>NW_022589717.1:46014216-46486535 GCF_004348235.1 Phoca vitulina | reverse complement strand
TATTATTTTATTTTATTTTATTTTATTTTATTTTTTTAAAGATTTTATTTTATTTATTTGAGAGAGAGAGAATGAGAGACAGAGAGCATGAGAGGGAGGAGGGTCAGAGGGAGAAGCAGACTCCCTGCCGAGCAGGGAGCCCGATGTGGGACTCGATCCTGGGACTCCAGGATCATGACCTGAGCCGAAGGCAGTCGCTTAACCAACTGAGCCACCCAGGCGCCCCTATATTTTTTTAATTCATTAAATAAATACATATTATGTAAATATAGATAATTGCTATAAAAAATCAAGTAGGGCAAAGGGATAGAAAGGGAATGAAAAGGACTGTATCTATATACAATAATATGGTGACTGCCAGAATGTCTAAGCAAGTGATATATAGTCTTGTAACCTTACTGAAGGAGAGACTGAGTTGGAAGATATGAATTACCAGTGTTCCAGGGAGCAGGAATAGCAAGTGAAAAGTCCTGCAGCCTGTTTAGCATGCTTGAGGATAAACAATGTAGTCAGTGGAGAGATTTAAATGTCAATCAGTAGGAGACCAGTGCAGTGACATAAGTAGGGATGGGACATGTTGGACCTCACAATCAGGAAATAGATTTGGATTTAATTTTGAATGTCATGACCAGACATTGTAGGCTTTTGAGCGGAGAAGTCAAATGATCTGATCAGGTTATATATTTTCAGAAGATCCCTCTGGTTGCTATTTGAAGAGCTGACTATGGGACAAGATGATCATTTGGGAGGCTACTGAAATGATTTACGTGAGAGAGATCAATGATTTGATGTCGATAACAGTGAAATATCCTTCAACCATGCTGCACACTTTTCAAGAGCTACTGTAGTTCATTTTTGTCTATTTTTTTCTTCCAGAGTTTGGAGCAGTACTTGAAACACAGTGACATTAAAAAGTATTTTTTGAACAAGTGAATGAATAAATGAATAAAATTATGACTTAATAAAAACTTTGAATATTCAAGCTATCATTAGCTAAGACAAATGGAAGTAGTGAAAAGTTAGATATAATTTCATAAGATTCCTGAGGCTTATAGTGGAATACATGAGTTGATATGATTATATAAGGGGATAATCTGTTTTAAAGAAATAGATCAAATATAAGAGTTAAGAACAGCTTTTTTCATGTTGAGTTCATAAATAGTGAAATCCAAAAACCAGTGATAAACACAGTGAAAATCTTTAGAGTTAAGACAAAAAGAAAACTGGACAGGACAATTTTCAAATTTCAAAACTAAAAATAAGTGCTTTCTAGAAATACAGATGAGTGGTCGTAAAAATGATTTTATAAAATACATGGGCATATGTGCACATGCACACATGTACACACACATACACACCACTCTAGATGGATTGCGTGAAAGGATATTTTTACCACTTAGAGAAAGATGTTACAAGAATTAGGAAACATCACATATTAATTAAGGAACAGCTACCTAAACCAATTGCATTTTCTTCTTAACATCTGGTACTAGTTATTAGATCCATAGTTCAGGGATATGCCATAGGCAGACTTACCTTAATTTCAGAAATATATGGGCCTTTTTTTCCAAATTATATATGAAGAAATGTCAGCTGTATAGCTTTCCAGCTGTTATAGCAATTACAATGAATAATGTGTAATAATATAACAATATGTATTGAATAACATATCAATATCAATTTGTACATTGTTTTTTATATTATATCAAAGGATTCCCTATTTCAGTCCTTCCACTTTTATAAATAAAGTGAATGATGTTCCAAAAGCATGCTTTTCAATGTTTTGATACAGTACTACTCAGAAGGATAGCTAAACTGTTAAAAGGTAAAATCTAACGCTAAACTGTTAAAAGATAAAATCTAATGTTAATACATTCTCAAATGAGAATCTGAAACCGAAACTAACTCAATGGGACACAATGAGATCATATATAGAAAATGTATGATTAGAAAAAATAGTCATCCTAAAAATATGACATAGTAGCAGTTCATGAGAAAGAGATCAGAGAATTAATTGAATGAAAGTCAACTTTATCTGATATCAAGGTAGACCTTTATCATTTCAAATTTGGTTTACCTCTTCCAGGAAGCCTTCCTGACCCTGAAATGTTATGTGAACATACTTCTTCTCTACTTAAATTAGTCTGGTTAATACTAATTCCAAAACAAAGAAGTGTAAGGTTATGGAATAATAAAAACTCTGGGTTTCTTTGAACATTAGTTAGAGTTCTCCTAACAAATTCGAAGAATCCTCCTAATTTAGTATAACTCTAAGCACATAGATGGACTAGAAAAGATCCCTGATACTACACCTAAGGTCTTAAGGTCTATCCTTCAATCGCCTCTTTTCTGTTTTTATTGTTTTAATGCAAGAAATGTCCATTTCCTGAAAGCTGAAAGCCGTTATCTTCCTCATTACTCACCTGTGGTGTTTAACAACATATTCCCCACCCCCAATAAATCACTTACTAATTAAAAACAGATATTTAAAATACCTGATATTTCAAATACCAAATATGCCTCAAAGATGTAATTGCCAGAACAAAACATAAACTAACAATATTAATAAAAACATTAACAAAGACATTTAATGAAATGCATGCAACCTATTATGCTAATGTACTTTTCAAAAGATTATTGAGATTTTATGAGGAGGTAGTTTCTGGATTTTCTTATTTTTAAGATAATTTCAATATTTAAGTAGGCCAGACATTTCAAAACATAACTAAAATATACCTAAAACATAACAAACAAATATAAAACATTAGAACACAGAGCTGTGCGAAGTACTTGAACTGGTACTGAGAAGGGAATTTAGAGCCCTAAATGTGTGATCTATAGTAGAAGAGAGACTGAAATTAAGGAGCTATGAATCTATTTTTAAAATTTAGAAAAATATATAGCAGTGAAAGAAAGTCAAATAAAAGAAATAATACATATAAGACTGTATATCAATGAGAAAGATACAATAGGTAAAATAGAGTAAAAAAATTGTTTTTTGCTATGATTAATAAAATTGACAAGTTCCTGGTTTGAAAGATTAGAAGAAATGAAGAAAAAAGTACAAATGATATTTGAAAGAAAAAGCAACATAAATTCAAGTGTTGCAGACCTGACGTATTTTAGAACATTATGAATAAACTTTTAATAAATATGAATACTCAGATGTAATGGATAAATTGCTGGAAAAATACAGTTGCAGGAGAAATAGACAATCAACTAATACTATAACTATTTAAAAAGTTTAAGGTAGTAGTTAAAAATCTTTGCTCCAAAAAAAGTCCAGGTCCAGGTAGTTTCAGCTACCAGGTCTCTATAATTATTAACAAATATATAATTCTCATATGTAACAAGCAATTACAAAGTGTAGAAAAATAGAAATTATTACTCAAGTAATTTATGAAGTTATTACATTATTACCAAAACTTGACAAGGACTCTATGAGAAAGAAAAACTCATGTTCAATATTCACTCATGAATAAAAAGACTCAAAAATGCTAGCAAACCAAATCCAGTAATAAAGAAAAAGACAGATTTAGTCTAGAATTGCAAATTTGATTTCCATTAGAAAACCAATAGAAATAATTTACCCAAATAACAGATTAAAGGAGAAAATTTATCTTACCTATTTTAATAGATGCAAACAAACAAAAAACCTTTGATAAAAACAACGTTCATTTAGGTTTAAACAAAAATAAGCCAGACTCTCAGCAAACTAGCTCCAGAAAGCTTAGCAACCATAATAAAGTGTATTTTTATTAAATAGAGACATAAAACCTTAAAGTATGTGTCTAATTCGCTATAGTCAGAATTGTAACAAGTCAAGAGTTGCCTCCAGTAATCGCTATTCACCATTACACAGGAGTACCTAGTAAGTGCAGTAACTAGAACTAACAAAAAGAACAAAATTATAAAATCCAGAATGGAAAAAAAATAAACACTGTCATTACTTGTAGATATTATAAGAATCTTCATTGAAAATTCAAGCTAACCTATAGGTAAATGATTATAATTAATAGAAGAGTTTAGAAAGTTTTCTAAGTTCAAATAAATATTAAAATTTATTAACACTCTATAAACTACCTACAAATAATATGGAATTTCAATAAAATCAATAACACGTACAATACCCATATAACATTAGTTTTCTAGGAATAACACTAAAAAAAATCTGAGAATATAATATAAACACATCTCCACAGATAATAAATAAGCAGCAAATAAATATAATATAGAATGGATGATTCAATACTGAAAAATGGTCAACTATCTCTTAATTTAATTAACCTCTACCCCAGAACCATGTACAAAAATATTTATAGCAACATTATATATAACAGCCAAAATCTAGGAACTCCCCAAATGCCAATGAAGAGGAGATGTTGTAGAAAATTAAACAATGGTAGAAATGAATCAACTAGAATTACACCCATTGACAGAAATGAATCTCAAAAATAATTTTAAGTAAAGGAAGAAAGTCATACATTATGATTCAATTTTTAGATCAAGTCCAAACACAGGAAAAATGCAACAGTATTTGTTTAGGTATACACAAATAGGTAGTAAAAATCTACACAGATGATCCTTTTCCTTGGCTTAGATATAAAGGCCAGAAATGTTTATTTTGATTATGTACTTGCTTGTATATTTGTGTGCAATAGCCCTTTTATTTATGTTCTATTTCATATAAATTAAAAAATGATGAATTTTAGTCTATTTTGTCATATCTTCCAGTGAATCATATAACATCTTAGCAACAAAAGTGTTTTTAACACCATAGAAAATTCACACTTTAGAAAATTTGTTATATTACCAATTTTCTTTGTAGGCCAACTTTCCCTTGGCCCAAATAAGATGAGGACATCAACAGCATGTTTATACAGGATGCAGAAAAAGTTATATGAAGCAGAAATAAATGTGGAGTACTGGATTTTGCATCCAAAACTCATCAGCACAAGTGAAGGTTAGTCATACCAAATCAAGTGAAAGAAACTTAGATGAATTAATAATTATAGTTATCATTAGTTGAGTTTATAACATGTCCAAGTAATTGGCCAATTACTTTAGGTATATTTTCTTTAGTCCTTACAGCAATTCTGCAAAGAGTAATATCAGAAAGATAAATTGATTTGCTACTTACACAGCTCATGCAGAGAAAAGTTAGAATCTGAACCCAGCTGTGTCTTTTCCTCTCATAGATGCTTTTGTCATTACTCCATATTGCCCGAATATTATTATTTGATGTCTGACAGTAGGGTGTAATGGAGCATGATAAGAACTGATTTTTAATCTAGCTCTGCAAATTATTAGCTGTTTGACCTTGGATATTAATAAATTCTTAAGGACTCAGTTCTATATTTTTTCTTTTTTTTCTCTTTTTCTTACAAATTGGGGGTAATAATACCTACTACAGTCACTACGAAGTTTAAATAAAATTCATATGTAAAAGTATCTAGTACAAAATATCTGTTCAATAAATTGCAGCTTCAGTTCATTAAATTATGTGAACATCTCCAAAAATTTCAGCATCCTGGGGTTAGAAAGAGAAACAGATGGTTGGATTCATATAGGGCTAATGGAGCAAATAGAAGAAAAAGATAGAGAACCGGAAAAGTGAGAATGCTGGTAAAGAACTCACTTTCATGACCGTTCACAGGGTCATGGCCAAGATGGGGAGACAATGAAACCTGGAAGAGTCTGGTTCTCCGACAAATAGAGAACATCCTTGGGATGAGCAACTTTAATGAAGTTGAGGGGAGAGAGGAGCTTCATTTGGAGAAAAGGAATGGAAGAAGAAAATGAAAGAGGACTTTAATTAGGTCAATCACAACCAACCCCGAGCAAAGAACAATTCACAGCCTGAGCAACTGCATAGCTATTTAAATACTCTCACGCCGATTTTCCTGATGGGATGAGCTTTGAGAAAGGTTGACCAGGAGGACCTCATACTGTGATTAGTCATAGTTTTGCTGCTGATTTGACTTGGAATGCAGTGTCTCAGTGAGGCTCAGAAGTATTTACCAAACAAGAGCTTCTCTATTTCTATGACAGCCTTACCATGGAAAAAAACAAAACAGAAAAGAAACCACGCAAAAAAACCCACAAAAAACAGAGCTCCCCCAGTTGAGTAAAAGCATATGGACTTCCTACCAAATGTTACTCATGTTCATTTGATTTCTAATTATATACCTTTCTGAATTCCTGTTACCAACAACCCAATTTTACAGTCTTTCTACAAAGAATTTTTTCTGTTACTTTTTCCTAAAAGTAAAATGTTTTCTCTATCTCTGTGTAGCCCAAGACTAGAATTCTGCTGCATCTATATAGACCTACTTGATTCTTTTTTAACTGACTGCCTGTTTGCTCAAGTATTGTCAACCTCAGGTCCCCAGCTCCTGTGATCCACCAACTTGCTGTACCCTCTCCAATGCCTAGAATTGTGGTACCCCTTCAATATTGTTCATTGTCAGTTAGATATTCCTCGGCCCTAACAAATGAATCAAGCTCAAGACAGATGTCTACCAAGTCAAGTCTCACTGATAAATCTCAATGTATCCCCAGGAATTATTAAAAAGCAGTTCAGAAATATGAAGTATTATAGATTTCTAAAACTTGTATGTCCTCTTCTTCAGCTAATATTGTAAAAGCTATTCATTATTTTTTTCTCTCTGAAATTTGAAATTGTTTTAATCCTGTCCAGCATCGACTCCAATATCCCCACGAGACATACCTTACTGTATGCAGAAGAAATGCTAATTAGAGATCCTTTAAGCGACAAATGAGACACTGCAGTAAGTAAAGTAGCACTTTGGCTTACACTGAACTTCATACCTGAGCGCATAGCCTCTTTCTGAATGCTTTCATAGTCATGCCAGTCCTTTCTTCTCAAACCATCTGTCCATGCATAGAATTGCCCATCTCCCAGGCCCAGTGGAAATGTCTGTGGAAAAGGAAAGTATTCAGAGCATAAAAAGGAGGTATTTCCTTTTGCATGGTAGGTAAACACAGCCCAGTACATAATAGGCAATCAAAGAATATTTGTTGAATAATGATTCTTCTAAGTATACTGAAAAGAAAGCTATTGCTAGTGACAAGGTTAATATACATTTTAAAACCCTTTTCCAGCTTTTAAAATAAAAGAATGGGTCACCCACAACCCCTACCATTTCCTATTTTGTTTCACCCAGAGACATTAATAACTCACTGTATCACCTCCTCTGAGCAAAATACTAGTAATGGTATTAAATGGAATTAATTTTGTTTGTGATTTGCACAGTTTCATTCATTTTGATCAAGTATATTTGAATGGCCTGATAATAATATTAGCAACCATTCAGTGAACTCTCACTATGAGCCAGGCACTATGTTAAATACTTTGTGTATAAAAGATTGTTTAATCTTTATGATAGTCTGTGGTTGTAAATCTCCATTTTTCTGTCAATTAAAGTAAGGCCCAGAGAACTAAAATAATTTGAATTAAATCACAGTGGCAAAGTCAGAACTTGGAACAGTTCTGTTAAGACCAAAACTGTGGTCTTAACAACTATTAATACTGTCTCCCATCTAGATTTCTGTTAAAGTATGGTACATGGTTACACTTGCAGTTGAAATTAGCACCTACTCAACAACTGTAGTCACAACATATGTTTTATGCTTTGTTAAAACCCAATATGTTCCAATGTCAACTTGAAAATTATGTTTGTGTACGTTGCTGAAACTACTTTTTTTGGTGTTTATTTTTGGTAATAAGAAGCAAATGTTTTGAATGAAATTTATTTTCACAATCTTAATACTCAACATAATGTAAAATAAATGTTTTCATATTCACATACTATTTTTCTTTTATTTGGTTTACTTTCTGAAATAAATAATACGTCTACAGAATGAAGAGAAAAAAATTAAAGTTTCAATTTAGATAAAACAAAAGATGAATAATTTCAATGAAGAAATTTTATTCTAAGAGGCTTTCCAAGGCAAATAAAATGTCTTATTTCTTAGTGTGAAACAGAATGACTATTGTGCTTATGAAAAATTATCTCAGTCCATCTTTGTAGGCTATAAAGGATCCACATGTTTGAAAGGATGAAAATGGAGCTTGGCATAAAAAAAAAAAGTACTTAAAATCAGAAGAAAGATTTGCCAAATCAGGTGCCTGTTATCTAGATATTTAAAGGAATTTGTTACAAGATTGGTGATTTCAGGAAAATGAAAACAATAGAAGAATAAACATACAAGGATGATGATGAGTTTATGTAAAATATTAAGGATAATAAGAATAAAATTTAAAAGGAAGATGACAAGAAAGAACGTTATGGAGAGTTAACAGAAAAAAATATGGTAAAAATAGAAGAAAATGGGAAAATAATTTTGGAAAGAAATTTGGGCTTATAATAGCAAATATTAAAAACATATCATGTGTTTTTTCTAATTGATATTGATTTCATAATTAGAAATTTTACCAAAACTCAGCTGGGAATCAGAAGTTTTAAATAATCAAATAGCTTTAAAATACAAAACTCATGTTTTGTTTCAAACCTGCATTTACAATAATAAACACTGAGCAGTAATGAAAATATCTTACACTGATTCAAATAATACCAATTTATAAACATCACTTTCAGATTAAAATAGATAATTTCAAAATAAATTTTGACATTAAACATGGAGATGTTCTTGTGTAAACTCCAAATATACAAAACTCTCTCTGGTTACCTAGTGGTTCACAAACAGGCCACTGAACATGGAGGGCAAGGAGAGCCCAAGGAAAGAAGCAGACCACTCCAGTATGGTAGGTGACAGGTGTAATAAGCAAGGGAACTTAGATATGAGGCTTGTCTTGGGCACCACAAGACAAGTAGATCCTTGCACAGGCCCACAGAATCTTAAAAGTTTATATAGAGACCTTAATTGGGTTCAGTCGCATATGCAGTCTAATAGTCTCAACAACCCCTTACTCTCTCAAGGCTGTTGTTTTAAACAGCTCCTAGTGTGGGAATAGTAGGTGCAGTGTACGTTCCAAGGACAAGGGAGGGGTTCGGAGCCTCCCATTGCCCAGGTCCCATTCTCCTGTCAGCTGGTGGTCATGTCTTCACGATGATCTCCTCCAACACTTCACCCATCTTGACCAGCTCTTACAATCTAACACAGTCCCCCTCTTCTGCAATGTGCCCTATGAAGTCGGCAAGGGTTTTATTAGCATGGAAGTGGTTCATTTGGTTGCTATCTGGCTGCATTGAGGCAGAGGTCACAGCAACAATATAGGCACACACATGTGAAAACACGGGTCAAGATAATGATTCCCAACATTTTTTTTTTTTTTTCCCCTCCAAGAGCCCCAGCATCACAACCATTGATTTACTAAGTCCTCTAGGCTGGGGGTTAGAGTGCTCTGGATGTAGTTCCCCCTCACCCAGGGGTGCTAAGTAACTCACCCATCCCAGTAGGACATCTCATTGCAAATTCCAATAGATAATTCCTTTCCTAGGTATAATGGAACATGGTATTCTCAGCAGCATAGCGTGTTGATCCCAAAACTTCCATACCTTTATAGTACTGGGTACCTTGACAGGGGTCCCCAGTCTGTCATATGGGGCAATAGAGCCTACTGGTTGACCATAAAATTGTACTAAAGCTTCAACAGTACTTTAGTCCACCTGGCCAAAGTGGTTTTGCCTGTTAGTAATTCAAACTGCTGCTTTAATATTTCATTTTCTACTTTTTACCAAACCTGTTGTTTTGGGGTTATAGAGGAGATGAAATCTTTATTCAATGCCATGTTCTTTTCCTCAGGCTTGCACATCACGACCTTTGAAATGTAACCCCAATCACCATCTACTCAACGAGGGTATCCATATATGATACTCAGCTTCTCTAATCCCCTAACAGCAGCAGCCTAGTTTGCACAGAGACAGAGGGAAGCTGGGGTTAATTAAGCCAGCGGCAGTGTCCACACAAACAAAGGTATGTTTAGAAGCCCCCTAGGAGGTAGGGTGCCAAAATTCACTAATATCTCACTGCTTGGGAATGCTGTCTTTTGGGAAGTCTGCCCCAGACTCCTTTGGCAGTTGCCTGAGGCATTGTTTAGAACCCACAGAACATGCTGTTACTGCATTAAACAAGTCACTGTATTTCAAGGGCAATGTGTCATCTTTGGTAATATACCATCCCACCCAGGCACTATTCTTCCTATGCAACCAATCTGCTGTATCTACTAGAGGGTCAGTATGGCTCTTGCCTAAGCCTGAGCATCCACTTGCTGATTGCCAGGCGTCGGTGCCTTTAGGAATCTAGACACGGAAGGCAGTGAGGTTTGCCTCAGGCTACTGCAGGTAAACCCAAATGCGTTTCCCCATATCCTGACTCCACAGGGGCTTATTCAGGATCATTCACCCCTCAGGTTCCCATTGTCCAAGCTAAAGAGTTAATCCCTTTCGAACAACAACCCAACTGTCAGTGCAAAGAGTTAAAGGCCAAGTGATCACCAGCCAAACTGTTAATGAGTTTAGCCCACTGGCTGCTGTGGTTTATTCTTGTTTCCATCCAGATGGTGTCAGTATTGGACTGAATAACAACAGCAGTCTCTGGATAGATAGCCCTGACTAGATCAATCACTAGGAATTTCCCCTGTTCCTTCTCTACAGGCCATTGTAGCCAACACAGAAATAGGGGCAGGGACATTTGGAAGATCTACATCCTCTGCAATGCCTAGTAGCTCCTGCATTCCCAGAGACGGTGGGCTGGCGGACATGGTGCTCCTCTGCTGTAAACAGGCATGCCGCTTAGTCAAAGTGGGAGTTTGAGCCAAGGCAGAAGTGGATCAATGCCACTGCCAGGTGGGGAATAAACTTCCTTCAAAACCCTCAAATCCCTACAAAGGCTTGTACCTCTTTCATGTCCTTAGAGGTTGGGTAGCTTCCCCTCACCCAGGGGTGCTAAGTAACTCCGCATCCCAGTAGGACATCTCATCGCAAATTCCAATAGATAATTCCTTTCCTAGGTATGATGGAACATGGTATTCTCAGCAGCATAGCATGTTGATCCCAAAACTTCCATACCATTTTAGTACTTGGTATCTTGACACCTTCTCTCAATCACAGCTTCTGGGACAACCCACATCTTATCCAACCAGATGACTCTCAGATCTTGCCTGCCACCCCATGATATATTGCAGGGCTGTGCAGGTAGCCTTGAGGAAGCACTTGAAAAGTCCATTGTTGCCCCTCCCACTTGAAGGCAAATTGATCTTGTGACTCAGCAGCTAGGAGTATACTGAGAAAAAAAACCCAGAAAAACAAACAGACAGAAAAAACCCTTGCTAAGTCCAATACTGCATGATATGCTCTTAGGACTGGGGACAAGGTATCTAAGATGGTGGCAATGTTGGGCAAAGCCACATGGATTGGGAACACTACATTATTCAATTCTCAGTAGTCTGTGGTCATCAGCCATGAGCCTTCTGGCTTATTTACTAGCCTTATCAGGCTGTCGAAAGTACAATGGGCAGAGCATATAATACCCACTTGGTACAGTGCTTGGATAGTTTCTCCTATTTACTTATAACCCCAGGTAATTTATATTGATTGACAGTTACCAATTTTCATAGGGACTGGTAGACTTACTGGTTCCCAGTTGGTGTTATCCCTCAGCACTGTTTTGATTGCTCTAACCCAGAGGTAGAATTCACACAAAACGTTTTTGCAGAGTTTGACCTTATAAGGTATCAGTGCTCAATATGTTTTCTGGTATAGGAGAGATAAAAATCTCATACTCTTGGGGCAGGGGGGTGGGTGATGGGTGGAGAATGCCCAATTTGCAGTGTCAAAGCAATCTTCCTAACCATAACCATTTGCCTTCCATAACCATCGATGGCACTGAAGGGGCTGGAAAACTTCTGAGGGTTACTATATATTAGAGAATATTTATCTCTGTATCAACCAGACCCAGCACTTTTTATTTCTGGGAGACCCATGAATAGGGAGCTTAACATGAAGCTTTTGATGGCCTCCAACAGACCTTACCTGGAGGCAATCTTGGCCTGCATCTTATACTTGGGGCTTGGGGGCCACCAATCCAAATAGGACTGTATCCCTGAGGCCTCTGCTGGAGCTGGTGGGACATTAGGGTAGTAGGGGCAAGGGGAACAGACCTGAACTGTTGTTCATGTTTGAAGGCTTTCCACAGGCTGACCAACAGTGTTGGGTTGCTGTTTTATATTTTCAGGTGGAGCTTCCAGCAGCAATGAGGTCAAACCACATTTGTTTCTGGGTTATTTTCATCAAACCTTTTATAGCTAGCTGATTGGGATAGCCTTTCAGGTTTTCAAGCTCCCTCTCTGTCTCTCTGTCAAGCTGCCTCTCTGTCTCCCTCTCTTTCTCACAGTAAGTTCCCATTCCTGAGATTTGTCTCTCCCTCCCACCCCCGCCATCAGCAATGGATTACCTAATATTATAAATGTCTTGTCCCAGGGCTCAGTTCAGCATAGATATCAGTGTCCCATACCAAGTGCTGGGAATGGACTGGAGAATCCTGGCTTCATTCCTGCAGTGAATGTGTGAATGTGGCCTGATCAGGACCTTCAAAGACAGGGGCATTGATGGCTTATCCCATTTCCAACTCCCTAAGGTCTTGCTATACCTCCTCTATAGATTCCCATTCCAGGATCTCACTTGCCCGTGGAGATCCTCTCATTGGGTAAAACCTCCTTGCAGCCTACAAAATCCAACAGATTTTGTGATCAAAGCCCTGATTGACACGACTCGGCACACCCTGGTTGCTTAAGACCACATGGTGGTCCACAGCGTCTAATACACAGGCCACCCCTCCTGGTGGATAGCCAACTCATAATTTTCCCCACAGATGCATCCTTCCCAAAGACCGTTTCTTTGGTCTCCCAGCTGGCTTGCCAATTGTTGGTTCACAAACTGGCCCCATACACAGAGGGCGTGAAGAGACTAAAGAAAGAGGCAGGCCATTTCAGATGGGTATGCGGCACGTTTAATAAGCAAGGAACTTACATACAAGGCTCATCCTGGGCTCCAAAAGACGAATAGATCTCCGTACCCAGCCACCAAATCTTAAAAGTTTTTATGGATACATTAACTAGATTCAGATCTGGATATATTCAGTCCAAACGGTCTAAACAACACCTTACTCTCTTAAGGCTATGCCCTTTAAACAGTGTGGGAATGGTGGTGGAAGGACAAGGGAGGGGCGAGGATCCTCTAATTGCAACGATCCAGCTTGGGGGTCAACCAGTGCTCATGTCCTCTCTACAACCTCCTCCAACATTATTAGGCACATTCTGTTGCCCTTATTTTGATTCATTTGGTGTAGAGAATTCTTAGCAACTGGTAATACAAAGCAGATTGAACAAAAGAGTTAATCTTTGCTTTCTCTAGACACTCTATGAAAATGACAGTAAAGCATCAGATGAATCAAGAAAGCAGATAGTTAAATTGACATAAAGTTTTTGTAAATGGCTGAGATTACTGAGAGGAAAACACTTTTAATGACACTGGATATTGAAAATATTTAAAATTAGAGGCATCCGCTATTTCTGAGGGCGAAGTTAAAGGTCAAAACAAAATGACTGGTATTTTTGTGCAGGGCAATTAGACTCTCCTGGGTTCTCTTATCAATTCCAACATCAAAGTGATTTCTGAGAACCATCCACTGCACTCCCCACCCATAGAGTAGTGGATTTTGAATGAGAGAAGAATGTTTCCAGGCTACTAGAAACCATTGAAAACAAGGGTGCCCAGCTGTAGTGAAAATCAAGATTCCATGTAAGTCTATATACCAAGCATTGATAACCAAAGCTTTCTGCTTCAACTTGGCTCCCAGAAAGCTGTCATTTCCTTATACCCCTTAAACAAGAGAAAGATAAATTCTTATCTGGAGAATTGAGTTGAAAGAGATAGGGGTACTCCTTCTAGGTATATACCCAGGCATTACATGGGGAAGTCCTCCTCAACCCATAAAACTTTGTAGTAGTATTTTCACTACTTCACTTATAAGTATGAACAGGTAGCCAAGGATTACCAAATATCTGGGAGAGCTTTTAACATAAAATTCAGAGGGCAAAATAAATAAGAGACATAATAAATTTGAAGGAAACAGAGACAATGTAAGGCTCAGAAAAATTCTTCCCTGCCCCCAAAATCTAAATTCAATTCCCTCAAAGAGCTTTAAGAAAAAGTTCCTCCATAGAAACAGAAATTAAAAAAAAAAAAAAAAAAGAAGAAGAAGCATGTAGAGAATTTGAAAAAGAGCTCTTGGAAGATGAAAATGGGATAGCAAACATAGAATAATTAAGAAATAGTTTGAAAAATTAAGGGCAAGGGAACCCTACTAAGATAAAAAAAAAAAAGAAGAAGAAGAAAAAGAAGAAGAAATAAGAGAGCCAATGGCAAAGTTATAACATTGAAGAATGGCAGCAAGCCTGGAGATCCTCCAGTCCTGAGTGGCTCTGCAAAAACACAAACAAAAAAACTAAAAAACAAATAGACAAACTTACCCTTTGTTTAGTCTTTTAAAATGTATTAAAAGGAGAGTTACAGTTCTTCCGAAGAGATTGGGGTGAATTAATGATGCATGCATAAAAATATAGGCAAATAAAAATTGAGACAATCAGGCTAGAGGCGATAAAAAATACAATGTACAAGAAATAAAGTATAATTGTAGCACACTATTTGATTCAGGTATGAATACTCTTACCCAAACACTAGTTTAACTAAAATTGGTTTTATAACTACACCGAAGGTTGAAGGCAAGGGTGGAAAAAGATAACTAAATACACATTTTATATAGTAGGAAAACAATAGCTAAAAAACAAAATGAAAAAATCAAGTAACAGTAATACACACATGTTATCTACAAATATAGATGCATATAACAGAGTAAAGATAAAATATTGACATTGTTGCACCTGGGTATCAGAAAGTACAAGTAGAGGGAAATGGCCTAGGGGGTTGCTGGTTACCATTATATTATGATTACATTTACATTCTTTGCAAATATTACTTCAGATAAAAAAATAAATCTCAAAGTTTGTTATACATTCTTGGCAGTTACCAGTACTCCAGCAAGGTGTGTTAGCATCATGAGAATATTTTATGATGGTAGAGGAATCAGGTTAATGCAGATCATCTGAAATGTACTTTAATAAAGGCTATCTGAGGATTTGCTAAACTAATACCTCTTCTTATCTGTATCAGTGCTTCTCACAGATGAGCAGCATCAGCATCACCTGGGAACTTGTTAGAAATACAATTCCCTGATCCCAACTCATGCCTGTTAAATCAGAAATTTTGAGAGGAGAGAGACACAGAAATCTATGTTTTAACAAGTTCTTCAGGTGATTCTAAGGCTTACTAAAGTTTGAGAACCACTAATCCATAAGAACAGGAAAGTGATACGATTATCACATTAAGAAAACATGTCAGACTTATTCACGAAGCATGTGCCATGATCTACCGAAGATTTTTTTTTTTTTTTCAGGGCTAATGACCAATAGAAAGATTAAGTGTGTTTGCATCCTTTTCACCTGCCAGAAAGGTAGGTGAATAAACCTAAATCAGTCCCAGTATATTTGTATAGAACTGCCTTGGTTCTGACTGCTTAGCCATCCAGGAAATGACCCATCGGTATTCTGACCTTTCCTTTCACATGAGCAATCTCCACCCAGATCCATTTGCTTCTCTCCTGGGTTATATCATGTGTCTTCTCTATGATTACAGTAGTACAGATCTATTATCTCTGACCTTGTAAAATAAATATAATGAGTATCATACTTTCATGAGGCGTATATTTCAGACCTATCATTCAGTCGGCCATTTATTTGTGAGCACTTTTTGTTTTTCACCTTTTGTTTTTGCAGACTTTTTATTCATTATAATGTTACTACACTACAAATAATTAACTTGAAAAAATTACCAGGGATGACAGAGACAGAATCCATCAAGTAGAAATCATATGCAATAGAGCTGAATCCTGGAGCCTATTGAAAGATAATATACTTGAGAATGGGTCATGAGAAAAAGTTTCCAAGAGTAAAACATGACTTGTAGAAAATACGTTTACCAGAGGTAGCAAACTGAAACACTTTCTGGGGTCAAAAATGTGGCATGAATGGGCCAAAAACTCGGGTGTGCCACTCTAGGAATGGATGGATTCTTGTGTTATCTAACTATTATATTTAACTACTGAATAATCTTAAAATACATCTCAGGGGCTGTCTGCAAAATCCAGGCAAATAAAATATCTTGCCCCTTGCCTCTAAATTAGAGTAGTTTTATTTATTATAACTACAGATAGTGATGACATTGAAAAGACACATTTGTAAATCTCTATGAAGAAAAGATTGTCTGTATCTTAAAACCTGCCTTAGGTTTTATAAATCAACAACCAATGGACTTTTATTCTTACAATCAACCATAAACCTACCACTATACTTGCTCCTTAGAAGACAATGTGATATAGTGGAAGTACTCTGGATCCAGGGCCAGAAGACAAAAATTAAAATATTTTGAAACCATGTGCAGGAAATCTACATTTCCTTTAGGTCCCTCAGTTATGACATATGTGAAATTCATATACGAAATTAGGATAATAAAAATATCTACCTTACCTACCCTAAAAGGTTTTTAAAGTAGTAAATCAGATAAAGTATGTGAAAGCCCTTTGCTTATCAAAAAGTGATATAGAAATGCCAGTTGTTTTTTCCATCTAGGCTATTTTTTATAGATATTTGAGTTATTTCCGTTGCCCTTGAAACGTTAGAACATAGTTGCAAAGTAAAATTTATATACCTTTAAACAAATACTAAATTACTTGAGCCAAACTCTATGACAGTAGATGTTAATACCACATAGAGATGGGTGTGAAATCTTATAATGGATGTGATTAAGTTTTTAAGCCACCTGGAAGATGTTGTAAGCTAACAGAACACTAAAAAAAGCAATATAATGGATGGTATGGACGGGAAAAGGAGATGATGAACATTTCTTCTTATACAATTTTATCCTTATAAGAGCCAGATGATGAGTTGGAGTTCAGAAGTATTAAGATCACATAATTAAAAGTCTTCAAGATCGCATGTCTAATAAGAGCTAAACTAGAATGTGAACTAAGTCTGCCTAATGAATTACTAAAAATAAACAAGTGTGGAGATTTGTATGATTCTCTCATTATTCATTTATTCAAACTTTATTACATAAAATAATTTAAGTATATTAGAAAATAAAACTAGAGAGATAAGATGAAGCCAAAAAAAATTCATACACAGGACTTCCGACTTCATGCACTGAGTTATAGGGAATCATTAAAGCCTCTCAAACTGAAGAGTAATACAATGAAATGTTATGCAAATGTTAGTTTTGTTGTTGTTCTAACATCCTCTTTCTTCTTGAGTTTGAACACAACTACAGAACATGCAGTGGGCCTAGAATAATCTACAGAGAATGTTCTGCATTTTTATATACTCACAAAACATATTGATAAGTTGTCAGAATATAAAATCTTTTTTTTTTTTTTTTTTACTGGACAGAAATCTTGTTCTTTACATTCTTTGTAAATTCTTAGATGTGATGTTAATATAATTCCAAGATAATAATGAAATAAAATAAAATAAGCCTTGAGCTGGTATCAATCACTGAAACCTCTAGTCTCCCTCTTGACTTTGTAAAAATGGTGTCTAAAGGGGAGTTGAGAACTCAAACGTATGAAGCAGGAAGGAGGCTGAACTAAGGAGTTCAGCTCATATTTTAGATTTTAAAATTTTTCAACAGCATCTGGAAATCTGAATTGCTATATAAAATATCTTAATTTTAAAATGTTAAACAAATGCAAATATTTACAAAATACATTGTGTAAGATTATATCTTCAAATATCCAGGCTACGGTTACCATTCCCAAACCTATGCCAGGCTTATGCCACAATCTTAATCTTGACGTTACTCAGTTGCCTTAGAAATTGATGGTATTGTCTTTTATCTGCTGTGAAATTGGCTGAGATCACCAAGACCTTGAGCATATAAACCTATCCTCTGTATTTGCATTGGTATCTCAACTCCTGAGAGCACAGAATGATTTTCATGTATCATGTTAATAAAACTCATATAGCCTCTCTACGAGGTGGCTGTGTAGATCATTATAACTAAAGACAAACACTGAGGCAAGATTGGTGAGGAGATCTGCAAAAGTGAAAAAGTCAGAGAAAGAGTAAGTTCTGGTGAACGGTAACTAAATAGAGCTCTGGTTTTTATTTTGAGCATGAAAAAGACAAAACAATTGAGTGGCATCAGCTCAGCATCCCAGATAAGATCATTTCTTCCTGATGATAAAGTTACACTGATCGAACAACTTGCAGAACGTAATTGTGTCATATAGTAATGGTTACTTTTATTATACATATTCCTGTATGGAATTGATTTTCAAAGAAATAAAAAAGGATACTATCATACTTATGTTATAGTAATATCAACATTTTATTTTAAATAACTATATTCATGTAATACAAGGAACACACAATTTGAAAGTTCTACTAACATCTTCTGCTTTCTGTTCCAATCTCTCTGAAACTATTTTTAATGAAATTTTCTTTCTTTGATCAGTGGGAAGATTTAAACATTTTGTTTGCAAAGACAAAGGTCACGGACCCTCATTTTATGACTTTTTGGGGTGTTTGTGAAGAATTTCTGAAGCGGCCTCCTTATTTAGATCAGACACATGTCTGGGTAGCTGAAAAAGAAAGAAAAATGAATTGTGTTTTAATTTTTTTCCCCATATTGTTACTTCATACATCTGATTAACCTTATAACCAGAACTAATTGTCAGTAAACAGAAGTTTCTGTTAGTAACCAGAGAGATCAGTAGCAAACTATTCTCCTGTGAATAGAGGACAATACTGTTAAAAGTAGTTTTTTGTTGTTGTTGCTTTTTTTTTTTTTTAGTTAAAGAAAATTAACTGTAAGTGTTTGATAAAAGCTTCCCTGTTATTAAATAGGGGTAAGAACTCAACAGCAGCCATAATCCAGCTGACATACTATATTTCTGTTTAAGCACATAAGGTAGAATAGTTGTGTTAGTGACCCTCAAAATTACTGTAATTTTTACTTTTTTCCATCACAACAGAAACATGTTAACTCAACAGGAAAGCCCTCCTTATCCCTGATTGCTATGCAGCAGCATACCTTGGAGAAATATTCAGGAGATCAGCATCTTATAAAAATGACAAATTTCCTGAGATTTTTTTTTTCCATCTCAAAGTATTCACTTTGTGTTTCCTAAGGGGAAAGATTAAAAAAAAGAAAAAAAAAAGAAAAGAAAGAAAGAAAACTTAGTATAGAAGTGGACAGCATTTCTGTGAAAATTTAAAAGCAAAAAAAGATCATGTCAAAAAAAAACATATTATATTAACCTTCAAGAATCACCTGGCCCCCTGGTGAAGGAGAATCCATACACTTGCAGTTTTCTGGGGGTATAAAGCCTGGGTTTCATGACCCCCTGAAATTTTCTTCAGAAGGACATCATATGGTGCCTCTAGAATTCCACCCTATCAATTCTTCAAGGAAAAAGCATAGCATCCTCAGTTGTTCTCCAGAATCAATATTATCTTAAAATGTGACTCTATTTTTCTTATTAATCTGAGCTCACTGTGCTATGTCTAAAGGGAAACATATAACACAGAAAGATGAAATGAGGATTAGAGAGAAAAAGCGAAGATCTTTTGTCATGGTAAGTATGATAGTGACAAGGAAACCAAAATAGAGTGTCAATTCTTTCTCCAAGTTGTATATGTCACCCGGGTGCTTTTATGTAACTACTAACAAAATAAATATCAGAATAGCACTAAACTCAGAATTACAACTGAGGATAGACAATTAGTTCATAATTAAGAAATGATTAGACTATAGCATGGCTTAGTCATCTATTTCAAACCCCTAAAATATCATTGTATAAATATATGCTGAATTCAGGCATTATTATCATTTTCATAATAATTAAAATCATCAATGCATCAACCATATGCATGCAAATGTAGATAAGACCTCAACATTACCTTCAGGGAGGTCTTTTCTACTTTTAGTATTGTTAGAATTTTAAATGACCTTGATAGTGATAATTTTAAATTTTTATCTAAAGGAAATTTTCTTAAATGGTGAAGACAATTGTAATATACAAACTTCATACTTGGAAGACTCAAAACTGTTTTTGAGCCTGTCTGTCTTAACAGCTGAGTTGGTGTTTCAAGTTAGTTCCATGTTCAGGAAAATTTAGTAAAGGTAATACAGTCATTCTGAAACATCAAAAATATAACAAATATTTATTTTCAGTTGTATCACAACATAACAAACAAATTTATATATAATGGATCATTGGTAAAGCAGATTTATTGCTGAGAGATAGAGAGCAGAGGGCATTTTCCCATGTTCCCCTTCCACTATCAGTATTTTAATGCTGGTATAATTTTATTGAATCTGCCATTCAACTGGTCAGTCAACAGGTATTTATTGAATGCCTGCTGTGATGCTAGAAATATAATTGTCAGCCAGACAAAATTGTATCCCTGGGGGACCTTATCTTCTAATAGGAGGAGGCATTCATTGAGCCAATATTAATTGAGCATCTACTATGTGCTTGGCATCATCCTAAGTATTTGAGATTTATCAGTGACTAATGCAAAGAAAGATTCATGTCCTTGAGGACTTTACACTCTAGAAAGGTGATATTTTTAAAAATACATAATAAACAAGTGAACTTTTTAAGATTGCCTTCAATGAGGTCTTCTGTACTTTATTAATTTAAGTAATGGGGGATGTGGGAGGAAGGTAGGGGGCAGAGATGAGTTGAGTTTGGGACACACTGAATTTAAGATGCCTAAGACCTAGAAAAAGGGATTCCTGGTAGTAATTGGATTTACTGGTCCAATTGAGCAATAATTTCCCACTGGAAAATTTCACTCTAAAAACTATTTATGCAAAGTATTTCATTTGAATATAGAGAGACCTATTTTTATGTGGGTGGGCAAACATCTTTTCAGAAAGAATTGCCAATGCTTTTGAATATCCAAGCCAGGTTGCTTGTAATAGTATTGATTATCTAGCATAAATATAATTTGTCTACAGTGTTTGGGGGAAGGAGGGAATTTCCACTTCTTTAAATACCAAATGATAAAATGTCAGAACTTGACAAGCAGAAAAGAAAGCACTTAAAATCTAAATCTTAAAAGGGTCTTGGATCATGACTTTCACACCTAATTATTTCAAATACCAGCAAAGATGTTTTCCAAGCTCTTAATTTAGAGTATCTTATTCAACAAATTGTATACATGAAAGACAATAGATCATTGTGTTTTCCTGGTATCTACTCTGTACTCTGAAAATAATTTACTTACGGGAAACAACTTTGATTGTTATAATTATAGCTTATAGTCAAAAGTTTTTAAAATTAGGACTAAATTTAAAACACACTATTTTATGGTGCATAGATATGAGAGTGAATAGCTTATTTTTTTTTTTTTTTAAGATTTTGTTTATTTATTTGACAGAGAGAGATACACAGCGAGAGAGAGAACACAAGCAGGGGGATGGGAGAGGGAGAAGCAGGCTTCCCGCAGAGCAGGGAGCCCGATGCAGGGCTCGATCCCAGGACTCTGGGATCATGACCTGAGCCGAAGGCAGACGCTTAATGACTGAGCCACCCAGGCGCCTGAATAGCTTATTATTAAATGTGAAAAAGAAAGATTTATCTGCATTTGGTCATGAAACAAAACAAAGATCTGCATAGTATTTATCATTTCTATGTTAAGGGTGTCAAGTGCACAACGATGCAATTTGTTCTACTTTACTGCCTTTGGTATCTTGAAAAGTATTAATGAAGGAAGTATTTCATATTAATAGTAAGTAGAGATATCAAGGAGTAAGAATACAGTAAAATATTTTACTTTTATAATTAGGATTACTCTTTTATCTATATGCTTTAAGAATAGATGGCCAACACATACTTGTATAATCTGAGATACTTTCTGATTGCAAAGTGATCTAATCTATAAATGTGACTTTGGCTAAACTCTTTAGTATACATCTTTCTATCATCCCAAATATCTGAAATAGATAATTCCTGATTCTTTAGAGAGATAAAATAATTAGTAGTCAAGAGCACAAATTCTAGTGTCTCACTTTCTTACTCTATAAAATAAGAATAATACAACTTATCCCACATATTTGTAAGATGAAGATAAGATTTACTTGTAAAACAGCCATCATAGTACTTAGCACACAGTAAATGTACATAAATACACACACACATATTCAACTGATGGAGAACTTAATTATATTTTCAATTTTAATATAAAAATCATAGATTTTCAAGTTAATATTTTGTCAAATACAATAAAGCTATTACAGAAAAACTTAATGTAAAAATTAGTAACCTTATGTATCTAGGAAAATAGATTGCTTCCATTCAAAGTCTTGAATATTTTGGTCTTCCCAACTGCTATAAACTTTTAGACCTTTAAAATTTCTCTAATATAACTACTCTAAAAATGAATTGTAAAAAAGGACCATAAGGGATTTCCGGTTTCAACTTAAGCCTATGAGGAGTTTGAAAGTTGTCACCCTTGTCCTTACTACAAGACTGAAACTAAGCAAACTTTTCTTGGATCCATCAAAGAATTGAGGCTTCAAGGGAAACCATCACCCAAAAATGACAGGCGAATAGAAAAAGCCACAGCCAAGATCTCTTTACTTGGAACAGAAGATGCAGGAGTCATAAACAAGTAATAATTAAATGATAATTTTGATGAATTGATGGAAACTAAGTATGGACCATCAGGAGAATCAGAAACACTTGGATTTCGAGTCCCTGGATTTAGGAGTCCCCATCCTTTCCTGGGTTTTACTTCCAGGAAAGAAGGTATCGTGTCATTATGTTGAAAAGCCATAAAGATCCCCTTATGGCTCTGTTGGAAGAGAGGAAAAGCAACATGTGTAAAATATGCCTATGTTGTTCTCCATAACAAATACCTACTCTCCAGGGGAAAAGAGAGACTGACTACCAGAGACTTACCCAACTTGGGGAAAGCACATTTCCCTGAGGATTCCAGTTTACTCTAACTTTCTTATATCATGTAAGCAGAAGCGAAGAAAGCCTTGTGAAAGTCACATTCCATGGAAAGGCCCACTAAAAGACTGGGATTTAATTGTAAGGTTATAGGACACTTGCTTTCCCCCATACCAACAGGGCTCAAGTGTAATAACTGGATTATAGTTGAAAGACACGGTTCTACCCAAAGAGCAATTTTCTCAGGGAAGCCCAAAGATAGAGGAGAGACCAAAACAGGGAACAGGGACACTAGAGGAACTTGAAGTTCCTGGAACCTGGGCAGCTAGAGTAAACATTAAGTACAACCCAATTCTTAGCCACATAAACATAAAACCTGGTAGTAGAGACCTATTTATCTCACTTCCTATTATCTTATATATTGTGTCTGGCTTTTGACAAAAAAAACTGAAAGGTATGCAAAAGGCTAAAAAAAAAAAAAAAAAGGAAGAAGCAGCAGCAGTCTGAAGAGACAAAGCAATCATCAGAACCAGATCCAGATATAACATAGATTTTTCAATTATCAGAAAGTGAATTTAAAATAACTAGTGTCTTAAAAGTTCTAATGGAAAAAGCAGACAATATGCCAGAATACATAGGAAATGTAAATAAAGGTGGAAACTCTGGGAAAAAATCAAAGGGAAATGCTAGAAATCAAAAACATTAATAGAAATGAAGAATGTCTTTGAACCTCATCAATAGATTGGACATGGTCAAGAAAAGAATCAGGGGGCGTAAAGCTATATGGAGATTTCCACCACTGACATTCAAAGAGAAAAAAAAATGACAAAAAAAGAAAGAAAAGTAACAACTGAACTATGGGAGAAAAAAAATTTTGAATTAATAATCACTGAGAATTTTCCAAAATTAATGACAGATACCAAACAAAAGATCCAAGAAGCAACAGAAGAAAGTAACAAGCAGGACAAATACCCAAAAATCTGTACCTATACATATCATATTCAAACTTCAGAAAAACTGAAGATAAAGAGAAAATCTTTTAAAAAGCCAGAGCAGGAGTGAGAGGTAAAAGTTCTGTGCCCAATTCCAATGGATGTGGCTTTTTCCCCATATCCAGCAATTCTCCAACACCAGCTGAAGTCCCACAGTTCAACTCAATTCTGATACTATCTCCCAGAGATAGCACCAATTCCACATGTTAAGGGTTCAGTCCTATGTGAATGCCCCTCACTACAGATGTCAGTTACAAGCCCAAGTCCTTCTGACCCACTGGCTAGAAATCAGAGATTCCTACACCTCCTCCTTGGGTTGATTAATTTGCTAGAGTAGCTTACGGAACTCAGGAAACCCATTTACTCACTAGATTACTGTTTTATTTCAAAGGATATTAAAGGATACAAATCAACAACCAAATGAAGAGATATACAGGGCAAGTCCAAAACAAAAACTTTCTGTACCCATGGAGTTTGGAGCCTAGCATGGTGGCATGTAGAAGCATTCTGGTTCATTAACCTGAAGTTCTTCAAACTTCCTCTTTTTGAGTTTTTATGAGGCTTCATTATATCAGCATGACAGATTAAATCACTGGCCCTTGGTGATTTATTCAACTTCCAGCCCCTTTCCTCTTCTTGGAAATCAGGGAGTGGGACTGAAAGCTCCAACCCTCTATTTGTTATTGGTTCCCCTGGCAACCAGCCCCCATTCTTTGGTGCTTTCTTTTTTTTAATTTTTTTGAAGACTTTATTTATTTGAGAGAGAGAGAAAGAGAGAAAACGAGCACAAGCAGGTGGAGGGGCAGAGGGAGAGGGAGAAGCAGACTCCCTGCTGAGCAGGGAATCCAATGGGGGGCTTGATCCCAGGACCCAGGAATCATGAGCCGAGCTAAAGGCTTAAACAACTGAGCCACCCAGGCACCCCTCTTTGGTGCTTTCCAAAAGTTCCCTCATTAACATAAACTTTGTTGTGATGTAGAGGGGCTTGCTATGACTAACGTAACACCCATTTCACCTTCATGGCTTTGAAGTGTCTTCAGGAACTGAGGACAAAATATTACAACAAAAGATGTTCCATTGTTCTTACCACCCAGGAAATTCCAAAGGTATTAGGAGCTGTGAGCCAGGAACCATGGGAAAGACCAATATATATGAGAAATATATATATATATCATATCTGAATGACCAAACATATATTTCTTATAAATCACAATATCACCAGGGAGTGTGGCAACATCTTACCTACAGAGGAACAGGGATAAGACTTTTCTCTAAAAGTCAATTTTGGTCAGAAGCCATGAAAGCAAGAAGGAAAGGGAGTGAAATACTAAAAGTATAAAAAGAAAAAAAAGAAGAAACACCAACATAAAATTCAATATCCAGTGAGATTATTTTCCAGAGATGAAGAAGAAATAATGACTTTTTCAGACAAACAAAAACTGAGGAAATTCATTGCCAATAGATCTGCCCAGCAAGAAATGTTAAAAAATTCTTCAGACAGATGGAAAATGATATAGTTAAGAAACTCAAATTTGTATAAAGGAAGGAAGAACATCAGAGCAGGAATAAATTAGGGTAAAATTGTTTTTTCTTATTTTTAATTGCTCTAAGAAATAATGGTTTATTTAAAATATTAATAGTAATGTATTGGATAAATACAGCATATGGATGTGAAACAAATGATAGCCATATCATAAGGGAAAGGAGGGAGGAATTGAGAAAAGTCCATTATAAGAATCCTGAATTACATACAAAGCAGTATACCATTATTTTAACGGTGGACAAAGATTACTTAAAAATTAATAATGTAAACTCTAGGACAACTAATAAAAATTTTAAAAGAAGTAGACCTCGGGGCGCCTGGGTGGCTCAGTCGGTTAAGTGGCTGCCTTCGGCTCGGGTCATGGTCCCAGGGTCCTGGGATCGAGCCCCACATCGGGCTCCCTGCTCAGCGGAGAGCATGCTTCTCCTTCTCCCTCTGCCTGCTGCTCTGCCTCCTTGTGCTCTCATTCTCTGTATCAAATAAATAAATAAAATCTTAAAAAAAAAAAAGGAGTAGACCTGATACCTAAGACAGGAAATAAATTGAAATTATATTAAATAATCAAAACTAGAGAAGGTAGAAAGGGAACGGAAAATTACTGCAACAGACAGAAAACAAACATGGTAAATAAATACACCAATTAAATGACAGACTGTGAGTGGGAAATCTCTGTACTTCCCTATCAATTTTGCTGCAAATCTAAAACTACCCTAAAAGATAATGCATATAAATAAATAAGTGAATGAGTGAATAAAAATATAATAAATAAATAAATAAATTAGTTAATTAATTAATAGGCAAACCAACCAACCAGTTAAACAAAGAAACAAAAATTAACAACAAATACCCACACAATGGAGATAATTCAAAGGGACGCAAGAACCAACTGCAACTCTTCCCAAATAGCCAAGCTAAAACAATGTGAACACAAAGTAAAGAAGATAGTATCAGATTAGAACACAATGTATTCATTAAATGTCCACGAGACCATACTGATATAAATAAATTACTGAATAAGTATATAAAGTGGAAAGAGACAAATATTCTGTGTAGAGAATTCCAAATTATTTATATAGATTTCCCACCCTCAAGTAGGTGGAACATAACTCGCCACTCTTTAAGTGTTGGCATAGTGACTTTGTTCCAAGGAGTACAGTATGAAGGGGTTAGGGTTGGACATAAGAATTTTACAGTGGGAGAAACCTGACAAACATGCTTTTAGCCAGATGATCAAGGTCACCAAACATTGATAGTGATGAGTCATATCAATTGTGGTATTGATAGGTGGTCATATCAAATGTGGTATTGAAAATAGTGGTATTCTATACCTTGATATGATGTCATGAACATGGCACCTTACCTCAATGATCCTCCTCCCTAAAATCCATAACCCCAGTTTAATTATGAGATAAACAGCAGACAGTTCCCAATAGAGGGCCATTTTACAAAATACCTAACCAGTACTTCTCAAAACTCTAAAGGTCATCAATAATAATAAGTAAAGTGTGATAAACTGTCACAGCCAAAAGGAGCCTAAGGACACAGGCTGACTAAATGTAATGTGGTACTCTAGAATGCATGCTGGCACAGAAAATAGCTATTAGGTAAAAAATTAAGTGAATATTAATACAGTATGGACTTC
Organism: Phoca vitulina; assembly: GCF_004348235.1. NCBI lineage: Eukaryota > Metazoa > Chordata > Mammalia > Carnivora > Phocidae > Phoca > Phoca vitulina. The sequence continues at coordinate 46,459,294 of NW_022589717.1, read as the reverse complement.
AGTTAATAAGAATATATTGATATTGTTTCACTAATTGTAATAAATGAATCCTGCTGATGCAAGATGTTAGTAATAGGAGAAACTGTTCTGGGGTTATGAGAACTCTGTGTACTCTCTTTGCGATATTTCTGCAAATCTAAAACTGTTATAAACATAAAGTTTTTTTTAAAATTTTTGTTGTTATGTTAATCACCATACATTACATCATTAATTTTTGATGTAGTGTTCCATGATTCATGTTTGTGCATAACACCCAGTGCTCCATGCAGAACGTGCCCTCTTTAATACCCATCACTAGGCTAACCCATCCCCCCACCCCCCTCCCCTCTAGAACCCTCAGTTTGTTTCTCAGAGTCCATAGTCTCTCATGGTTCATCTCCCCCTCCGATTTCCCCCCCTTCATTCTTCCCCTCCTGCTATCTTCTTCTTTTTTTTTTTTCTTAACATATATTGCATTATTTGTTTCAGAGGTACAGATCTGAGATTCAACAGTCTTGCACAATTCACAGTGCTCACCATAGCACATACCCTCCCCAGTGTCCATCACCCAGTCACCCCATCCCTCCCACCCCCCACCACTCCAGCAACCCTCAATTTGTTTCCTGAGATTAAGAATTCCTCATATCAGTGAGGTCATATGATACATGTCTTTCTCTGATTGACTTATTTCGCTCAGCATAAAACCCTCCAGTTCTATCCACGTCATTGCAAATGGCAAGATCTCAATACATTAACAAAAGAAAGAACAAGAATCATATGATCCTCTCATAAAGTTTGTTTTTAAAATGACCGTAAGTCTTTTTAGCATTAATTTTGGAATTTTAACCATACTTATACTTTTTATACTATTAAATCTATCCATTCGCTGAAGTGCATACTTGTCTTTTCAATTCATGGCACTGTTGTCAAAATTTCTCATTCTTTACTGTGATGTATGTTGGCATAATTAATGGCTGTGAAGTGAATAATGGGAAAAGATGGCATTGGCTTTCTCTGTGTTGTACTAGTTTGCATTTAGATGATGATAAACTATTCATTTTAATTATTTTTATTTACTTACTTGTCTTGATACCATTTAACATTTTAATGTACCAACAAACCTTTTTGCCAGCTTGACCGGGAAATAGAAATCCATTCAGCGAAGTGAATTTGCGGAAGGGCAAATATAAATTTGAATAAAATGAAAATTAAACCAGCAGGCTCTATCCCTTAATTATTAAACCTGTGAATAAGTAAATGAAACAGTCTTACTAATAGAATTCCTTATTTTGATCCTATGCTATCATGCGCACGTTGAGAGAGAGAGAGAGAGAGAGAGAGAAAAGTAATGTTTATTTCATTAAGTTACATTTATGGTCATCAGTTAAAACACTGGAGGTTGATGTCAGTTTGTCTTTGTTTTTCCTTGTGTGGATATTGTTGCTATGATTCAATAAAATGTAATGTTAAAGTAAGTAAAGTCTGTTATTATTTTTTAAATGTCTGCTCTTCCAGAACTACTTCTTTTTTTTTTTTTTTTTTTTTGACCAATGACCCTGGGTTCTCCCTCTTTAGAAAGATAGTCAGAATGTGTAAATTTTCAAATGGGATCTCTTAGATTATATTACATTGATGTTTTTTGGGGGACTCATTAAGATCTATCTCCCAGTGGACTTAGGTACCAGCTACATAGTCTGAACTTGCAATGGGTAATTTCTAGAAAACTGAGACATCTCACCATGAGAGACTGGTTGGACAAAATTTATCTTTGCAATTTTGCAACATGTAAGGTTATGAGATTATTTGTGAATTTTGAGACACGTAATCATATAGAAAAATGAAATCACTTTAATAACAACTTGACCAAATTTTCTCCTTGGTAACTAGACATCCTTGTAACAGTTTTTTTTCTAGAATAGACGGTAGAACCAAGAAAAATAAAATAAAATAAAATAAACAGAGAAAAAAAAGAACTTGAGAATTTCCGTTGTCTCTTTCTCATGTATTTTGAGCAATTATTTATGCTTGAAAAAACTTTTTGTGTCTTCCTGTAATTTTCACACAAAGCTAAAAATAATAAATCCTTTCTTCTACTTATAAAAGCCATCTAATTATTGGAAGTTAATGGTTCTTCAGTTTTTCACACAGACGTGATTACCAGAGACTTCATCATCCTTGTCAATCTGCACGTATTAACAACCATTCTCATCTGTCATGTCCAGGTAGAGTCTGACCAAACCAAGAAGAGGCAAATTTAACTTCTTGTTCTGAAACCAATATTTCTGTCAAAGCAGCATGAGGGACATTCTATGTTCTCACCTATAGAATGTTTTTTTTTTTTTTTAAAGATTTTATTTATTTATCTGAGAGAGAGAATGGGAGACAGAGAGCATGAGAGGGGGAGGATCAGAGGGAGAAGCAGACTCCCCGCTGAGCAGGGAGCCCGATGTGGGACTCGATCCCGGGACTCCAGGATCATGAACTGAGCCGAAGGCAGTTGCTTAACGAACTGAGCCACCCAGGCGCCCCCAAAATGTTTTTTAAATATAATTATGTTTTATGGTCTTAGAGGTGAAATACTTCACAAAGCCTCCCAGCTTTGTGGAGTATAAACAGTACACCATCACAATTCTCACTAATGTTCTTCAAAAAAATAACAAATGGTGCAAATGTGAGAAGGCCCTTCAGCAGGTGCGGGTCTGTTGAAATTCAGATATTTCTTGAAGTTTAGTCATATTTTTGTAATGTTTCCAGGTTCATAATGAAATGATTTTGTTTCATTTAGTTATGCTTTAGGAAATTGGTATTTTTATTTTATTTTGTTTTATTTTATTAAAATATTTTATTTATTTATTTATTTGAGAGTGAGAGAGAGAGAACACAAGCCAGGGGGAGAGGCAGAGGAAGAGGACGAAGCAGACTCCCCGCTGAGCAGGGAGCTCAAAGTGGGGCTTAATCCCAGGACCCTGGGATCATGACCTGAGCCGAACGCAGATGCTTAACCGACTGAGCCACCCAGGTGCCCCAGGAACTCAGTATTTTTAGTATTACATTGGTTATATATCAATTTTTTTTGCACTCCAGAAATTCCAGATCTGCTATATGATTTTACGATTTTATATTTAGAGCAACGATTGATTTACTAAATTAATTGAAAATGGAAAGAAAGTAGAAAACAAGTACAAAAGGATACTTTCCATTATCTTAAATTTACTGGGGAAAACTAGACAGTATCATTTAAGGTCAGTCTCCAATGATAGTCCAATGTCTAACATGTACAGGTCAGGGGTCCTACTCTGTAGTGCTCTTGAGCTCCAGCATGACATCCAAATGATATCAACAGGAATTGAGCAAAGAACTAAAATATCATAATTCAACTAATTATAGCCTCCCATTAATACTGAGTTTCTCACTCTGTCTTTTATTCACTTAAAAGGTGATTGTCCCCGTTAAGAATTGGAGAAAACTCTAAACAAACATAGGGTTCAGGAAAACCTCTATAAATAATACAGAATGAATACATATTCTAATGAATGGATGTTAATAGAAAGCACTGTGGCTTAGGAATAGTTCTAAGAAACTTAATGGTGTATCACACAAAAATGTGCCTGGCCCTATTTTAAGGGCTTACATTAATTAATTTATTTAATCTCTAAAACTCCGTTAGACAGGGCACAATGACCATCCTCTTTTTATATGAAGAAACTAAGCACAGGAAATTCCGTAAGTCAGTACGTTCCAGGTCACACAGCTAGTAACCGGCAGAGCCAGAGTTTATATGTTCTTAGTCTGGCGCCAGACTGGCTCCAGACCTGGTTTTAACAACTACACCACCAGCTTCTTGGAAAGAGGTGTTGTCTTGGCTCTGCCAAAGGTTTATTTAGGAAAGGGAAGCAAATGCTTACCCTCCTCAGAAAAGGTTGCCCAAATTGTGATTAAAAATTAACATTTCCAAACAGAATTCTGGAAGCTTCCTCTACTTGCTGGAGTCAGTTTCCACTTGCTCGTTCAGAAAAGGGCACTACCAACCGTCCATCGCTTTCACTGTCTCTCCTGACAATGACAAAAAGCATCCCTACTTGGTCCCCCAGATTTCCCTGTTCTTCAGTAATCCAGTCTCCACAAAGATCCAAAGGAGGCTTTTCAAAACGTAACTCAAATCCTGCACTTTTCACTTACAACCATTTAGTGAATTAATTCATTACGCTTAGATTGAAATCCAAAGTGCTTACCAAAACTTAGGAGACACCAGCTGATAGTAAGCACATGATACACATTCTGTCTCTTAGGACTATTCCTAAACTAGAGTGCTTCCTATTAAAACCCACTGTCATTTAGAATATATATTCATTCTGTATTATTTATAGAGGTTTTCCTGAACCCTATGCTTGTTTAGAGTTTTCTCCAATTCTTAAAGGGGGACAAGTACTGTTTAAGTGACTAAAAGACAGAGTGAGAACCAAGTTAATGAGAAGCTAATTAGATCCTACGTGACCCTACAAGATTCTGAGCTCTTCCCTCTGCCTGGCATACTCCTTTCCCAAGTGTTCATATGACTGTCTCTTTTCTCATCACTCAGGTCTCACTTCAAATCACTTACTAAAAAATGCCTACCTACCCCCAATCTTATCCAAAGTAGTCCCCTCTGTCACAATTTATAATGTCACGTCTGTCACCTATCATCTCTGAAATAGCTAATCTTACTCCTATTGGCAATGTCAGTACAAATTACTACAAGGAAATGATATATTAATATTTATATAACTAATGTAATTATATATAATTATATATATTAATTACATATATATGTAAATATATCTCCACTCATCCAGGACTGGTAAGAACATTCATTATAAGGGAATATGTTTTATCATTAAACACCTTGAACATCTTTACTGTCTTTTCCTTCCTGTGCCCTCCTTTCATTGTGTTCTGTGGTCTCTTACTCTCTCCCTGCACTCACATCATTTGGACAGGTGTTTTGTTTTTTTTTGTTGTTTGTTTGTTTGTTTGTTTGTTTTTGTTTTGTTCAGATCATCACTGCTGACAAGTTGAGGAGAAACAACTGTCGTTGCGGGAGGCTAGACTATTTAAAGGGGCTTGTCCAGGCAGAATTAGAATGTACTTCTGCTGAGACCCAGTGGAAAGAGTGAAGGAAGCTTCAATGTTCTTTCATGAGACATTCAGTTCAATTTTTTCTCTTTACATAATAAACTTCCAGGGGTGTTTGGGTGGCTCAGATGGTTGGGCGTCTGCCTTCAGCTCGGGTCATGATCCTGGGGTCCTGGGATCGAGCCCCACATCGGGCTCCTGGCTCAGCGGGAAGCCAGTTTCTGCCTCCCCCACTGCTCATGCTCTCTCTCTCTCTCTCTGTGTTGCAAATGAATAAATAAAATCTTTAAATAAATAAATAAATAAATAAACTTCCAGATGCTTTCGCCCACTTCCAGAAACACCAGCTATAGCCTTATATGTGTAAATGGGAAAGAAAAAAACGAATGTTTCCTCTATCTGACAATTTCAATCCATTAGTGGGAGAGCTGGTAGAGGTGCAAAAGCAGCAAGCTGAAGAGCTGCAGAGAGCTCCCAAGTAGAAGATGTGAAGACATCTCGGCAACAGACTTCCAAATAAAGGACAAACACCACAGAGGTAGAGTAAATCCTCCGGCAGCACTGCCTAAACCTTCCAGAGTGTACTTTTGAATTTGCGAATGGTACTGGAAGTAAAGAGAGGTAAGAAACAAAAGATGAGCATCTTCCCCTTGTCAGAACGGTCCTTTGACCTAACTTCAATACATTATACAATATGGGGATTAGTGAGATGTTAGTCTGGAGCGAGGGCAGGCCCGGCCATCTTTTTCATTGCCCAAAGGGGTCATAACGACACTTAAAACTTGGGCGGGAGCACAAGTCTTAGTCTCTGAACAATTCATCTTCATTTCCATATCATATCTCCCACCACTAGCTAAAGTCTTCGTCTGGAAACTCTTCTATAAACTGTGTCTGTTATTATGCAATTTTTCCTGTTTCATTTTGCACATCCTCGATTTTTTCACTGACTTTATTGTTTATGCATTCATTTATTTATTGTATGTGTATAATAGGTTATGCTTTGTATTTGTTACTAAAGATACAAAAGTGAATATAATTTGTGAGCTTAAGGGGCTCAATTCTAGTACTGGAGAAGGCATATAAACCGGAAATGTAGTATATCTAGAGGTACTTAACTATTTGATTTTGGGGTTAGGAAAAAATATATCTTAATTTTTAAGGAACTGAAAGTTAGTATTTCCTTCAAGAATGAATATAAGCCATAAACTACAGAATTAGGACTACTGACTTCTTCATCAACAGAAATTACAAATATATTTCTCACCTTACAGCTGTGTTGAAATACTCTTTGGTTATCTCTTCTTTAAATTATAATGGTTGTTAAACCCATCACTAGATCTCAGTAACTAATGAGTTAGTAAAGGAGCACAATGATCACTACAACACAAATCTGATTTTTAAAATACTTTGATAACTCTATTTTAATATATTTGCTTCCCTTTCTAATTTTATGTATTTTATTTTTATTTATTTATTTTAAAGATTTTATTTATTTATTTATTTGAGAGAAAGAGCGAGAGAGAGAGAGAGAGAAGGAGCAGGGGTAGGGGCAGAGTGAGAGGGAGAAGCAGACTTCCCGCTGAGCAGAGAGCCCAAAGTGGGGCTCGACTCCAGGACCCCGGGATCATGACCTGAGCCGAAGGCAAACACTTAACTGACTGAGCCACCCAGGCACCCCTATTTTATGCATTTTAAAACATCATTCTATAAAGGGTCTATAAGTTTTACCAGGCCACCATGTCTTTAAGTACGCCTTGTCTAGGGTAACAACATAATTCATCATCCCAACCAGGACAGTTTTGAAAATGAAAGGACAATAATATCATTAATAATTATTAATTAATGTAACTATTAATAATTATAAGTTAGCTGAGACTATGAAAATATTTTTGGAGTTTACTTATCTTAACTCCAAAATAAATAATAATAATAATAATAATTATTATTATACTACCACTAATAATAAAGACATTGTTACCAACCAATAAACATGAACAACCAGAAATAGGCATAAATGTCGACCAAGGGAGATGCCAGGTAATCTCTGCATGCAGCCTACTGTCTGTCCCTTCACTGAGTATCAGATAGGTTGGATCTATGTGGTACTTCTGACTGTTTAATGGTAGACCAGAGAATCACATCTTTACCCTGCACTGCCCAATTTAGCAAACCATCTTTCAGTTATTACAATGGTGTAATTAAAAAAATTATGACACATAAACATACCTTTTCTATATTCCTTTATTTTATTCTTTTTAGGTTTATATTTCAGGACAAACACCTCCTACTTTATATAGAAAGCAACCTAGTAAGCTTCACAAATTCTAAACTTTAATTATATCAAGTTATATAATTTTTAATAGAGGGTTAGATATACTGTAGAATCTTAACATTAACTTAGTTAAAAAAAAATCTTAGTCAAGGTGCTAAACAACTAAAGATGTTTCACAGAGAAGAGAAAAAGCGCCAACTCTTAGAATCACATGGGTTTAGGAATCAAATGCCAATGATGCCTATATTAAGCTGTAAGGTCTTGGAAAAATGATGTAATACAGTGTGCTCCGATTCCTTCCCATCACCCCCACCTGGTTTAAAAACAGGGATTAGGAGGATTAAATGACAAAGTGTAGGAAAATTCCTTAGAATTCTGTCCAGCTTTTATGAGATTGATATCCTATAACAAAGGTCTATAATAATTATTCTTAATTTCCCTAATACTTAAAACACTACCATTATTCCTTAGTTCTCCATACTTAAAACCTTAGAGATACCTTCATCTCCTTCATCTCCTTCACCTAATTTATCAAGTACTGTACCTTTATTGACAAATCTTACAGATTCTTTGCTTTCTTTGCATTTCCCCAATGACCACTCACATAAAAGTGCTCATATCCTCATAAATCATTGCAAACGATTCCCAATTTCTCTTCTCCCATAACAACATAACTAACTACATATTCACATTTTTGTATTTTTGTTATATCATTTTTAAATGTATTACCCTTATTCTTTATCACCAATTTATGCTATTTAATCTGAATGTCTAAACTTCAACCTCAACATTGACTTTTTTTTACATATTTCTCATCTAGTTAAACTTATACATTTAAAACTGGCAGACTATATTGCCAAACTCTGCAGAGAAATTTTTTTCTATTCATATGCCCTATTCTTGGTGATTTAATTCAACTTAAACATATTATTTTCCTCTCAGCCCAATTTTGATTTTACTATATATCGAAACTAATTTAAGAATTTTATAACTGTTATTCAAATCAGTTCTATTTTATGAAAAAGTTTTTACAAGGTAATATGTGTATGGTTGGTGATGTCATATAATAATTAATATTTCTGACATATGCATCAAGAAAATGGGTTGAATTGGCCAAGCCCCCTTAGATTCCATATTGGTACTGAGAATTTGCAGTTCAAAGACATTGCCACTAGATGGTAATAATAGACCACATCGATTTCCAAGTAAATTATCTAGATAACGTATTTCAAGGATAATCTCCCACATGAAGCTATTTTTTAAGTCTTTCTTCCCAAAATAATATTTATCTATCTATCACCTTTATGTAATCATCCCTATATCTAAGTATCTCTATCTATCCATCTATCTATATTTGGATATTTAAAAAAATATGAAATTATTATTTCAATACTAATATTATTATTATGTTATTTCAAAAGTATAAATGGATAAAGTATTAAAATATTCCCACTTTCCATTCCTTTACTTATTTATTTACTTACTCACCCAATAACACCCAATATAATTCAAGACACTTAATACTCACTGCGCTAATTTCTGGCTTTTTCTATGAGAAATTATTTGTCTTGATCTCAGAGTGCAACCTCAATTACACTGCTCATCATCTCTGAAGACTCAGCAATGTCCATACAATTACAAGACTGTGGCAAATTTTTAACCACCAGTCTTGGTGCCAATGATGTTTTGAGGAATTTTAAGTATAAAAACCATGAAAGCTTAATTAAGTAAACAAGATATTTCCACAAGAGATGTTCCTTCTCACGAATGCCTCACTCTTTACCTCATGGCTCAAACTAAATTAAGGTATTCTCCCACAGGATATTGCTCTGCTTCTTAAATTCTAGAGAGTGGAAAGGCCGGAAAGAGCAAGTCTGGTCCCATGACTGCTGCAAGTTTCTTCCCACCCCTATCTTGGTGCTGTCTTTTTATTCCAGCCTAGGTTCACTTGGTACCAAGTGAGAATTGGTCACACCCTTCTGCATTTGCAAGAAAGTGGGGGCTACAGTCAAAAAGTCGGCCTGAGATAGTGGCTTATCACCATTGCCTTTTGATAATTGACAATTCAATTAGATCAATTAATGTAATTGTTTCCTTTTGGAGTAAATGCCATTTCATGTGTATTATTTTATTGTTTCAGCTAGTCTGCAAATTCCACAGCATATATTTTATCTTCTAACTCCTGCAGCAATGAGGGCAACACCAAAAAAACATTTTAAGCTAGCTGAATATACAACAAACACAGTTTATATTGTGCTTATTTAATAACAAGAATTTCAGTGGAAACTTTTACAATATTCTCAAGAAGTTTTTTTAAAATAAAGGAAACCATTAGGAGATAATTTTGTTGATCCAATTCAAAAAATTTCTTCTTTCACTTATTCTCAGTAATTAACAGAGTATATACATATAAAATCTTCTTTTGGGGGAAATGATGTTATGAAACTGAAAACAGGCACTTTTCAACTTCTCTTTCATAAAGTATGTCATTGACTAATATCAACAAACCTTGCTTTCCTTTGGTAAACAAAAAACTAATCACGATTTCATGAATGTATACTGTATGTCCAGCACTGTGTTAAGTTTTTTATATGGAATACCTTATTTAATGCAACAATTTGAATTCAGTATTATACACCAAATTATCAATTAGGAATGTACTATTTATTTATTTTAAAGATTTTATTTATTTATTTGACAGAGAGAGAGAGAGAGAGAGTGAGAGAGGGAATATAAACAGGGGGAGTGGGAGAGGGAGAAGCAGACTTCCAGCTGAGCAGGGAGCCCAATGTGGGGCTCAATCCCAGGACCTTGGGATCATGACCTGAGCCGAAGACCCACGCTTAACGACTGAGCCAACCAGATGCCCTGCAATGTACTTTTTTTTAAAGATATATTTATTTATTTATTTTATTTTAGAGAGAGAGAGCACGCATGAGCAGGGGGAGGGGCAGAGGGAGAGGGAGAGAGAGAATCCGCAAGCAGACTCCCTGCTGAGTACAGAGCCCTACTCAGGGCTAGGTCCCAGGACCCTGAGATCATGACCTGAGCCAAAACCAAGAATCAGCCCCTTAACCGACTGAGCCACCCAGGCATCCCAAGAATGTACTTTTAAAGTGTACCACTCAGTAATAATTCTGATTACTGTTGATGACATTCCCCCCTACCCAAGGAAAACATTTAAGAACAATCACTTAAAATACTATGATAGACTGGCAAAACAAAATGGTAAATAAGTTAAATGCATTTACTTTTGTATTTCTGTGTCTGTTCAGATATAATGCTCTGCAATAAAAGGAAGCAAGATAAAATAATATTCTCTAGTAACTAATGCCAAAACTCACTATGTTACCATCTGCATCAGTGCACAATTTCAAATGGCATTAGATTATGAAGGGCACAATGGATTACACAGTCAATTGTAAAACATTTTCTGGTATCGTTTGCTCGTTCCATTCTACAACTTTTTCTTCATATTGCTGACATTTGCAATCATGTAAATAATTAGTCTCAAACATTTTTTAAAAAAAAGCACCATTCATGATTTATAAATATATATAAATGATTCAAGGTAATCGGATTTCCTAAATGCAAGTAAAATCAATGTGCTGTCATGAGCAGCAGTTCTAAAATTTAACTTTAAATTAAAGATAATTAAACTGGTGTCTGTTAACAACATGGGAAAAAAGTTCAAGTTTGGGAGAGATTTTGTTATGCTCATTGCAACACGTATTAGTGAAACATCAATATAATTGAATGTAATTCAAGCAGACATTCAATTAAGCCTCTACTGCATCCAGAATATATTGAATTGACAGTTTCATCTAAATTACTGATACTTTTGAAGACATTAACTATTTGGATAAATAACTAGTGATTATATTTCCCCAAATCCTTTACTGCCTGGTAGAATTTCAAAGTTGCTTAACTTCTCCAGATTTTTGATTCCTCGTATGTAAAATGAGAGGAGTTGGATTGGTGGTTTTTAAAGTCTTTTTAAATTCCTAAAAATCTACTATCATCTAAATTATTGGAAGAGGAAACCATTTGAAGGCAAATGGCTAGTTGCATTAGAAATTGAAGGAACAGTCTCTCCAGAATATGTCAACACAATTTAAAAATACTGTTTTATTTTAGAATGCTACGAGACTCTCCTACTGTTTAAACAAGCAAGCAAAAAAATATAGTCTCTTTCTTTCAAAGTAAATATGACCTATTTATCAAGAGTTGTTTGTTTTTTAAGTCACTATCATCTCTCTCTTACAATGGAGAATCCTCAAAATTATGTTTCTTCAGTCTTTAATTTTCTTTAAATATAAGACATTCTATAGATGTTTTACTTGGTGTCCATGTTGTACCAATCACTAGATAGCCACAGTAGGAAGACCTTCTTATCAAGGGCTTATAACTTCTTGGGGAATACATAATTCTTCTCAATTAATTATAGTATAAGTCAAATGATGAGAGAATTATCCAATATAGGGGCACAAAAATGTGAGAGAAAATATTTTTGACTGAAAGCGATCAGGAAAAAAAATTCACAAGGAGATCACATTATACATTTGATCTAAGCTTGGGGAATAATAATTGCTAAAACTTAGTGAGACTATCTTTGTGCCAAGTAATATACTAAGAATTTTTCGTATATTGTACTATATCCATTAATTCCTATGAACATCCTATTATGTAGATACAGATCTTATTTTGCCCATCTGATAATGAAGAAACAAAAGGTACTGTGGAAATAGACATGACAAGAAAAGATAGGTTTGTTCATTTACTCATCATATATTTATCAAATATTTATTCTATGCTAGATCCTTTTCCAGGAGCCAAGGATAAAATGGTGACAATCATATTCTGCTCCCAAGAAGTCTGATGTGGGGGTGTGCATATAAATAAACTGCTGGTTATAACACAGTTCATTTGGTGTTATAAGGAATCAAAAAGGGTAGAGTGTCTTCAGTAGAAAAAAATGGAGATTTCCCATAGGAAGTGATGCCTAAGGACCTGAAAGATGATAAGTTGGTTATAGGAAGAGGAAACAGAAATACTACAAAGCTCCAGAATAAGAAAGGGAACAACACCTTTTGGGAATTAAAATAGTGTAATATGGCGAGTACACGTATTAAATTTGTACAGAATGGTTTGGATATGATGCTTAAAAAGGCAAGAAGGCTGTGGATTTTAAAGCATCTTATAAGAAGGATGACTATATATTGCCTTGGTTTGTCCAGAACAATCCTTACATAATGTTAATATCACCTTTTTTCCCAAATCAATTACTTAAAGGAACCCTTTCAACTCCCAAAATTTTCCTGCCGGATAATAAATTATATGTATAGGGGGTTCTACTTTTTTTGTGAGAGTAATGGGAGTGATACAAGGTCTTTAAACAGAGAATTGGCACAGATTCACGTTAGAATAGTCATGGACCAAAAAAAAAAAAAAAATAGTTTGAAGAGAACATATACGGCAGAGATGGTTAGCTTCCAAGGCTTTATGCTCATCTCTACAGTGTAGAGTTTTTGTTAGAAAGTAGTTGCCCAGTTAAGAACTGCATTTCCGAACTTCCTATACATCTCCCATATTCCTTCTTCCTCCACCTGCTTGCCTTAGGTCAGTGTTCAGGACAACTGGCAATGAGCTTTGATGATGCATTTCACATTCTCAGTTACTGAATGAATTGATAAAACAAAGGACACAGACGCCGCCATTCTCACTAGACTTTACGTGAGCAAACTGGACTTTTGATGAGCAAACAACAAGCCTCTGTTTTGTTAAGGCTTGAAGATTTCAGGGTTTATATGTAATAGCAAGTAGCATGACCCTAACATAATAAGACTACTGACAAATAGATCACTTATAAGGCTATTATAATAATCCAGGTAAGAGATAATGTTGGTGTCATAACTGAAAAGGAAGTAAGTAAAGAGTTAAGGCAAAAATAGTCTCAAGTTTGCCCCTAAAGTTTTTTTAGTTTGAGAACCTTAGTAAACTCCAATGAAAATGACTAATTTAGAGAATCGAGAAGAAAAGCGTTTGAGAAAAGGAAAAATACTGAGTTCAGTTGAAAATGAGTTTGAGTTTCATTGGCTATCCAATGAAAAGTCTACGAAGTCTCTGTAAATTATGTTCTGCAGAATGAGAGACAGACGGAGTAGAGAAAGGGAGATGGCATCCATTTCAGGCATTCTGTGTACTGATTTTTTCTTTTTCATTTCATGTCAACAAATTATCTACATGTCAACAAATGGTCTCTCTTTCATGCGCAAATGGAGACGGAGCTATCTTATGAACACATGGGAAATCTTCTATCTGTGGATCCAAGACAAGGAAGAAATTTAGTTTTTTGAAACTTTATTTATATTCAGTTAAGAATATTATCATACCTATGGAGTTAGGATTTGAGGGCAATGTAAAAAAATTAAAGGATTTTTAGAATAATCACTCTGGCAAAAATGTAGTAAACGGACAGCAAGGAGCTAGTAGTTTAGGAACTCAGCCATTAAGGACTTAACTGAGCAGAAGAAAAGGAACACACTGATAAGATGTAGAAGATGGTAAATATCAACAGGAAACACTGCAAGGTTGCAAGAAGGATATGCTTTTGTACCTAGAATTGTCTCCAAATACCCTCGCAAATCAGTTGGGTGTTTTCAGCTGCCTGAATTGGCCAGCAACCCCTCTTTTTTTTTCATTATATTTTCTTTCGCATTTCTGAGCAATAATGTATGGCTAATATTTTAAAATTCTGATATTTTAGTCCATTACTGACTACAGAATTATCAATTGCTAAAAAATTTGGTTATATTTCTGTGCCATATATTTATGATATTCAAGAATTTCAATCACTAGCCTTTCTGAAAGTGTTATGTGTGTGTGATTTAATTAATTCTTAAGACATTGTTAGTCTTGATATTTACTAAAATTTTTTTCGTATTTTACTTACCTTCTATTTGCCACAGCATGATGACTTTTGATATTTTAATTCTCCCTTGGTCCTTCCACAGAGTTTATAAAGCATATGTACCAGCTTTCTCATCAGAACATGCAGGCCAAGGAATATGTGTCTTTTGATGCGGCTACTTAATTATGATAACCTCCCCTCCTGGGTTCACGTTATTTTGTTTTCGGTAGATAATGCTAACTCTTTTCTACTCCGTAGCTTCTAAGGTATTTCACAAATTACATGACTGATAATATATACAATCTGTATTTTTATCATTGACACATTGCCCAAAGTTACAATTTCTTCTCTCCTAAGTTTCTTCAGCAAATGTTGTAAAGCCTGCTGAATTTTTTTCCTCGTCCTTGTGTAAATCCATTACTGGATGCTTACAAACACTACTTGTATGTACATTTAATAAAAACAGGGCTTTAATGACAGGCTCTTGTGGGCTCACTTTACTCCATAGATTGTGAAGTTGATTTTGCCACATAAAAACCTGGGTTAATAGGAATTCAATTATCACTTAAGTAGACAAGGAGAGGATGCTGGTGCAACAGATTTAAACTGGGTTTGCCAACTTAGTAATACTAATTTTATAAGCCATTTGTTTCTTGATTGTACTATGCGTACAATAGTCTAAGTAAAAGTGTCTAGCAATTAGAATCTCAGAAAAGATTTTTTGTAGTTGAGTGGTTCGGACTTGAATCTTGGTTTGGCTATTTATTAGCTGTGTAACTAAGGGCAAGGTGTTTAACTGTCCTTTTGTTCCTTATTAATGTAATAAGATTTTTGATGTTACAGTTTTGTATATAACTGTGGAGTTCTTAGAACTCTATCTAGCTCATGATAAGCCCCCCAAATGTTAGCTAATATTATTTCTTTTTGATTTAGCTACTCAACTACAGAGTATGATATATGTTCTGATTTGATATTTTGGCATTACTTTGACTAAATAAATATTTCAGGCCTCAAAGACATAATTATATTAAAATAAGTTAAACTTTGTATGCTTCCAGTTCATACTGTTTACTCCTTTCTTCAACTTAAAAATGAGAAGCAGTTCTCCATTTAGTATTAAATCTCCACCTGTCCTCAGGAACTTTGTTATTTTTCAATAATTTAATTTACAGTAAATGGTAAAAGTAACATTATATTATAATAAAATGGTACTTTAATCCGCTGCCTGGAGGTCAATTAAGTTACAATTTTTAGCACTGCCTCCAAAAGTAGCATTGGATCCATTAGAACACATGATTTGTATGTGTGAAGCAGGGGTGTCTGGGTGGCTCAGTCAGTTAAGCAGCTGCCTTCAGCTCAGGTCATGATCCCAGGGTCCTGGGATCCTCCTCAGAGGGGAGCCTGCTTTTCCCTGCCTGCCACTTTCCCTGCTTGTGCTTGCTCTCTCCTCTCTCTCTGTGTCAAATAAATAAATAAAATCTTAAAAAAAAAAGAATGTGTGAAGCAGTACAATGATCTCACTTCAGGGATGTGTTTGGATGAGTCAGAGAGTGGTCATTCCACAACTCCTTTGAGGCTTAAGTTTAGTTAACTTGGGTGTCTGAAATATATCCAAAATCAAGCATAACAAGGAAAAACTCATGGATACAATCTCCTAAATTACTGATTGGTCAATTACAAGTACTACAGTTGAAAACATTTACTCTCTCCCTTATAATGTACATTGGATATCCACTATCCCCACAGATGGAGTTTCATGGGTTCAGGCACCATATTTGACTTTACTCACCACTGAATCAGGCACAGAGCAAATGATGTGGCCTCCATTACTATTTCTTAAATGAATTAATGGATGAATGAATAGGTACTAAGGATTAAAACAGGTGAGGAATTGAAGGTGCCTTGTTAACCTTTTTTTCCCAAGAAATGTGGCTGAAATAGGAAAGGCAGAGAAAGGGAGGTAGAAGGGAGAAATGTGGGCTTGAGATTTTTTAAGATAGCTGAGAGTCACCACGTTTAAATGATGAGAAGGAGGCCACAGAGTACCCTGTGTGCAACACACACACACACACACACACACACATTCGGGAAATGTTGCCAAACACAGTCTCTAAGCCTCCCTTTTCTTAACTTGTAGCCTTTAAAAATAGTGGATTTATTTTAATCATTGTTGAATTGAGTACAAATGGTCTCAAACTCTATATGCATAACATCTTTTTACTGTGCTGTCTTTCTCAACTTTTCAATATAATGGTTTGTTGCTCTTGAGATAATAGTTTGAAAAATCATGCAAGCTGTTGGAATATTTGCATAGTGATTATATGCTGAATAGCAGCTTGGGTTTTCTATTTCCATCTGCTTCAACTTAGTAAGTGTAAGAGGTATTATTATTATTATCATTATTATTATCATTGAATTATCTGAATTCCAAATTAAGAAACAGACAAACTGCATATAATCTGTAGATGAATAAAAATAACTTTGCTAAAAGGAAATTTTTGTTTTATATAATAAAGTCTTTTGAAATTAATTCCCTTCTCAATTCTAAAAGGGCAAGTTTACTCAAGTGTTAATAATACGCTCATGTCTGTGACTAATGAAACCATTTAAAAATAATAAATTAGTCTGCAAAGCTTTCAGCATGTATTCTTTTTAACATTTTGCATCTTAACATTTTAACATTTCAGTCTCCTTGAACAATGAAGGTAACCCTTCCTGCTTATAATCACTATTTATTTCTAAGAATAGGAATGCTTCACTGATCTGAAACTCCTCCCTTTGTTACAGAGCTAGAAATCAAGATAGGAGTAACGAGAGTTTCTGAGATCCAAAGCAGACTAATAATACAAGCAACTGGCCTCTTAGATTCACTGTGCTTTCTGGTTTTCCATGGAGTCCGTATACTCTTTCATTATCTATTATTTGATACACTCGATACTTATTATTCATTAGATTTTAAGGAAACAGTACAGAGATTTTAGGTAATTGTTGGCTGATCCAGGACTTAAATTTAGTTTAGGAATATTTCCTCTGCACAGTGTTGCTTTCCGTATCTCTAAACTATACATAGAAGTTTAATAAATCCTATCATATCATGATCTTTCATAAGGTAGAGTGTATAATAGATTTTTTCCAAAATGAATAAAATTATAAAGTATTTTTAAAAATATTTTGTTCGTTTATTTTATAGAGAAAGAGAGAGAGAGAGAGCACGAGACAGGGGGAGGGAAAGAGAGAGAGGCAGAAGCAGACTCCCCACTGAGCAGGGAGCCTACCGCGGGGCTCAAACCCAAGACCCCGGGATCACAACCCAAGCCAAAGGCAGATGCTTAACCAATTGAGCCACCCAGGCACCCCTAAAGTATTTTTAAATAAGTAAGCCCTCAGCTATCGAAAATGTGGCTAACAAGAAATATGATGTGTAGCTTTGGTACTAATACTGCCCACTCCAATCTGTACATTTATGTCAAACTTTTGCTGGGATTTAAGGATAGACCTATGAAGAATAAAATGTGCTTTTCAAAACCATGGAAGCTCCTAACTATAAGTTCCAGTGCACCAAATGCCCTATCTTATGTTGCTCACTACGCTCCAGCAATGTTGCTTTCTATCATTTCCTCAAAAGGATCTCCGCGTCGCAATCATTCCCTCACCAGAGCCCTTTCCATCAGCCAGGAATGCTTGACCACCATTCTCCACCTGAGTCCTATTTATCCTTCAGGCATCTGCTTAGCTATTATTTGCTCAGACAGGACTTCCCAGATTTATAAACTAGATTAGAATTCCTAGGGTACTATCCTATCAACCTTGTAATTTGCCTACAGATCACTTAAACATCTTCTATATTCATTAGCATTATTCAAGGCCAATAGCGTACAATGTCTCTATCATTTCTCCTTAAGCTCCAAGAGGGTCTTGACTCTTGATCTCCACTGTATCCCCATTGCTCATGTATCCCCATTGCTCAGGACTGTACATGTGACCTGGTAGTTACTCAACATATATTCACTGAAAAAAAAATAAATGATCAAACACGAGGATAGATACTTTTCATGGTAGAAATTTTTGTGTAGGATGGAAGAATATAATGAACCTGCCATTTGTGAATATTTCCCTCTTCTTATTTTATTTTGAAAAGTATTAGGAAACTTTTATCTTCTCTTGGGAATCATGAAAGAACATGTTAATAATAGACTTCGTGTTATACTGGTTCCTGAATTTCGTGTGCCTTACCTCTTTATATCTGCAATTCCTCACACAGCAGGCACATGCACATACTTACTTCTCCAGTGAATGAATGCTCGATGATATAAGACGTAACAATATGACTTCAGTCTCAGAACCCAGAACTTACATCACTCATCATGCAGAAAAACTAGAAGCTTTATGTTCTGAAGGGTGAACTGCCCAAAGCAATCAGCCCATCTCTATAATGACTTTGTAAATGAGGAAGGAAATATGGAATCAAATAATGTGTTCTAAAGAATAGCAGTGAAGGAAAAGTACTTGAACTATCTTATCTCGGTGATAATAAAAATATGAGCTTAATACTGAAAAAATTCCATGAATGTAAGTAAGCAAAATAGGACAAACATAATCTTTAACACTCCAAAGAACATTTTAAAAGTGAGATTTGTCATCCAAGTTAAATAAATAGCATGAAAGTATTTAATAATTCATCATTTATATTAATGCCACACAATTATCAAAGGCCATCAGTGATATCCATTATCCTTAGTGAATATGTCAAAAATGAACTTCTGGCCCCTAAATTGTGCCTGAACAAGACAGATAAAGGTTATTTTCTTCATTTGAAATTGTCACTGTAAAGGTTAAGGGGGACAGACACTGCAAACCTTTGATAACAACTCGCTTGTCAAGAAGCAGAATTTCTTATGAGACACTACTCTGCATGGCCTTAAATCAGGAATTGAAATCTTTTCAAATATAATTGCTGTGTATTGAAAAATTTGTCATAAATACAAATGAATTTGAGTCATTTTGATTACTTTTCTTGAAAGAGCTGTTGGATGATTAAATATTTAATTTTTGCAAAAAGCTCATTTTAAGCAATAATTCTTCAGTGAAACAAACTAAGTGGGTCTGGTGGATGAAGTTTCAGTATAATTTTGAAATATATATCCTATCATTCAGATTAAAAATCAGACACTCCAAAGCACCCTTTCTAACAATTAAACATTTATCCTAAAAGATACTGAAATCTTATGCTTCACTTTGGCTTTTTTTCCCTTCAGTAGTGTGATATGAACATAGGAATGTATAAATGTCATAAAAGTTTTATGTTTTGTTAAAAGATTATAAATTAAAAATACATTAGAGTTCTGGAATTGGTGCCTAAGCATTTTACATGATAAAAGGCATAATATCCAGCTATATTTGATTCATAAAAATATTCCAAATTAAAAGAAATTATAAATTACATATGTATGTTAGTGGATTATTCTACTTGGTAGTAAGGTACCAACTTTTTTAAACAA
Organism: Phoca vitulina; assembly: GCF_004348235.1. NCBI lineage: Eukaryota > Metazoa > Chordata > Mammalia > Carnivora > Phocidae > Phoca > Phoca vitulina. The sequence continues at coordinate 46,439,523 of NW_022589717.1, read as the reverse complement.
TTGTCAAACTTTTAAATTTTTTGAGATGAATTTTATATAACATAAAATTAACCATTTTAAAGTCAGCAATTCAATGTCCTTTAGTGCACTTGTAGTGTTATATAACCACCATTATCTAGTTCCAAAACATTTTCATCACCCCAAAAGGAAACCTGTACACATTAAGAATGTACTCCCCGTTCCTATTACTACTACCTCCCAATCCCTGACAACCACCAATCTGCCTTCTGTTTCTGTGGATTTAACTATACTGAATATTTCATATAAATGGAATCATACAATATGTGAGCTTTTGTATTTGGTTTCCTTCACATAGCATAATGTCCTAGAGGTTTATCCACATCAAAGTATGTATCACTACCTCATTCCTTTTTATGAAGAATAATATTCCATTACATGTATATATCACAATTTGTTTATGCATTCATCTGATGATGGCTAGTAGGACTGTCTCCATTTTTGGACTATTGTGACTAAGGCAGCTATGAACATGGTTGCATATGTATTTGTTTGAGTGCTCATTTTCAATTATTTTGGATATACACCCAGGAGTGGAATTGCTGGGCCATATGGTCATTCTAAGTTTAACTTTTTGAGGAACAGCTGAACTGTTTTCTACAGTGACTGAGACATATTACATTCTCAACAACAATGTCCAAGAGTTCCATTTCTCTACATCTTGCTAACGCTTGCTATTTTTCATTAAAAAAAATTGCAGATATAAAGAAGGCACACAAAATTCAGGAGCCAGTATAACATAACCCATGTGGTTGTGAAGTGGTACTTCATTCGATTTTGATTTACATTCCCCTAGTGACTAATGATATTGAGCACCTCTCCATGTCTTTTTTAGAGAAGTGTGCCAATTTCTAATTGTTACACAATTTTTCAGTATAGTCTGTTCTTGTCTTTGTATCAGTCAGTACTTTTAATTCTCTAATAGGCCTTCACTTACAACATCTTATGCCATTCAAAAAAGAATAATAGAAGGTAAAAAACTGATAATTTTGTATCTTCATTTCATCTTATCAAAGATTCGTCAGAATCTTTGATTCTTTCCAGAAAATTTTAATGTTTGTCATGCACTCTTTAGCATGAGTACAGTTGAGATATTTCTGTAACTCCATGGCCAACACATTAATGGGTTCCTACAATGTTATATTATTTTACTCAAGTAGTAAAATTGTATATCAAGTGCCATATTAATTTTCAGTACTCTCAGGAAAATCCTCTGGGGTTAAACTAAAGTCTGTCAGTAGTGAATAAAAATAAATGAAGGATATGATTTAGCAGTTACTTTAATTAATTTGCTAAAATTATGAAATTCATTTATTAAGTAGATATCTTTAAGATTTACTAAAAACCCCCACAAAACCTAATAATCTGAACTTAGACATTACTATAAATACAGTTATAAAAATGCTTTATCAAAAAGGGGAGATATCTTCTGTTGCCAATTCAGAGAATTGAAAAGAATTTTGCTGTTTCTTCTATAACTGGAAAAATCTTAAAAGAATCTTAAGGTATTAACAAAATGAGATACACATATGTGATATGAGTTGTACATATTAAAATAAAACAAGACGAAATCAGAAAGGGAGACAAACCATAAGAGACTCTTAATCATAGGAAACAAACTTAGGGTTCCTGGAGGGGCAGGGGTGGAGGGATGGGGTAACTGGGTGATGGACATTAAGGAGGGCACATGATGTAATGAGAACTGGGTATTATAAAGACTGATGAATCACTCACCTCTGCCTCTGAAACCAATAATACGTTATATGTTAATTAATTGGATTTAAATTAAAAAAATAAAATAACACCATTGAGGGTTAGGGTATAATAATCAGCATATTTCCTTAAAAGAGGTGCCACTCCCCTGCCTATTTTCAGACCACAATGCTTTGAAACTAGAACTCAATCACAAGAGGAAAGTCAGAAAGAACTCAAATACATGGAGGCTAAAGAGCATCCTACTGAAGAATGAATGGGTCAACCAGGAAATTAAAGAAGAATTAAAAAAATTCATGGAAACCAATGAAAATGAAAACACAACTATTCAAAATCTTTGGGATACAGCAAAGGCAGTCCTAAGAGGAAAGTATATAGCAATACAAGCCTTTCTCAAGAAACAAGAAAGGTCTCAAGTACACAACCTAACCCTACACCTAAAGGAGCTGGAGAAAGAACAGCAAATAAAGCCTAAACCCAGCAGGAGAAGAGAAATAATAAAGATCAGAGCAGAAATCAATGAAATAGAAACCAAAAGAACAGTAGAACAGATCAACGAAACTAGGAGCTGGTTCTTTGAAAGAATTAACAAGATTGATAAGCCCCTGGCCAGACTTATCAAAAAGAAAAGAGAAATGACCCAAATCAACAAAATCATGAATGAAAGAGGAGACATCACAACCAACACCAAAGAAATACAAACAATTATAAGAACATATTATGAGCAACTCTATGCCAACAAATTAGATAACCTGGAAGTAATGGATGCATTCCTAGAGATGTATCAACTACCAAAACTGAACCAGGAAGAAATAGAACACCTGAACAGACCTATAACCACTAAGGAAATAGAAGCAGTCATCAAAAATCTCCCAAAACACAAAAGCCCAGGGCCAGATGGCTTCCCAGGGGAATTCTACCAAACATTTCAAGAAGAATTAATACCTATCCTTCTGAAACTGTTCCAAAAAATAGAAATGGAAGGAAAACTTCCAAACTCATTTTATGAGGCCAGCATTACCTTGATCCCAAAACCAGACAAAGACCCCATCAAAAAGGAGAATTACAGACCAATATCCCTGATGAACATGGATGCAAAAATTCTCACCAAAATACAAGCCAATAGGATCCAACAGTACATTAAAAGGATTATTCACCACGACCAAGTCGGATTTATCCCTGGGCTGCAAGGTTGGTTCAACATCCGCAAATCAATCAACGTGATACAATACATTAACAAAAGAAAAAACAAGAATCACATGATCCTCTCAATAGATGCAGAAAAAGCATTTGACAAAGTACAGCATCCTTTCTTGATCAAAACTCTTCAGAGTATAGGGATAGAGGGTACATACCTCAATATCATAAAAGCCATCTATGAAAAACCTACAGCGAATATCATTCTCAATGGGGAAAAACTGAGAGCTTTCCCCCTAAGGTCAGGAACGTGGCAGGGATGTCCACTATCACCACTGCTATTCAACATAGTATTGGAAGTCCTAGCCACAGCAATCAGACAACAAAAAGAAATCAAAGGCATCCAAATTGGCAAAGAAGAAGTCAAACTCTCACTCTTTGCAGATGATATGATACTTTATGTGGAAAATCCCAAAGACTCCACCCCAAAACTGCTAGAACTCATACAGGAATTCAGTCAAGTGGCAGGATATAAAATCAATGCACAGAAGTCAGTGGCATTCCTATACACCAACAACAAGTCAGAAGAAAGAGAAATTAAGGAGTCGATCCCATTTACAATTGCACCCAAAACCATAAGATACCTAGGAATAAATCTAACCAAAGAGGCAAAGGATCTGTACTCAGAAAACTATAAAATACTCATGAAAGAAATTGAGGAAGACACAAAGAAATGGAAAAACGTTCCATGCTCATGGATTGGAAGAACAAATATTGTGAAGATGTCAATCCTACCTAGAGCAATCTACACATTCAATGCAATCCCCATCAAAATACCATCCACTTTCTTCAAAGAAATGGAACAAATCATCCTAAAATTTGTATGGAACCAGAAAAGACCCCGCATAGCCAGAGGAATGTTGAAAAAGAAAAGCAAAGCTGGCGGCATCACAATTCCAGACTTCCAGCTCTACTACAAAGCTGTCATCATCAAGACAGTATGGTACTGGCACAAAAACAGACACATAGATCAATGGAACAGAATAGAGAGCCCAGAAATGGACCCTCAACTCTATGGTCAACTAATCTTTGACAAAGCAGGAAAGAATGTCCAATGGAAAAAAGACAGTCTCTTCAACAAATGGTGTTGGGAAAATTGGACAGCCACATGCAGAAGAATGAAACTGGACCATTTCCTTACGCCACACACAAAAATAGACTCCAAATGGTTGAAAGACCTCAATGTGAGACAGGAGTCCATCAAAATCCTAAAGGAGAACACAGGCAGCAACCTCTTCGACCTCAGCCGCAGCAACTTCTTCCTAGAAACATCGCCAAAGGCAAGGGAAGCAAGGGCAAAAATGAACTATTGGGACTTCATCAAGATAAAAAGCTTTTGCAAAGCAAAGGAAACAGTCAACAAAACCAAAAGACAACTGACAGAATGGGAGAAGATATTTGCAAATGACATATCAGATAAAGGGCTAGTATCCAAAATCTATAAAGAACTCATCAAACTCAACACCAAAAGAACAAAGAATCCAATCAAGAAATGGGCAGAAGACATGAACAGACATATTTCCAAAGAAGACATCCAAATGGCCAACAGACACATGAAAAAGTGTTCAATATCGCTCGGCATCAGGGAAATCCAAATCAAAACCTCAATGAGATACCACCTCACACCAGTCAGAATGGCTAAAATTAACAAGTCAGGAAATGACAGATGTTGGCGGGGATGCGGAGAAAGGGGAACCCTCCTACACTGTTGGTGGGAATGCAAGGTGGTGCAGCCACTCTGGAAAACAGTATGGAGGTTCCTCAAAAAGTTGAAAATAGAGCTACCATATGATCCAGCAATTGCACTACTGGGTATTTACCCCAAAGATACAAAAGTAGGGACCCGAAAGGCTACGTGCACCCCGATGTTTATAGCAGCAATGTCCACAATAGCCAAACTGTGGAAAGAGCCAAGATGTCCATCAACAGATGAATGGATAAAGAAGATGTGGTATATATATACAATGGAATATTATGCAGCCATCAAAAGGAATAAGATCTTGCCATTTGCAACGACGTGGATGGAACTGGAGGGTATTATGCTGAGCGAAATAAGTCAAACAGAGAAAGACATGTATCATATGACCTCACTGATATGAGGAATTCTTAATCTCAGGAAACAAACTGAGGGTTGCTGGAGTGGGGGGTGGGGTGGGAGGGATGGGGTGACTGGGTGATGGACACTGGGGAGGGTATGTGTTCTGGTAAGCGCTGTGAATTGTGCAAGACTGTTGAATCTCAGATCTGTACCTCTGAAACAAATAATGCAATATACGTTAAGAAAGAAAAAAAGAAGAAGAAGAATGTAGCAGGAGGGGAAGAATGAAGGGGGGGAAATCGGAGGGGGAGAAGAACCATGAGAGACGATGGACTCTGAAAAACAAACTGAGGGTTCTAGAGGGGAGGGGGTTGGGAGGATGGGTTAGCCTGGTGATGGGTATTGAGGAGGGCACGTTCTGCATGGAGCACTGGGTGTTATGCACAAACAATGAATCATGGAACACTATCTAAAACTAATGATGTAATGTATGGGGATTAACATAACAATAAAAAAAAATTAAAAAAAAAGAGGTGCCACTATCTTTGGCTTAAAAAATACAGGGGAGCATTCATCTGGGGGTTTTGTCCCACCAGCCATATCACTGTTACAGCAAAAAAGCCTTAACTCCCATGTTTTTCTCATATAAAATCTTTCTAAATGCCATCATTATTTGGGTGGAACTCTTGCCTAATACTTGAGTCTCCAGATTCTATTCCATTCTTCTTCTACTTACTGAATAATAGAGCTGTAGTCTGAGAACTGGCCACAGCTCAAGGCATGGGGCTGCTGCTTCTTCTTTTTTTTTTTTTTTTAAGATATTTATTTGAGAGAGAGAATGAGAGACAGAGAGCACGAGAGGGAAGAGGGTCAGAGGGAGAAGCAGACCCCCCCGCTGAGCAGGGAGCCCGATGCGGGACTCGATCCCGGGACTCCAGGAACATGACCTGAGCCGAAGGCAGCCGCTTAACCAACTGAGCCACCCAGGCACCCGGGGCTGCTTCTTCTAATTGTAGTTCATTCTTATTGCTGGCAATTGGTTTGGGAACAACATGCAACCGAAATTTATCTAATTTCATGGTAGAAGAAGCATGCTAGAAATGTTTTTAGAAACTGAAAAGAACTGAGAGATCTGAGTTTTTATTCTACCTAAAAAGTAGATAAAAAGTTTACCTGCCGCAGGTTTTTTAGATGGTGCCGAAAGACATGGAGCCCACTAGCTCAGAGAAAAAGGAATGTATTACTAAAGACACAGCAGACGGCATAAGCTTCATGTTCATGTCTATTCTTCTTGTACTCTAAATCCCACAGGGTGGATGTGGGGTGGGCTCCGCTGAATCCTACACACACAGCGGGTCTATGTCACAGCTGAGAAATGCTGATTTTAGGAAATCTCCAATCTTATTAAAGGAACCACCAGCAATCCTGAACCATCTCTGTCCTAGTGGAAATATTATCTTTGTTACCCTGGTCAGAAGACAAATCACCCCTCTGCTCAGAGAGAGACACACATCACTATCCTCCAAGGATATACAAACATCATGGAAAAATAATCAACAGCAACAAAATAACTATTATTTCTTTTTTGGGAAGATACGCAAAAAATTTTTAATAAGGTCAAATCTCTTTATTGCCCCACCCCGCCACCCCAAATCCCTGTCCCCACACAGTACTGCTAAGAACCAGCTTCAGACTCCAGGCTCAGAGGTTCCCTTTGAGTACCAGGACAGTAGGTTCCCCGATCCAGAGGCAGGTGGGGGTAGGAAGAACCCGGTGTCTGACCCTTGGAGCATGCCCAGTGAGCACAGTCCCAAGTCTTTCAGGGTGGGGGATCCTGTCAGTTGCCAGGCCCTTCCCTTGGGGAGGTCCTTCAACCCCTTAGCTACAGGGTTCTGGCTTTTGGTCCAGGGGCCCCTTGAGAGGCCTCTTAAGAGGTGGCAGTTCCTGGGTGTCATGAGAGATCCACTAAGAATTGTCTTTCACCAGATATTTAGTCATCCCTATTAAGTGAGAAGAATGGACAGTCTCACACTGCCATGGGATTTAATCAAGAGCTCAAGCAGCCCTCAGGCTCCTGGGAGTCACTTGTGGCAATGAGGGAAACAGAGTGAAGTCAATGCCATTGACCACAGAAGAGGAAGATGGAAATGTTCAGAGTCCTTGCTTACGTTGTTGAACCTGTGAATCTACCAATCCCGAAGCCCACTTTCCATCTGAACTCTTGCTCTGTGAATAACAAATTACATACTATTTAACCAGTTTGAGTTAGTCATGTCAAAAAGCATCTCACTGATATGTTCTGACAGCTAAATTTACTCCATTTCCTCTCAGCATCTTTCCCTAGGGTTATCTCTAGACCCACAAATAATACCTTAGGAGTCGTTCTGAAAAAGACAAAGATATGATGGGACTATAATATTACTCATTCTTGTTGTCTTTTAAAGTTTGGATGGGGAGAAGTTAGATAATGGAAATGCATGCTTGGGACTTTCTAAAGCTGGCCCAGTTTTGTTTGATAAATATTTATTGATTGAATAAAAAAGAATATTTAGAACATCCCGATACAGACATTCTGGTTTTCACCAAACAAAATAAAACAAATGTGTATTAAATTCATATTAGATCTTAAAGGAGGAGGCTTTACAGCAAATCAGATTGCCATCTATCAATGAGAATCAACAAAAGGGACCAGTCTTTTAGTATGAATACTTAAGAAGCTAGATATCCACTTCCCAAAGGTTCTGAGAATATTTTCTTTGAATTACATACAGTCTTGTTTAATCTACTTATAGAAATCATCAGGAATGGGAAGAGGCCTGATAATATGATTAATTTTATACACTAATCATGAATGTATTTTTGTGAAAATATGATGTACAAATATATACTTTGTCACAACACAATTTTTGATATTTAAAATAAAAGCATTTTTCAAAAACATATTTATATAGATCCACAGATAGCATATTTTGGGGGAACTTGCTCTGACTCAATTTTCTCATTGAGGAATTGGTTGATCTAGTCTACTGAGCAGATATTCTCTTAAGAGATGGAGCATCCTGTCTATGCAACCAACCCTGTTTATCACCACAGGTATTTTGCCATTGAGAACAATTTAAATGATATATTTTGTTAATATTGATTAGTCTTCTGTGGATGAATTAAACCTGAGTCTTTGGACTTCTATATCTGAGGAAGATTACACTCTGTCTGAACCTTACCAAGTTGCGGGGTTCCCAGGTGGCTTAACGTGAAGCAGCCCACATCCTCTTTACTAGACTGCTTTATAACACATGGTCTGTAAAGCTCTCCCAGCTCAAGGATTTCTGACTCTGTGTGATGCAGTGTTTCCCTGGATACATTTCAAGAAAACAGAACTCAAATAGCAAGTACTATTCCAACAGCTATTATCTTTGATCCTTATAACAATTTTGTAAATCCTGCTTTTCTCATTACAGATGAGGAAACCAAGGCACAGAGTCAGTTGCCAGAAAGCTGATAAATCACAATGCCAAGTTAAGCCTTTGGCACCAAAGCCCATTCACTTTCCATTATACCAACTAATACCTCAAAAGAAATATATATTTTTTTTAAATCAGCATTAAGTTCCTTTTAGTACTAATGTAGTAATTTATATCATTTAATGACACAGTCACAATGATTTCAAAGGGCAACTCTGAAGGTCTCTCAAATGAATTATGAAAGTGTTTTGACAGAATAGAAACATTTCTTCATGATTGGTATGCAGACTACTTAGCAGTATCGATACACACACACATACATACATACATATATATGCTTACTCTCAGTTTGGGTATTAAGTGAATATAAAAATATTTATGTCTAGTTGAGAATATAAAATTATATCTATTTGTACTCTTTCTGTACTCAGTGAAGCTAGTAGACAAAGTAAATGAACAGTAATCAAATGTGTCATTCAACTAGGAAAGACAATAAATATTCTCATCCTGTTCAAAATAATGTGCTCCTTTTGCACACGTAGAGACACTGAAATAGCTGTGCATTTGGGAGGCTAAAATATTTATGTAAAATATCTAGACAAATTTCTTATAATGCTCCTTCCAAAAGGGGTTATTTATTTAATGCCTGTAGTGCATTCGTCAGGCACTGCTCATATAACTATTATCTTTAGTCTTTATAACAATTTTGCAGGTTAAGTCCTGCTTTTCTCATCACAGATGAAGAAAACCAAGGCTCAGAGCCAAGTGCCACAAAGCTAATAAGTCAATGCCAGGTTTAATATTTACATCATTTCATGTGTCTGGAGGTAGTTTCTATATATTAGCCAAAGAAAAAAATTTAGATGTTCTAATATGATTTTCTTTCATTCAACATTACTCAATTATTTGACATGTTATTAGACACTTCAACAACTAAATTTTTATTAAATATTCATTCCAAAGTAGTATGTCTGCCTAAGAATTGGCAAAGAAATATAAAGTTATTCCCTGCTAGACAAAAGCAAATTTCTCAACCGGCGTGTGTGGCTTGACTCTCAGTCTTGATTAATTCTCTCTATATTACCTCCTTCTCTCCTTTTGTCTTAGGAATTACTCCCGAACAATAGAGGTGGAAAGACAGAAATTGAATTCCAACTTGGGGAGTTTAGGCTATGTATGGATCTTAGAAGTAGTTAAATGACAGCACACAAGTTTTCATCCAGGACTTGTAGAGTGAGATCAGAAGCAGAAATATCACATCAAGAACTCACCAGGAAGGTATTAAGAAAAAAATCCATAAGATTTGTGATCAATAAGGAGAGAGGTAGAGAGAAGAGGAGAAACAGGTGCAAATAGTAAAAAAAAAAAAAATCCAAATTGACTCCCTAATAACAAAAAAATGACTACATTTTTATACCTGCTCTTCTTTTAAAGTATTTAAATTCTTTACTTATTTTTCAAATAATCCATCTACCAAATTGAGTAGCTATAAATATTATTGCCATTTCTAATTATCCAATAAATATGCTGAATACACACTTGTTTATCCTTTCTAGTTTGTTGCATGTGATATTAATTCATTTAAGAGTTTTATAGCTGCTAGTTTTAAAGCAGAGGTCAATCCGTCATTTACTCATATTGATTTCTATATCATTTGTAATTATTTAAATATTGAGTTTTATTTCACCCATAATATTTTATCCTAAAGTGTATGCATGATAGAAACAGAGAGGAAGAAATGAAGAACAACAAGAAAAAGAGCACATCAAGTAAAAAAGACAATATATGACAAGACTGTGGCTAGAACGATAGAAAACTGGAATACAGGAAATGTATGCAAGAGGTGCAAAACAAAGAAATGCCCATTTATAATCTACAAACACTGGAAAATTAGTTTTTATTTATTTATTTATTTATTTATTTATTTATTTATTTATTTATTTTATTATGTTATGTTAATCACCATACATTACATCATTAGTTTTTGATGTAGTGTTCCATGATTCATTGTTTGCATATAACACCCAGTACTCCATGAAGTACGTGCCCTCTTTAATACCTATCACCAGGCTAACCCATTCCCCCACCCCCCTCCCCTCTAGAACCCTCAGTTTGTTTCTCAAACAAAGAGTCCATAGTCTCTCATGGTTCGTCTCCCCCTCTGATTCCTCCCTTTCATTTTTCCGTTCCTGCTATCTTCTTCTTTTTTTTTTTTTAACATATAATGTATTATCTGTTTCACAGGCACAGGTCTGTGATTCAACAGTCTTACACAGTTCACAGCGCTCACCATAGCACATACCCTCCCCAATGTCTGTCACCCAGCCACCCCATCCCTCCCACCCCCCACCACTCCAGCAACCCTCAGTTGTTTCCTGAGGTTAAGAATTCCTCATATCAGTGAGGTCATATGATACATGTCTTTCTCTGATTGACTTATTTCGCTCGGCATAATACCCTCCAGTTCCATCCACGTCATTGCAAATGGCAAGATTTCATTCCTTTTGATGGCTGCATAATATTCAATTGTAAATATATATATATATATATATATATATATATATATATATATATACCACATCTTCTTTATCAACAGATGAATGGATATAGAGTGATGTTTTTAAAGGAAACAAACAAACAAAAAGATCACATTACTTTCCCGCCAAAAATTCTTCAATAACTTGCACTTGAAATAAAATCTAAAACAAAGCCTTGCCCACCTTACTTCCCACCTGACTCTCTACCTTCTTTACTGTGCTCTGGACACACAGGCTGTGTGCAGTCACTAGTGTAGATCAAGCTTTTCCTCTCCTATTTCTCCTCCTGCCTCAGATACTCTTTAATGTTTTTTTTTTCCCCCATCACCCCTGAGAAAGATATTCTATAAAAAGGCTGCATCCAACATTTCTTTTTTTCAATTGAAGAAGCAAGGTATTTAAATTCTTTACTTCTTCAAATAATCACCCAGTTCACTGGTTAGAAATAGTATCTCCATTTCCAATTAGCCAACAAATACAGTGAATACCTCTCTTGTTCTTCTTTACCCTTCCAGTGTGTTACAATTCCTATGAACTCACTGTGCAGAGTTTCACAGCTACTCTTTTTTTTTAAACTCAGCTCTCTCCCATACGTTTGGACAGGTTGGCCCATGCAGAGGGCTCAGCTAAGTGAGCACGGGGTGTTGAAACCCGCTACGTGCCCAGCTCGACATGCTGCTCCTTTGGTGTAGAATGTGTTCTCCCAGGGGAGGAGGCACCTCATGCAAATGTACACGAAGGGACCTTATGAACTAGCAGCAGAGATCTCCCCCTGACTAACCCGCCATGAGGATCTTTTTCCTATGACTGGATCTATGCCATCCTTTAGAACTTATTTGAAAAGTCAGCTCTTCAGTGACTCTGAGAATAATAATAACCATGACACGTGCTCCCACTGGTCATGCATGTTAGCTGTTACTGGTTTGGTCCTACTTATGACTTGGGAAATCTCTTTGGATTTACTAACAATTTAATATCTTCTATCTCAAGAATAGTATCTTAACAAAACAGCTAAAATGACAAAAATCTGGATTAAAATCTTCTCGGTCTCCACTCTTAACTCACCCTGCCCCATCATAAGAGAAGCTCTTATGATCCAGGCAAAGGATAAACAAAAACCTTCCCCTGCTGTAAGGGAATCTGACCTCCAGGTAACTTTCCTGCTCCTTTCCTCCTGAAACCAGTTAAAAGCTGAACTGTCAAATATTCTAATGGGCTACATTTCTTCTTAAATAAAAGAAAGAAAAAGAAAAAGAACCAACATCAAGAATGAACCCTAAGTTTAACTGTGGACTCTGGGTGATTAGAATTTGTCAATGTAGTTTCCTCAGTTTTAAGAAATATTCCCCTCTGGTGGGGGATGTTGATAAATGAGAGACACTACATGTGAGGGAAAGAGGTATATGGAAAATCTCTTTTTCTTCCTCTAAATTTTGCTATAAACCTAAAACTCTTCTAAAAATATAAAAAATTTAAAAATTAAAAAAAAAATGTTTCGAAGATCCAGGTTAGTAAACTGCATTTGAATTCAGGGAGAACTACAAATAAGCAGATTGTTGGGTTTGCCTGAGTGTGGGGACTCTGGTAGTTCACCACATCCTTTGTTAGTATTATGCTGAATATTAGTTATATTTGTTTGTCCCACACACTAAGTGGCCTAGACAACAATACTTTTTCTCACAACTATCGAGGCTGGCAGTTTGAGTTCAAGGTGTCAGCAGGGTTGTCTTTTCTGAGGCCTCCTGGCTTGTAAATGGCCATCTTATCCTCGGTATCTTTACATGGTCTTCCCTCTGTACGTGGTCCGTGTCCTAATTTCTTCTTATGAGGACACCAGCCAATCCCTATGACTTCATTTTACCTTCCCTCTTTAAAGGCACTATCTCCAAATTCTGGAGGGTAAGACTTCAGCACAAGAATTTTGAGGGCATGCCACTTGCCCATAGCACTAGGCCTATGGGGATATTGACTCATTTGAGATGCCATCTTCTGAATCAGGTTATCTAACACCACCCAATGTGGATGTTACCCTAAGCCATGTTCCACGGACGGCTGCCAGGACCTTTGCTGAGCAAGAACTTCCAACACCCCTCTGCTCAGGAGTCTCAGTTCTTGGCCTCCGTCACGAGTTGTCTGATGCCTGGCAGGGGTTGCTTGTGATATATTTTCCATTGGGACTATTACATTCTTTAAGTCATTAAGATAAATTAAGTAACCTATACTCATACATTAGCTTTCCTGAAGATATTTTCCCTACCAGTTTATGTCATATGGAATTATATTTTTCTTTTATGATGATAATACATAATTGTTGCAACAATCACTAAAAAAGATTACAATTAACTAAATGTAATTTTATGTAGCTAATATCCTTTCTATAGGATCTTAAAGCAGAATGAAAAAAGAAACGTTAATATGAACATTCAGCCATAAACTACATTTTGGAAATTTAAGGTCACACTTAATTTTAATCTTATTGCAACAGTATGTTTTTGTTGTGGGTTTCTGTGGTTGTTATGGTGTTTCATTTAATTAATTTACCTTTGCCACATAAACACCAAATTAACTGCTCTATGTCTTGATAAATGATCAGAGATAAACTTATCATCTAACATGTTGGTATTGGTACTAATGTATAATGGCGCTAATGGTTGTTGGTTTTATATTGTAATTTGGTGATAAGAAAAAGGTAAAACTCTGGAGAATAAGAGAATGGAGAACCTATTTAACAATCACCATGCACACATTTAAAATATAATGTAGCTGATAGCCAGCGATGCCTCATTTTCGGTGCAGTTATTGTTAAGAAGCTAAATCACATGAGGTGTGAATGCAGGGGTAGGTGGAGCAAGCTGAGTCAGTAGAAAGTGCTGGGGGAGCTGCAGATGATGGGGGCAGAACTGCGTGGGTTCAACTGCCTGCTTTCTCATTCACATTAATGTGACTTTAGTTAAGGTACTTACCAAATCTATGTCTCAGTTTCCCTTTCTGTCAAACAGAGGCAATGGCTATAAAGAGCTGTTGCGACAAGCAAATAGTAGTGTAACACCTGCAAAGCATTCCCTCAGACTTGTTCAATAATAGCTATTATTATTATCATTACTTCTGAAATTAAGCTTCTGAGAGTGGTGATCATTATCAGAGAGAGTGTTCTAGCACAAATTGCATACCCTACTAAAAAGGGTGATTCTTGGACCCAATTCCACTGTGTGTGTGTCGGTGGGGGGTTGCCACCAGCTGCACATCCGACAATTCAACTCAATTCTTATACTATCCACCCGGAGATGGCATCAGATTTTGCAGCGTAAGGACTCAGTCCTACAAGACTTCCTCTCTCCCCCACTTCAGACACCAATCACAAGTCCAAGTTACCCAGGCTCTGACTGATCAGCTACAGAGTGGGCGTTCCCACAATCCCCTCCTTGGACTTAGTACACCAGCTGCAAGTCCACGATGTTACCTATACTGCATACCAGCTGGCTATAAATTAGAGGTTCCCATAAGCCTCTCTTTGGGTTCAATTAATTTGCTGGGGTGGCTCACAGAACACAAAGAAACAATTTACTTACTAGATCACTTGTTTACGATAAAAGGATATAACCCAGGAAGAGCCAGGTGAAAGAGATGCATAGGGCAAGATACGTGGAAATGACACAGAACTTCCATGCCCTCTCCAAACCTCCCAAAACCTCCACATATTCACCAAACCAGAAGCTCTGAGAATCCTGTCCTTTTGGGATTTTATGGAGGCTTCATTATATAGGGCACAATTAATCAAATCATTGGCCACTGGCGATTGATTCAACCTCTAGTCCCTTTCCCCTCCTTGGAAATCAGAACGTGGGACTCAAAGTTACAGCGCCCTAATCACTGTTGGTTCCCCTGGCAACCAGCCTCATCCTTAGGTGCTTTCCAAAAGTCACCTTGTTAACAGAAACCCGGTTGTTGTAGAGGGGGGCTTGTTATGAATTAAAAGACACCCATTTCACCCTTATGGCTCTGAAGTGTCTTCAGGAACTAAGGACAAGAGACCAAATATTGCAACAGAAGATGCTCCCATCGCTCTATCTCAGGAAATTCCAAGAGTCTGGGGAGCTGTGAGCCAGAAACCATGGAGGAAGTTCAAATATATATGACCCATGATACATACATACACACACACACACATATATGTATGTGTGTGTGTGTATATATATATATATATATATATATACCTTATAAATCACAATATCACATCTATGTTTTGTTTATCTCTTAAATTTCTCCTTCACAAATCAATTTCACTCTCCAGCTCCAATTTTTAGCCACATCACAAAAAATAAAATTCTAGATATATTTTGGTGATGTGACTTTCATATAAGTTGCACATGTAATAACAAAAACTAATATCTGACTAATTTCTGCTTAGGAATCTGTCTATACTGAAATCTTAGCAAGGGTTAAAAAAAAAGGGGGAACCCTGAAACTCTCTTCTCTTTCAAAGACAAGTATTTAAAAACGAGGAGTAAGTAAGAATTATTGCAATGTATTAAAGACAGTGTGACACTGTATCACTATATCTATTGTTATGTAGTTAAGCATCTTATCCAAACCATCTAGCTTCTATCACTAATCATGGAATTCCAGAAATGAAAGGGACCTTAAGAGTTGTCTAAAACAACTTTTCAGCTATGGCAGGAATCTCTTTAAACAACCCTAACAGGTGAAGCCTCTAGATGAATTTCTCCAACAACTTTGTAACTTTAGATTGGGGCTTTCTGACTAGTAGAATGTTCTCTTATGATCAATCCCAGTTACTTGTATACTTTGACTCCAACCTCATTTTTCACTTCTTTAGTTCTACAGGACAAGTCAGTTACTTTTCACTGACAGCCCTTCCAAGCCCTTAGGCCCAAGCTTTGGCTAGGAAAAAGCTACCAAGATAAGCACTGGCAAAATTCCTGGATTTTAACAAAAGAAAATTTTCACTAATCTCTAAAGTTTATATCTGAAATCCCATATGCCAAACTGTTATGCTCAAAGACTCTTTCAAAAGAAGTTTCACTTCATAGTGTTTTGGAGTATTATATATTACCAGGTTCTCAGATAAAAAATATATAGTTTTACATACTTTTAGTTACACTAAATACAAAAAGAAAATAATTGTAAAAATTAATTACATTTTCTATTGTTGTATCTGATATCCCTTTTATGTTTTGCCCTGTAAGTGACAGGGTTTTCATGGTCCATGTGAAAGATAAGAGTCATCCTCATCTTCTTGATCATCACCATGACCATCATCAACATCATCATGACCATCACCATCATTAACATCACGTGTATATGGAGTCAGACCCAGAGGTTCTCTGTCAATCAATATGTATAGGGAACAGCCAAACAATTTAAAGAAACTTTAGCAAGATCATCTTGGTATTTGAAACTTTTGCACTTTTTATAGGTCTTACATGGTATCTGGAAACATTCATAGATTTCACCAAATTAAAAATAAGGCACAGTGGCTTTAAACTAATTAGGAGTAGCTTGTATATTTGGCAGATATTTTCCAGACAAAGACTAATAGAATTCTCATCAAATGTGAAAAAAATATTATTTCAGAAAGCAAAATGAGGTCTTTACTGGAAGAGAACCAATGAAACACAGAATCATTAGATTTGGCCTCAAAGAAATGTTTCTTGATTATTTCACATAATATATCATGACAACAATTTGAAAAACTCACTGAAAGAAAAGCAAAGTAATCTTTGCTTCATTTGAAGTCCACATATATTCATAAACAGATTGTTATTTCCACATTTGGTAATAGTTTTATCACCAAATTAAATCCTTTATATTTTACATGTATTTTATATCATGTATTTTATGATTTATCAAAATTATCCTATCCCTTTCTCCTTGCAGGTAAGCATCGGCTTTTAAGAATTTCAATCTAACAAGACTTTTTAAAAAGTGGGTTGGCTAAGCATGCCACAATATCCTTATCAAAAGTTATACCATCTTCTAAAGTGTGGCTTCTCTTTCGTATGCACTCAAAAGTCTTATGGACTTGGTTTAACCTCACTCAGGACACTGAAACTAATGGGCCTCCGTCTCTAAATTTAGTAGCGCCTAATCAACTCTGTCCACAGAATCAACTCTGTCCACAGAATCACACACAGAATTTCCTTTAATACCCCTGCACCACTCGCTCACATTCTGATTTCATATAGCTTGAG
Source organism: Phoca vitulina (assembly GCF_004348235.1). Taxonomy (NCBI): domain Eukaryota; kingdom Metazoa; phylum Chordata; class Mammalia; order Carnivora; family Phocidae; genus Phoca; species Phoca vitulina. The sequence continues at coordinate 46,422,347 of NW_022589717.1, read as the reverse complement.
TGTGGCAGGCACTGGGAGTTGTAAAAATTTTCTCAGGTAATAAATAAAAGAACAAAAAAAAAAGAAAAAAATTCTCAGGTAACATATAGTCAGGAAACATATGGCCAGGATTGAGAAAGAATGTGATCCTTTGAAAGTTAATATCAGAGACAAGAAGCACTACAAGATGAAATATCTTTCCTTGGGACACAAACTATTTGTAGAGCCATGTCTAGAACCCAGGAGTACTGATTCCTATGCTCTTTGCACAATGGTGTGTCATTTCCTTAAATATTCATGAAATAAACATGGAAACCAAGATCATACATTCAGGCATCTAATAAACCAAAGCACAAGCATAAATATCATAAAATGAAGTGGTTCTTATTTCTATCAGAATATAAAAATATAATATCTAATGCAAATATTATATAAATCTAGATTGAAATAACTCATCACCTAGAAGATGGAGAGAGGATATAAAAAACAATTGGTTTGTAAAATCTCACAGATTATGGAAGATCAAGGTCAACAGTCGATTGTAAAAAAGTGGATAACCGGTAAGGAGAATCTGATTCCATCAAGATAGATGTACATCCTTGGTTCAGGTCAAATTATTTGGCCTATCCTCTTTATTCATCCTCATGCTTTTAGCTACAAGGTTTCAATTGCTACATTTATTTGATAGAATAACATTATTTAATAATGTCATATATAGTTTCTTAGTAATTTTCTTTTTTTTTTTCCACAGTCCACTACTCTCATGAGTAAGCCAGTGACGTACATAATACATGTGTGTACGTAGAAAGTGTATTTTGGATCTTCTAAGATAACATGAAACTGTTTATTTAATTTTGTGTATTAATTCCCATTTGATTTATTAATTTTTAATGGAATGTGTTGTTTTCATGCAGTGGGGCTTTATTACGTATTTTTCGTTATTTCTCTTTTTCTGAAGCTTTACGTTGTAGTTGAATCCCAGTGATCTACCTGAAGATGTGATACTTTCTTTCCATAGTCCAACATATTGATCATTCTTATGAAGCAGCATGTGTTCACTAGTAATAAGAAAATTTGTGTAAACTGTCTGTATTGATAGTATTTTTCTTAACCTAATGAGTATTTCCTGCAGGCATTCAGAAAACTGTGTATTGTTAGAAGCATGATACCTCAGTCTTTGTTTATTCTTTTATGTCCATGGATATTTAAATTTTTCCTTTTAGATATGAATGTCAAAATTTATACCTTTGGCATATATCCTTACAACAGAATTCTAAGTTCAATTCATAATACACTTATCATAAAATAGTGAAACAAAGCAGCAAACTTAAATTATGTTTGTAAAGGAAATATATTTGCATTTTTAACTTGGCATGTGGGTCATTCTCTCATTCTCTAAATTAAAAAGTGAATGTCTTCCAACCTTAAAGATATTAAGAAGTCTTTTGAGAATAGCTGTGATGTAGTGGGAAAAGAATATGACTTTGAATGAAAAAATAAAAACGGCAACAAAAAACCCACCAAACTTTGTTCCGGCTTTTATTTTACTTCCTATGAACTGTATGGCAATAGACAACTTTCTATCTCTACTGAACTTCATTTTCACTTACATAAGTTATAGGAGCTATTCCTTGGCCATATGTCCGTCATTTCATAATTGGTTGCTAGGGGATTAAATGAGAAAAAGTACATGAAATATATCATGACCAGTAAAAACCAATACAAATGAAGCATAGTATGAAGATGACACAATCAGTCAAGAGGTAAGCAAAAAAAAAAAAAAAAAAAGAGAGAGAGAGAGAGAGGGAGAGAGAGAAAATTTAGAACATAAAGTTTTATGCCTTTAAAAATTACAATGTTCGGAACTATATTTTGAAAAACTCTGACAAATAGTCCAGTTCCTTAACCTCCTTGAAATTTTGCTTGGCAGCTAGAGTTACTGATTGCATTGGTGAGTAAGGTGAGCATGTGAATATTAATGAGCTCTCTACATGGAGCACAACACAAACCACATTCTTTGCTGAACTGTAGATCTGTATTAGAACATATATATTTTCATCTTCTTTTGGCAGATGTCTTTTGGAAAAGTCTAATAATAGTAGATAATATTTGCATAATACTTTGCAGTTTACAGAACACATAGTAATTTTAAGAAGAATAAAAACTCAATCATTTGGAAATCTATAAATATTCTCCACAACTTCTCCAAGTACTTGAACACAGTTTAATTTTGGAGACATGTAACTGAAAATAGAAATATTTAATTCATCTATTCTACAGGTTACTGAGACTCAAATAAAGAATTATTATTACTATAGTAATAATGATAAGGTAATGCTCCATATCTTTATTGAGTTCTAACTTTGCATAGTATCCTTAAAAAAGTAACTAATGAAATATTTAAAAACATTTTATTTGAAAACCATGGTTTTCAATTTCAGAAGTCTTAAAGGTTATTATTGTCTGGATTATTAACACTTTATAAAAATCCATAAAATACATCACAATGATGATAATTTGAACTCATTCCTATTTATTTATTTTAAATATTGTTCATTTAGTATTTTAAGTGAGATTTAGTCTCACAAATATTTTGATTAAATTATATGAAGAAATAATCTTAGAAATGGAAAAAACTAAATGGGTCGATTACCCAATTAGCTTCATTTTTACCATTCATTATGTCTCATAGCTCGGGGTAGCCTGCTTTTTGTTTGAAAAACAATTAGCTTCATTTTTACCATTCATTATGTCTCATAGCTCAGGGTAGCCTGCATTTTGTCTGAGACAGAAATTCAAAAGCAATGAACGTGAGTGAAAATATCTTTTTACTTCTAAAAGTATAGTCCCATTTGAATAGTTATTCCTTGGCCATATGTTTATTATTTTGTTTTATGCTTCAGAATTCCCTGTTCATCATTCATCATCTCTGGATTTTGTCATAAATTTCCATTTCTTAAAGCTCCTTACACTGCAATGAGTACTGTTAAATCCTCTAAGTGATTTCAGTGAGTGAAATTTTGTCTAATAATTAGTATGAATAGGCCAAGTGTATGTATGTGTTTTTAGTAACTGAAAAAAAATCACTCTTATATTTTCTAGTTTATACCCTATATATTTGTATAGAAGTGTGTTTGTGTGTGTGTAACAGAGAGAGAGAGGGAAGGTGGAAGAGTATGTGTGTGTGTGTATACGTGTGTGTGTTGTTTGCCATTAATCAAAGATCTAGGGAATTTCTGAAAATGAACAATTTCCATTAAGGCTTACATTTCTGAATTTATAGCTACAGAGGGCTCTCTACAGATGCTTGTTAACCTGAAAGATTCTGCTTAATTGATTTACAAAGTTTAATGTAAAAAAAAATCCTTCCTTTCTATAATGTACATATAATAAATATATTTCTCCTAAATTTATAAACAAATAATATGTTAGGTAGAATAATAAAAACTTGATGTGAAACAAATAACTTTTGATTACTTTGAAGAAAACCATTTCCAAGAATAGGAATTGCATTTTAAGCTTAAGTACCATTTGCTTTGCTTGTTTTATTAGAACCTAATGTAATATAGATTACTTTTATTTAACTAGAATATACACAGTAAAATGATGTAAACTTTGATTAACCAAGTTATCTATGTTTAAATAGCATATCATGAGGATAATGAAAAGAACCCTAAGATAAAATAAAGTAAACCACAGTTGCTATGCATCTCTAAAATGAAGTATCCAGAATGTAAAAATCTAGTAAATCTTCATCAGCTTACTGCATTTAAAACTGGAGAGGAAAGAGTAATTTTTTAAAAAGATGTATACAGCATTTCTCAAAATTTATGTAATGTTATAAGTGCACTGGCATAGATCTAACTAATAATCCTGCAATCTACATGAAAGCTACAATGTTAGTAAAGTCAAACTTTGTGCAGATAGCTCACTGGAGTAGGGCTTGAAATGGACATAAAATTTTCATCAGGACAGTCCCACAGGAAATGACTTTTGTGACTCTGTGCTGATTGCCAGACCAGACATGTCTTCTCAATGACTCAACTACTTTATTCTCCATGGTTACCTAATACAGTATTGCACAGGATATTGTATTCAACATTGATTATCTCTAATGTGTTCTCAGATACAGAATTTTATCTAGTGCCGGGAGAATTAAAAGTGGTCATGCTTAATTATTCAGGATAGCCCAATAACTTATTTTTGACATCTTAATATTTACTAGTTATTTTTAAAGGATTATGTTAGAAGTATGAAAAGCCAATGTACTTGGTTCCTTGTTAGCCATTGCTTTTTAATATCTTAAATGGAAAGGAAAAGAGCCAGAAAATATTCTCAAAAGAAGAATGTGATCTGTGAAAGTATCTATAGCCACAAGATCTTTTCAAACTGATCCCCTGCCTCCTGATCTTGTTAGAAACTTGTTTTTTTTTCCTCCGCAGCGATTTTCCTTTTTCTCTCCCACTCAGTGAATGACCGTGTTTGAAAGTTTTTCAGTGACACTCATAGACCACAGAACCCCTTTATTTTATAAATGAGTGAATAAACAAATATATTATCTCTTCCTTTTTAACTGTTTCTTTGAGAAACACCCTGAAGCAATGTTACTCCAACACCTTCCTTTCACTAACACCCTAGAAGTTACTGGCATCCCATGAAGACTGGGAGCTGCTGCTACCCCCACTACAGCTAATTCCATCAAGAATACTGTTGTTTCTAAGAGCAATCAGTCTAACGCCTTGGTCCCTCAGCTTTGTCATCTCCTTATCTCAAATAATCTCTCTCACTCCATCTTATCCTCCTGTACCCAGAGGGACATACTGGATCTTGTCATCTCAGCGAGTTACTCAGACTCAATCACGGTGCTCTCTAACTATAATATGATATCCTTCGATGACAGAAATTATTTTAAAGTTCTTAGGTGAGTAGGGTTAAAGGTGTGTTTGTATTTCCAATTCTAATCTATTTTCTTATTATGTTATACACTTTCACTACTATTTTTATGTCTAGTCCCCATGTACCAACTTCATGTTTCACGGTGCCTGTCACTTACTTGGCTTTAGCCACTTATTTATTATTTTAACTCCTTGAATGTGTGAAAAGTTCATTGTATTCACAGACATTCACATTACATTTCCTTCTCCTGAAATAGCTTTGCCTTATTCTTCACTGATTTGTTCTCACAAGAGCTACACCAGTTCAAACAACACTTTGAAATCTGATAGCCTTCCAGGTCACCTAAGTGATCACACCCATCTGTTCTTCAGATTAAAAAATCACCAACTTCTGTGGGCCACCCTACATAGCCTGTCAGTGTTACCTACCTCTTCCCTTCAATACCCATTCAACACCCACTTTTTTCAGTCTTCTAAAATTTCTGATCTAACCTCCCTGCCCTTTTTCTCATTGAATGGCTTTGCTTCATTCCAACAGCAAAGGTATCTCTCAGCGTCCCTCTCATGAATCTTTATCACCAACCACTGCTTATTATCACCTTCTCTTTCATTCTTCCTTCTGTGAAAATGGAAGAAGCACACCTCTTTATGACAAAAACTGGACTTTCCATATAGTTTCTGGATCTTCCTTTATCAGAGATTCAGGGATGTCTCCCCATGGATTATTCAAACATTTCCCTGCATTTAAATCTATCTCTATATTTTATCCTCCCTGTCAATATTCGAATATACAGTAGACATATATGCTTTCATATATGCATATATATACACATATATATCACCTATTCTATACAGATATAGGTATGTTATCCTCTTTATATTAGTCTTAGTAATCTCTTTAGAGCCACATTTCTCATAGCAGAAGTTGCTTACAAATCCCATTCTCTCTTCATTCTTTCCACTTTAATAAAACTTTTCTTGCTAAGGTCATCAGTGACATAATTTATTAAATCCAATGGGCATTTAGTTTATGTGACACCTCAGCCACATTCAATATAGCTGATGAGATGAAGATCATGTATGCTCACAGTCTCTGTGGTATCACTTTGTCCTGAGTTTTCTCAGTCCTCTTGGATTACTACTTGGCAAGCTCTAACTTCTACTTTCAACTCTTTCTGGAGGTAAGTTGACTCATACCTAGTTGATGTATTTTTGAGCAAATCTCAAACATCTCTCTGGAAAGAACATCTGATAACCAAGTTTGTCCCCCTTCCAGAAATCCCTTTCTCCTAAGTGGTAACTTTACTCATCCATTTGCTAATAACTCACACTGGGGCATCAACCTTGATATCCTCAATTCATCTAGAAGGTCAATGGATTGCATTTCTAAAATCTATTCATCACCCATGGGAACTTCTTAGACCAAGCATCATCATCTCTCACCTAGACTATTGCAAAATCCCTTTATTCTCTCCCTTCACGTATTTTTTCCGTTCTCCAAGCCATTTTCCACACAAAAGCCAGAGTGATTTTATTTCAACACATGTATGATCACATTGCTTCCTCCCTTAATATTCTTCAGGGTCTGGCCATTAAATTTAGGATAAAAAAGTTAAAATTCTGAACATATAACCCAAAGATTCTGCACGACCTGGATCTTACTTAACAAAACTCCAGGCTTGTTCATTAAGCTCCAGGAACAGAAGCTCCCTTTCACTTCCGAAGTATGGGAAATCTTTTTTTCCATCTAAATGTCATAGCAGGCTGTTCTCTCTTCCTAAAACATTCTCCTCCCCACACTTCATTGCTTAATTACTACTCATGTTTCAAATCTAAGCTTAAAACATCACTTCCTCATAGAAGACTGACTATCTTGATCTTTCAATATAAATGAAGTTTCTCCAGTAATATTCTCTAATTATATTTTCTTTCAAAGCATATAGCACCCCTTTATAATTACATATTTATTTGTGTAATTAATTCTTTTGTGTCTGCCTTTTTACACATTTGTACTTCTTCTCGGGGCTTAGACAATCCCTGTTTTGTTCATCATTGATGTCCCCATTCCTAGGTATTGTAGGTTCCAGGACCATCTCATATCACTATAACAGGTTGTTCAGTGCACAAGGGTAACAGTCTGAGAATGGTGGTTTAATCCCAGCCTTTGTACTGCTTGCTAGCACTGGCCCCTAGTGTAGGACTATGTCCTCCTGGGCCCCTAGTGTAGGACTATTTTTTAGGAGCTTGCCAAAAAGTACCATATGGACTAATGCTAGGCCTTATAAGTACTCAATCAATGGTGGCTGAAATAAAGAATTAACGTTTATGGCAACTTTAAAAATAACTGCATTTTAGCATAGATCAGATTAGGAGAACTCTTTCTCATTTTAATTTTTTTTAACAATTACTCTAATTATTAGCTGAACATGAGCAAATAATTTCACTTTGCATTCACTGCATTCACATGAATTCACTTATATGCCTTAAACTTTTTCTTCTTAGTTGTAGGACTGTTAATAACAATATGCAAAGTTAAATCCTTTGACTTAGACACAACTCTGTGTTTCATAGCTTTTGCAGAGAAACAACTCCCATGGAAAAAAAAATGTTCACGATGTAATTAATTGCCCATTTGACATATTATGCCACCTACTCAAGTTATCTCCTTGGCATAAATTGGACTTCATAAATTCTATTCTATAAATGGACCTTGCTTAACTTTGCCACTTGGTCTGGGCATCTGTATCATAAAATTCTATTCATGATCATGAGAACAAGAAAGTATGACAATAAAGTGTGAGTGGGTCAATGACTGTAAATTAAAAATACAACTGATAACATAGCCCTCACCACCAGATTGGCAGCACTACCATATTTAAGTAAGCAGACAGTAATACATCATCACTTAACATAGCACAGAACTATTGTACTATATGGAAAAGTCATGGAAAAGTTGTTAACTCTTTTTAAAAATGTGAATAATGTCTGAGTATGTAGAGGAAAAGGCATATTACAGGAAAGCAGTGGGGCACAAAGTGAAGGATGTTTGATTACTTTAAAGTTTACTTTAAAAACATGGTTTTTATTTTGTTTGAATTTACCTAAAAGAAAAGAACTGTTTTATAATAGAAAATTATGCCTAATAAGGTAATCTTGGGTGAGGGAATAAAGGGACCAGATCTTTATTTTTAGGGTCATACATTGATGGGAAGAGCTTCCACATAGAGATATCAAAATATTTGATAGTACTACGTCTCAGCAACAGATTTTTAATTGCCTAGGAAAGTGAACCCAGAGAGGTCCATCTGCTGGTGCTGATTACTTTTTCAGTAAAACCACACACCTGAGGTGAATCAAATCTGGCCAACAGCATATTGAGGTCAATTTTCAACGAACTTCAGTTTTTTCTGGATGAACCTGAGGTTGCCACAAACGGCCAAGATCATTCCTCCACCTGTTTCTGGTGAAAGTTTGCTGTTCACTATGGTGGGGACGCAACAGGAATCACTTACGAGCAAAAGATCACGCTGCAAAGGCCACAATATGCTCAATTATTTTAATGTACCTGAGGAGAAGTGCTAGCAAACATAGCTTTCTATCTAGTAGCATGTTGATGTAACAATCTAATCATACGAAATGTTTAAAATCTAAGGAAATGACTTTTGCAGAGACTGAGAAAGTTATAATGATGAATTTGATTAGAAACTATCCAGATCAATTTTTTTTAATAATGAGATATAGGCGCATAACCAAAAATAAATCTATCCTATTTTATAAATATTGTTCATGGTAACAGAAGTATTTCGAAAACAAAGCATTTTTATGATAATGGCACTTACAGACTATAGGAATGAACATACTATCTCCAGCTGACTACAGGGAAACAAGTATTACGAGGTATATTGACTCCTCTAATCTTGTATTCACGATAGATCATTGTCATTGTAAAATGCTAATTTAGTAATGGTGCATATGGTGACATTTACCAGCAAATACTTAACCATTAATATAGGCTGCTTCCCCAATTGAAGAATTAGATTCAGTAAGTCATAAGGAAAAGAAAAGCTACAGGAAAGAAAATACATCTGTAGAAAAATTATAAAGAAGTAGGGATCATAGTTTCAAATGCATTCTATTCTACAGTGTCACAGAATCTCTTAAATTTCTAGTTACTCCTGAGTCTTAGATGGGCTATGTTGCATCTTTTTCTGAGACTCAATTTAGTATATCACCTATAGACAAGCAGTGAGATTAACACTCTTTATTATCTTTCCAAACTTCCAAATTGAGATTTAGCTGTAATAATGTTCAAGAGATACTACTGGCTTAGGACCCTAGGGCTTCTGGAATCAGAATCTATGAAACCATTTGCATTGAAATTTGGCTTCCAACTGCTTTAGTGTGTTGGCACTGTAGCTGTCGACTAAATTCTTAACTCCTTAAAGGAAAGAACAACGTTTAGCGTTTGTCTTTTTTTTAGAGTGCCTGGTGTATTTTTATCTAAAAATAATATTTCAAGAAAGGCTTGTTGACTTACTGATAAAAAGGACTCTGCTGTTCATCTTCATGGGGTGTGCAAATTTGTGAAGACATAGAGGACAGGATGGGACTTAGTATCATAGGAAACTTTAGAGCTCATTCAGTCCCAGATCATGGTCGTGATTTTTAATGCCACTAGAAGAGTTTCCATGCTTTCTTTTCTAAGGTGTGGTCCTTCCCAAATCAGATCGAATGATGCTTCATAAATATTTCAATGGCTGAGGCAGATGTGATATTTCTCTTCTCTTCCCTGCCCTGTCCCCTCCTCCTCTTCTTTCTTCTTCCTCTCCCCCCACCATCTCTCTCTCTCCCAGAAGTCTCTTTTCTTTTGTATTTTGTTTGAATTATGACATCAAAGGTCATGCTCCCAACTTGATTGTATTTTCCTAAAAGATGCAAACAATTACATACTCTCATTTCCACATGCTTTTACAGTTAATAACTGAGGGTTATATAAAGATAAAGAGAAGTTTAATTGTTATCTCATATATACATACATACACACGTATGTATATTTAAAATCAACTTAAATGTCTCTATATGTAGGAGGACATGGCATATGATATATAGTTCTAGTTTTCTAGAGAAGACAGTGCAAAATCAAATCAAAATCAAACAGAAAATGTTTAAATACATAAAAATTTAAAATAACTTTTTTCAGATATTTCAAAGGTAAACAATTTTTTGAAATCTCTAAATATTAACTTTCTAAAAATATAAGCTGACTTGTTTATTCAGGCTTGTTATTTCATTTTGAAAGCTTATTAAATAAGAACAAAGGGAAACTTGAAAGAAAAAAAGATGAAAATTTGAGAGGTATGGTCAGGATTCTATTTACATTTTATCATGGAAAATTCAACAAAAAATGAGCAAATAATAAAATATCTCAATAATCTAAATTCTCTGATTTAACAGGTTACATTAATATTCTGATCTGGCAGAATTGCATAACAAATAAAGCTAATTATTGAATACTCTTTAAAGATAAAAAATATATTTAAAAAATCTATGCCAAAATAGTGCTAATATTGGCCAACATTTCATTTAAATGCAAATAGTTTGCATCTTTAGGTAGCAATCATTAAAATACGATAGACTATATATTGTAGGTATAGATGATTCTGTATGCAGAATCATAACAAACATTTATTGACTTACAGATAGAAATAATTTTAAAATCTCCTTCCTCAAAATGTTTCAGCTTTGGACTAGATGGTTCAGATATATGACACTCCATTTCATATGTGCCTGGTGAATGGTACCTGCAGAGCGCTGTCCTCTTAGTTTGTTTTATAAGTAGAAGCATGCTTGTCAATTGTCAGCGGAGAATACATATAAGAGGAAACATACTCATTTTATGTACCATGGCTTTAGGACAGTGACAAGAAGAGTTTCCTTTAGAATAACAAAACACCTCACAAACAAGCAACTTATCATTTCAAAGACAGTATTAAAATGTAGCCTGGTTAATTCCCTTTATAGGATTTCATTTTAACTATGGTAAATGAGTAAATCTCTTAATCTCAGTGATTTTTCATGTAAAATGAGTATATTTTTATTTAACACACACAAAAATTAATGATTCCCATGTAAATGAAAGTGAACTCAAAATACTTAACACAGCTATGCAAATGTGTTCTCATTTATAAATGCAGATGTCTTCACGGGTGTATCTTATGTAGGCACAACTGCTATGAAATCACTGAAGGGGACACTTGAAAAAAGCTCAATAAGAGTATATGAACTATATTGTATTATTGTAACCCTAAATAAGAGTATTTGACTCATATTCCCTGTCCAAAAATTACATGTTAATTATATTCTTCAATTAAAAAATAAGAGGCTTGTAAGCATAAAAGGTAGCCTCACAGTCACCCCCCATCATATACATGGTCTTTAGACCTTGCTACTAAATGCAGTGAGAACACAGCCTCAGCACCACCTGGGACCTGGTTAGAGACACAGACCCTCAGGTCCTTCTCAGAACTATTGAATCACAATTTGCCTTTAACAGGATCTCAAGGTGATTCACGGGGACTTTAAAGTTCGAAAACATTGCCCTAGAAATACAAGCCACATTCCCTGAATTTTTGAAAATACCCTTTCAAAGACTGTTTAATTGCTTTAAATCTCGATCTGTGCTTTAAATCTCGATCTGCTTCACTTTTCCTTTCTTCTGAAACTGGTTACAAACTCCTGAAGCATTCCTCATGATGTTGATAACTAATCCTAAAGGACCCACACTGATGAAGGTCTTCATGTATAAATCTATGCATACATTTTTTTTCTTGGATAGATTGTTAGAAAAATATTTTTATGGCTCATGACATGAATTGTTGTCTAAAAATTCATCAGGATATAAGAATTCCTCTTATCCAGAAAGCATGGAGAATTATCTTTTTATTTTTATTTTGTATTTTATGTTTTTTAAGATTTCATTTATTTATTTTAGAGAGAGAGAGAGAGTGAGTGGGGTGAGAAACAGAGGGGGAGCGAAAGGGAAAGGGAGAGAATCTTAGGCAGACTCCACACTGAGCGCACAGCCCAATGCAGGGCTTGATCCCACAACCCCAAGATCATGACCTGAGTCGAAACCAAGAGTCAAACACTTAACCAACTGAGCCACCCAAACACCCCAAGAATGATCTTTTTAAAACTTAAAAAAAAATCATATCATGGTTTTAGTTTTAGTTTGAGCTTCTTAAAACAGTTATTAACTATTTATATTCTTTCTTTTGTGATCTCTTTATTTCTCTTAGGCATCAGTTACTTCTAATTTAAAATTTTACATTATTTTGTTTTTCACCTATATCATCTATATTCAGGATGCTAACTAGATGCCAAAATCTTGCCTATCATAATCACCAAGAATTCATGCTAGTTTGAGATACCTATCTATAATAACAAGGAATGTGTTATTTCGGTAGTTTAAAAAGTTTAATAGGTCCAATTAACCAATAACAGTGGTAGCTTGAGAATAACTAAATACAAATATGGAATCAGAACTTTATTCATTTTATAATATAGCTTAAATATATATAAAAACCGCAAATTCTTTTCTGAGCTATTTTTTCTTATAGTGCAGCATGTTTCTCCATTTGACTCCAATAAATTATTTAAAAATACTCAACTAACAAGGCAGAAGACTCAGAATAACCAATAAAATATTAAAGCAAAAGAACATAGTTGAAGGGCTGACACTACCCGACTTCAAGACTTATTATAAAGCTACAGTAATCAAGACAGTGTGGTACTGAGGGGCCTTGGTGGCTCAGTCGATCAAGCATCCGACTCTTGATTTCAGCTCAGGTCATGATCTCAGGGTTGTGACACTGAGCCCCAGATTGGACTCTGGGCTGGGCACAGAGCCTGCTTAAGATTCCCTCTCTCCCTGTCCCTCTGCCCCTCCTCTCTCTGTCTCTCTCTCTCTCTCCGTCCCTCCCTCTCTAAAAAAAAGTATGGTATTGGTGAAAGAATAGACCAATAGATCGATGGAACAGAATAGAGAGCCCAGAAATAGATCTACATAAATATAGTCAACTGATTTTTTTAAAGATTTATTTATTTATTTGAGAGAGAGAGAGCATGCACATGCACGTGCACATATGCATGTGCACGAGCAAGCCTAGCACAGGGAGGGGGAGAGAGAGAATCCCAAGCAGACTCCCCTGCTGAACTCTCGATCTCATGACCCTGAGATCATGACCTGAGCTGAAACCAAAAGTTGGATGCTCAACTGACTGAGCCACCCAGGTGCCCCTTTGATTTTTTGACAAAAGAATAAAAGCAATATAATAGAGTAAAGATAGTCTTTTCAAATTGATGCTGGAGCAACTGGACGTCCACATGTTAAAAAAAAAAAAAGGCTATAGACCCTACACCCTTCACAAAAACTAACTCAAAATGGATCATAGACCAAAAAATAAAATGCAAAACTATAAAACTCCTAGACGATAACAGAGGTGAAAACCTAGATAACCTTATTAAGGCAATGACTTTTTAGGTTGAACAATAATGGCACAATCCATAAAAGAAAAAATTTATAAGCTGGACTGCATTAAAAAAAAAAAAAACTTTTGCTCTGAGAAAAACAATGTCAAGAGAATGAGAAGACAAGCCACAAACTCAGAGAAAATAATGGCAGAAGACATATTTGATAAAGGACTGTTAAAACTCAACAATAAGATAACAAAGAACCTGATTAAAATATGAGCCAAAGACCTTAACAGGCACCTCCCAAAGAAGATATATAGATGATAAATAAACATATGAAAAGGTTCTCCTTATCATAATGTCATTGTACAAGGGAAATGCAAATTAAAACAAAAATTAGATACCATAACACACCTATTAGAATGGCCAAAATCCAGAACACTGACAACACCAAATGCTAGTGAGGATATGGAAAAGTAAGAACTTTCGTATGTTGCTGGTGGGACTAAAATACTCTTACCATAAAATCTAGCAATCACACACCTTGGTATTTATACAAAGTAGTTGAAAACTTATGTCCACACAGAAGCCTGCCTATGGTATGTATAGCAGCATTATTCTTTTTTTTTTTTTTCCAGCGTTTATTTTTTTTTTAATTTTTTTATTGTTATGTTAATCCCCATACATTACATCATTAGTTTTAGATATAGTGTTCCATGATTCATTGTTTGTGCATAACACCCAGTGCTCCATGCAGAACGTGCCCTCCTCAATACCCATCACCAGGCTAACCCATCCTCCCAACCCCCTCCCCTGTATGTATAGCAGCATTATTCATAATTGACAACACTTAGAAGCAACCACGGTGTCCTCCAGTAAATAAACGGATAAATTACGGTACATCCAGACAATGGAATATTATTCAGTGCTTAAAAAGAAATGAGTTCCCAAGCCATGAAAAGACATGGAGGAACCTTAAATGCCTATTACTAAGTGAAAGAAGCCATTCTGAAAAGGCTACATGTTGCATGTGTCCAACTGTATGGCATTCTGGAAAAAGCAAAACTATGGAGACAATAAAAAGATCAGTGGTTGCCTGGGGCTGGGGGACAGGGAGGGATGAATAGGCAGAGCACAGAGGACTCTTTGGGCAGTGAAAAAGTCTGTATGATAACTATAATGATGGCTACATGTCATTATATATTTGTAGAAACCCACAGAATATACAACTCCCAGAGAAAACTGTAATGTTAACTATGGACTTTGGGTGATTATGATGTGTCAATGTAAGTTCATCTTTTGTAACAAATGTACTACTCTGGTGGAGGATGCTGATAATGGGGGAGGGTATTGCATGTGCCAGGGCAGGGGGTATATGGGAAATGTTTGTACCTTCTCTTCAATTTTGTTATGCACCTATAACTGCTTTAGAAATATAAAGTCTTGGGGCACCTGCATGGCTCAGTCATTAAGCGTCTGCCTTCGGCTTAGGTCATGATCCCAGGGTCCTGAGATCGAGCCCCATGTCGGGCTCCCTGCTCCATGGGAAGCCTGCTTCTCTCTCTGGCCCTCCCCCTGCTTGTGTTCCCTCTCTCACTGTGTCTCTCTCTGTCAAATAAATAAATAAAATCTTAAAAAAAAGAAATATAAAGTCTTAATAAAAAAATTCTTAGATGATAGAATTATGTTCCCTATTCTTTCAATTATGATGTATCTTTTTATGTTGCACATTTTCATTGACATTCTTATCTCTAGTGTTCATGGAACAACCTCATAATGTTCCACTGCGCCCTTTCACCCATTTTGCTTTACTCATTTATCTCTTATTGTAACTTTTTGAATGATGCAAAAGTTTTATTGCATTCACAGGTAGTTACATATTATTTCCTTTGCCTGAAATACCTTTGCTTCATTCCTCACTGACTCAAAGGGACTTGGCTCAAAAAACACTTTCTCAAGGAGGTCTTCTCTCCTCCTGCCCCGAATCTAAAGTATCTCCTCCGCTACCATCCTTTTCATGAACTGACATCTTTTCATCATAATGCTTAGTGGGTCCCACAAGGGTATGGGAGTGAGGTCTATAGGATTCCTGTGTGAAAATTCACCAGGGAAAAAAAGAATCTGGGTGATAATCTGATCACAGGACCAGGAGCTGAGAGTCTTACGCAAAGAATAGTTCTGTGTATAGCAAATGGCAATTACTCATTTTGTCCAGCCCCAACCACAATTGTAGCATAGAGATGTTGAAGAAAAACACCTGACTGATGTGTTTTAAATCTCAATGGTGTGGCATCTAATGGTCCTTGGGTACAGTAGGGACTGCTGTATTCCTTCAGATTCATGGAAGTGAGCACTGAGTTCTCGGAGCAGCTAAGTGTTTGCTGGCAAGCTGTGGCAAGCAGCATCCTGTGCGTTGACGCAGAGGAGATTCCATGAGCAGAATTAAGAGGAAGATCTGAGATACTAGACTGAAACACCTGCAGAAAGATGAAGGAGATCAGAAGTGGTGGTGTGAAGCATCCCTGAGTGATTTGAGTGAAAATTGGGCTTGGCAATGGCAGTTTTCAAATGATACAACAAGGAGTGTGTAACAGGATAGAAGAATCAGAGAAGTCAGAGTAGTCAGCATGGTCATATTTCTGTGAGAGAAGAGATCTGTGAAATGTGAGACTGCTTTGTGTTGGCAGTTAAGGCATCCAAATGGTGACAATCTATACTTTTAGACACTTAGGATTAGTGAGAAGGACAAGGATATATTGTTTAAGACAAGTGAGATATAACATGTATAGGAAATTTGTAAAAAAAAACAAAACATGTAAGTGGTTGACAGACTAAGTAATAAGGCTTGTAAAATTCTTAGGAACCAAGATTTTGCTGTGAGGAATGTCTGCCTTATGCTCTTATTTATTCAACACCATTTTCAGATTGTCAAGCATTTTTTCTTACTAAACTCAAGTTGTTAATTTGTGGTGAGCATTAAGTTTTTGGTTTCTATTAATTTATTAATCTGATTTCCAAGTTGAAATTTAAGATTCTCTGAGTAAGATCATCTGTCAATTTGAGTGCTGTTTGAAAACAGGTGGTGCAAAAACCCCATAATGAATTTCTGAAGTGTGATACCACAAGTGCAAAACTGAGCAAGTGGAGATGACCTTTCTATATGCCAATATACCAAGAAATTCCTCAACAGCCAAGCTAAATATTTTATGTTTGAGAAGAAAGAGATTAAATCATTTAATCACAATATAATAAAATTAATAACTTTCAAAAACAATTCAAATCGTCAGCTTGATTTATTCTTTAAGGTAATAATATTGTTTTCAAAAGGTAGTTTGTGATTCTTTGAGTCATATGGTGTTGTAATTTAAAGAGAGTAAGTTATAGGGGCGCCTGGGTGGCTAAGTCGGTTAAGTGTCCAACTCTTGGTTTCAGCTCAGGTCATATCTCATGGGGGGTGGGATGGCGCCCCGTGTGGGCTCTGCTCTCAGTGTGGGGTCTTGCTTGAGATTCTCTTCCCCTGCCCCTCCTCCCGCTCACACACTCCCTCTCTTTCTCTCTCTCTCAAATAAATAAATAAATCTTTAAAAAGGAGAGTAAATTATGTCTTTAGTTAATAGTGTGTTCATCATGGAAAACATATTCGCAAGAACACACACAAATAAATTCATGATTTTTAAAACTAATAAGAATCAGAATTTGACCTTCAGCCAGTAGATGGAGAAGTTGATCTTAGAGTAGATTCACAGTGCTATTAAAAGTCTCTTTGTTAAGTTGCAGGACCATAGAGTAAAATTGCTGCTGATTCAGATATTTGGGATTGTTTTCATGGTTATTTTCTGGCTGCTCTGCAAAAACAGCTCTGGCATCACCCAAGGGATCAGTTTTGTTTCTTAGAAATCTATCCTGTACAGTCCTTATGTGCTTTGTTTATAGGCACATTTTTTTTTACTGTCTATTCTATTTTCAAACAAGCTGAAAATGTTTCTTTTCTTCATAAATTATTACTGAAAGTTTGCATAGTACATATTTTTAAGAACCACAAAGTGTTTATGAGTGAAGGCACTGAGTGATGGAATCAGCACCTCTCAGAGCAGGATGAAAATGTAGATTCCTTGTAGGGCAAACTGGCTTTCTGAAAAAAGCAACATACATTATGTACTTCAGCATGCTCTCAGAAATTATGCACAGCCACATCCATCAGGGATGAGCTCATAAATAAATAAATCAATTGACATATTCTCTTGAACAAATTCCACTACCAAACCCAAAATCATTTGTTTAGTACATTGACAGTTATTCTATATCTTGAGAGATGTTAAGAATCCTGAAAATTCTGTATAACTGAGTGTTTGGTGTTTTTCCTCTTTGCTGGTGTTTTTGTTGTAAAAATGATTATGTGTAGACAGCCAAAGCAAAATATAAAAATGCAAAAAATACATGATACTGCAGCTAAGTGTTAAACTTAGAAGGGTGGGCTAATATTTTAATAAAATTGATAATTGCAGTAAATATTAAGATAAAGATCAAAATGGAACTATCATGAAATTATTTTCTGTAAACCAAGTGACAACTTAAAATTACATGTCCTCTATTAAGGATAATAAAATAGTCATTATCTGTAACTTTTTTTTGACAGTTCACTTAATTCCCATGGTCTAAAAATATATGCTTAATTTTGCTATATTTAAATGTATTAAAACCCCCTATAAGCAACAATAGAAATCATTTTTGTGGGTATGGGTTGTGGCTAATATGTAGTCACCAATTAAAAATACAGTTCTCTTTACATTTATACAACAATTACCTTAATATATAGTTTATGTTTTCTATTTAACAAATATATATTAAGAGCCTACAACTTGCCAGCAGTGAATAAGAAAGACACACTAGGTTCCTGCTTTCATGAAATTTACATTCTTGTGGATGAGATAAATGACCAAAAAAAAAAAAAAAAAAGATGCAGATCATTACAATAGGAGATATAAGAGATGTCACAGAAGACAGAATAAAGGTATATAGGAGTAATAATATATAGAAATAGGAGTTATAGGTAATAGGAGATAATAGAAAATATAATAAAACATTGATGCAGAGAGGGGAATAGTCTTAAGGGTATTTAAAAAACAACTCTGAACAGTACATTCACTATGCTGCCGTTTGAGAAATAATTATATAGAAAATTAGATGTATATATCTCAGACACCAATTCACATATATGTATGCAAATAAAGAAATGCCAATGCAAAGAAAGCAGATGTAGTTCCTCTGGACTTAAAGTTTATGGGTGATTTTTTGTTCTTGTCTTCTTTTGGTTTCCTTTTGCTTTCCTAGGTTCACACTTCTGAAACTGACATATTTTAAAAGTTTCATGTTGAAAAAATCAATACTCATAGAGAAGGGCAACATAGTTGAGCTGAAGTAGTTAAAAGGACAATATTATTCTCTTTAGCCCCTGGAATATTGTTCATTATTAGGATCTAAGATATAAACTGTTTTAGCAAAAAAGCAATAATAATAAATGCTCTTAACTTTGTGATTCGAGATAGATACTGGTAAAAAAAAATGTAGTGTTTTAACAAATAGTTGAGACAATATGAGAAGATAGAAAAGCCAGATTCAGAAGTACATCACATACATTAAAAACTAAATATTTCCATAAGACTTAAATCTAATAAAGAAATGACTCCTAGAATATTAGAGTTCCATTTAATACAGATTGGAAATTACATACTCAATTCTCACAGTGAATGGGAACCTCACTGTATATAATCTTCACCACAGGTAACTATAAGTTGTTTTATATTACTTAAAAAACAACTTAAGGATTGTCTAAGATGGAAAACAACAGTACAAAAGAAAGACCATTATATTAAGATTTAGAAAAGATAAAATTCCAGTCCTGACTTTTTCACAGAAGCCATCTGAAGAGATCATTTAACTTCACAGAACACCACTATAGTCATCTACTAACAGAGAGGCTCAAACAAAATGACCTCCAGCTCCTTCCCATGTGAAATTCTGTAACATGATTTTGCCATGTATATACATCAGATTGAGGAAAGCATTTCCATTTTTTTTCCTGACTGTTCAGATATACCTTTAATTTCCTAGGATTTTGAAGCTTGCAGATTAAAATAGAGATAACCTAGTAGTCCAGACTCTTTAATTTTATGGACAAAGATACTGCTGCTCAGAAATCCTGAGTAACTCAACCAAGTTTTCAGATTTACATAGTGGTAGAGACTAAACTTGAATTTAGATTTAGTAAATTATCAAATTATCAGTATGCAAATTTTATAGAATCCCACTATAAGGGCAACTAAAACCAGATGCATTGTTTTACTATTTTATTTCTATTTACGTTAAATTTTGAATTGACAGAAAACTTCTAGCAACAAACTTTAGAATTCTTACAGCGCAAATAACATTAACAACAACAATAACAAGATACTCCAAATAACTGTGGGAGAAGTGGCGCTCCTGATATTTGGGAGAACACTTCATTTACTGGTTTGTGTTCCTTGTGTTCCCCTGAAGTTGTAAGAGAAAGCCTAGCCATCCTAGAGCCATGAGGTATCATGTGATAGAGAAAAAGAAAATAGCACAGAGCTGGGAGTCAACCAGAGATGCTGTATTGCCATAAAACAGGGTACCTGAGAAAATTAATTAATGAAACAAGTATTCGTAACAGATAAAATCACAGCTCCTCTAGAAAGAGCAAAGTATAAACTTCTATAGGTATAAATCCCAAACTTGGGCCTATGGGACACCCAAGAGCAACTTAGGTGGAAAATAAGATAACAAAAATAATATACCAATTGAGGAAATAAACTAGGAGGAAAATATGCTGCTAAGTCTAGATAAGTATTGACTGTAAAAGTAAGATGATTCATGGTGAGCCAAACAAAAAATTAAAATAGTATATCAGATCCTCATGAGTGAGGTCAATCAGTAATAGCAATAGTCAAAGTGTTGTGTGGATGCAGGTAAAAATATTGATTACTTTAGACTTTTTTTGGTATACATTGTAAAAACATAATAGTAATCATTACCATAATAGAAATAGAACATTTGACTTCTAAGTTCGGATAGTGCAAAAAGGTAAAAAGAAAACACCTACAGCAAGCACAGATGAAAAAAGCAAAAAGAATGGGATAAAGTCAAGTAAAGAAACTAATGTAGATAAGTCAAAAGACAAATGAAGACAAATAAATTTAACAAAGCTTAAAATATTATTTTAAAGTCCAAATATTTTAATATAAAAACATTTAAAACTAGAATTCCATTTTAAAAGCAATAGACTAGTTAACAGTTTTTTTTTTTTTTATTGAGGTCTAACATACAATATCCCATTAGTTTCAAGGTACACATCATAGGGACCCAATATTTTTATACTAGAGGTGGGGAGGGGCTTGAGGGGGGAGCTAAAAATAGGTGAAGGAGATATAGAGATAGATTATTTATATAAACGTAAAACCTATACATTGTTTTCAAGACATACACTTAATTTAAAATTACTCAGAAAAATTGAAAGTAAAGAAAAGAAAAATAAATATGCCAAGGAAATATTAACAGTCACTAACCAACTATTTAAGTAGATATAGGGCACTCTCTAAAAGCACCCTGAACATAGAGACTTGGTTTTATTTCCTCGCCAGTATCCAACCTACAGTAAACAGCCAATAAATATTGACTAAATTGATGATATATATTCATGTATCAAATATTTCAATATCTGGACTGGATGTGTAAACATCTAATTCATGAAAATAGCAGTCTCTGACATGAAAGAAGAGTAGAATAACAGAAGGAAAATGAAACTCTCCATAATATTCAATGACTTTTATATTAAATAACATCAAAATCCATTATCTTAGATATCTCATTTCTTGTCCAGTCAAATAACTATTATCAAGAATAGTAAAGAATATAAATTCAAGGCTACCTCCTTTGTTGTGTTCTTTAATACCTTAGAATTGAAATTCTAGAAACGCAAGCAGAACAAGTTTTTCAAAAGTACTGCTCATTTGCATGAGTGATGCAAGAGATGTTTGGGAAATCATGTCCTTGAAAATAGTTTACCAGACAAGTTATCTTCAAGGGAGTTTTAATTCTGGTATAGTTTAGCATCAACTGTGTAATTCAGATTCAAATTGAACATAAAAGGAATTAAAATTTATGTTCAATGGGCCAGTGACCACAGATGCAGCACAGAGCTATGCTAAAAAAGCGGATGAAACATTTGACGTTTTATAATTAGACTGTGGTTGTAACATGCTGATTGCAATCAAGTGCAATATGGTGGAGGAAGTAGTGACTTTTATGTTTATTAAATCCTTTATCATACACTATGACATGCTTGTAGACCTTCGCAAGATCAGAAAGTTTGAATGTTTAAGTACTGCACAGAACTTCACATTTATACAGCATGAAGTGTATTCAGTGTTGTCACATGTAGTTCTTCATCATATGAGATTTTGCATTTTGCATCTATATGTTTAATTAAAATAATCATGCTCTTTTAAAAGCCACATAAAATGATTATTTCTTTTTTCCCTCATTTATCTTTTTTGAATCAGAATAATTAATAAATTCATTTATTTACTTATTTTTAAATTTTATTTTATTTTATTATGTTATGTTAGCCACCATACAGTACATCATTAGTTTTTGATGTAGTGTTCCGTGATTCATTGTTTTCGTATAGCACCCAGTGTTCCATGCAATACGTGCCCTCCTTAATACCCATCATCGGGCTAACCCACCCCCCCATGCTCATGGATTGGATGAATAAACATTGTTAAAATGTCTATGTTACCCAGAGCAATCTATACCTTCAACGCCATCCCAATCAAAATTCCAATGACATTTTTCAAGGTGCTGGAACAAACAATCCTAAAATTTGTATGGAATCAGAAAAGACCTCGAATTGCCAAGGAAATGTTGAAAAAGAAAAAGCTGGGTGCATCACACTGCCTGATTTCAAGCTCTATTACAAAGCTGTCATCATCAAGACAGTATGGTACTAGCACAAAAAGAGACACATAGATCAATGGAACAGAATAGAGAGGCCAGAAATGGACCCTCAACTCTATGGTCAACTAATCTTAGACAAAACAGGAAAAAAAAATGCAATCGAAAAAAGACAGTCTCTTCAATAAATGGTGCTGGGAAAATTGGACAGCCACATGTAGAAGAATGAAACTGGACCATTCCCTCATTTATCTTTTAATTATTAAAAATTTATTATTGAAGTAGAGTTGTCATAAAATGTTAATATTGGGGGCGCCTGGGTGGCTCAGTCAGTTAAGCATCTGCCTTAGGTTCAGGTCTTGACCCCGGGGTCCTGGAATGGAGCCCCATGTCGGGTGGGTCCCTGCTCAATGGGAAGTCTCAGCTTGTACTGTCTCTCTTTCTCTCAAATAAATAAATATAATCTTTAAAAAAATAAAATGTTATATAGGTTTCATGTGTACAACATAGTCATTCCACAGTTTCATATGTGACACAGTGCTCACCATGGTAAGTGTAGTTACTCTCTGTCATTGGACTACAGTATGACAATATTATCGACTATATTTCCTATGTACT
The DNA here is from genome assembly GCF_004348235.1 of Phoca vitulina. Taxonomy (NCBI): domain Eukaryota; kingdom Metazoa; phylum Chordata; class Mammalia; order Carnivora; family Phocidae; genus Phoca; species Phoca vitulina. The sequence continues at coordinate 46,399,410 of NW_022589717.1, read as the reverse complement.
TTTAAACCTATGACTTTATTTTATAACTGGAAAGTTTGTATCTTTGAATTCCCGTCACCTATTTCGCCTCTCCTCCCCACCCCCTCCCCTTTGGCAACCACCAGTTTGTCCTCTGTATTTATGAATGTGTTTTTGGTGTTTGCTTTGTTTTTTAGATTCTACATATAAGTGAAATCATAGGGATTTGATTTCCCTGCCTAACTTATTTCATTTAGCATAATACCTTCCAGGTCCATCCGTGTTATCAAAAACGACAAGATCTCATTTTTTTTTTTATGGCTGAGTCATACACACACACATGCATACATATATATAAATATATATATTTATATATACTGCATCTTGTTTACCCATTCATCATATTGATGGACACTTACGTTGCTCCTATATCTTGGCTATTGGAGTGATAAACATAGCGGTGTAAATATTTTTTTGGATTATTGTTTTCTTTTCTTTGGGTAAATACCCAGTAGTGGAATTACTAGATCATATGGTTATTTCTATTTTGAAGTTTTTGAGGTGCCCCCATAGTGTTTTCCACAAAGACTACACCAATTCATATTCCCACCAACAGTGCAAGAGGGTTAAAGGGAATATTTCTTATTACAATATTCTCTTTTTACAACTTAGCATATAAACAGTAAAAAAAAAAAAAAAACCACAATGATTTAGTGAGGACTATAGAAAAATATCTTTCATTACACTTTTTTCTGAAGAATAAACCTAGGAAGTGTATCACTAGAAATCATAAAATAATGTTTTTTCCATTCACATGGCTTCTCTCAGAAAGGCGATGATATTTCATTTCTAGCAGATTTGCTATGTTTATCCTGTCCTTGTATCAGGTATGTGTGTATTTGTGTTTGTGTACATGTGTGTGTTCATGTTGTTAGTACTCTCAGTCATGGTTTATTCTCAGCTATCAGATTGACATGTTAAATAGCAAGATATTTCTTTCTTGCTATGAACGTCTATCTTAAAGTCTCAGTTCAGAGGTTTTGGCTTCATTTGGCTTCACTTATTCATCTTTTTCATTCTTCCTGTTTTTTTCCCCCTCCAAAATCAACGGACTTCTGATTAGCTCTGAGACTTCAATTTTGCTATCCTCCAATGTTCTTTTTATACTGGAAGACAGTTTTATTTAGCGGAGCAATCTTTAAGATTGACAATGCACTTAAAATATTGGTGTTAAGATTATTCTTATTTATTTAATTTAGTAAATATTTATTTTACTTATATTTACTTGACTTTAAACTAATTATATATTTTATGCTTAAAATTATCAACTTTATTAAAATAAAGTATGAATCAAGGTAAACTTTTCACTGAATTTGTATTAATACCATCTGAGAAGTGATGAATTGGGCACACAGAACGTATACCACATGGTACTGTAAATGTTATTTTTATATTTTGTCTGCTTTTCTTACCAGATTCAGAGATACTTGAAAGAAACAGTTTGTGTATAATTTATTTCTGTTTCCCATTAAGTAATATAGTGCTTGCTTCAAATTGATGGAAAAATCTGAGAACCAGAATGTGTGCTTTTGCTGACACTTAAGCACTTGCCACCCAGACACATTGGGAATGCTTTTATTCTGGTAATTTCTACCCATATCCTGTCTCAGCAGTAAGGAATCAAAGTAACACTCCCTAAGATAATTTTTTTTTCCCTAAAGCTAACTTAATTTACATAAGGGGCAAAGATTAATCAAATTAAGGTTATGAATAGTTGTATAATAATTGGTACAGAATTGATAAAGAAGCCAGATGCACTTGCTGCAGTTTTATCCTTTCTTAATTTTAAAAGGAGGTGAGTAGATCTCTTTTATACTTTGGTACAAAGACCTAGAATATTTATAAGTTACTTTCCACTATTAGCCCCTTTCTTCTAATACTGAGGGTCACTGATCCTTGATAGAAAACAAACAAAGCACATTTTTACCCCCTATCTCTTGCCAAATAAACTTTCTGTCAGTTCAGATTTTAACCTCTGATGGTCTTTACTCTTGATACAATTTCTTGCTGTTACACATGAAATGTTCAATCTACTGAATGAAGGTAAAGTTTGAGGGCAGGCTCTTAACACAGCATTAAAGAATCTTTGAGACGAGCACAGCAGCTGACAGCATGAATTCTGGAAGCACCTTTCCTGTGCTTGAAACCTATGCTTACTAGTTGTAATTTTGAGACAATCATCTAACCTCTCTGTAAAATGGAAAAAAAAGTGAATATATTATAAGGTAGAATGAGGATTAAATGAGTTGATATTTATAAAGTAGGAAAATGACTGGCACAGGGTCAATGCTATATAAATGTCTGTTACATAAACAAGATTTTTGTAAACTGATAGAATTCCTAATACTATCTTCAGGATCGATTTAATAGCATATTACATTTCCAGGAGCCTTAAAAGATACCATTCATCTGTTCCCCAGAGTAGTAAATTTTATAAATTTATTTTGGCTGAACGTAGCCTGAAGGTAAAACTTGACCTTGTTCATGGCTCCTTTTCCTGCAACATGTAGCTGTGGAATGGGTAGGTAACTTTAAGGATGGAAATGTTCAGGGGTGAAGAAATGTAATGAATTTCTGAGATTACTCTTATTGTGACTTAACAAATTAGGAGAGGCCTGCTGAGATTGTGAGTACAGAAATTTCTGCTAAATGCCCTCAATGCACACAGTAGCACCACCACTCTATTCTCTGAACTTATTATTTGGGTAGAAAGTAAAAGTAATTAAAAATGTTAAGCAATAATAATAAGTACTTGTTGAAAACTTAAAAAAATGTCTATTACAATATGTACATTTTCAGAAAACTCAATAAAAAAGGCCAGTATATCACAATAAAGAAAAAGCAATGTTTCTGAGTAATCAGAGTGAAAACAAAATGGCTTTAAAAAATTGAGTCTTGAAAATGGCTTTTGAAAAAATGGCAGAAAATTTACTTGTGGAGAGAACAGGTAGTTGATTCGAATGAGGGGAATACAATCTAATTTTAAAGGAATAGAATTGGATCCTATGAAGGAATATACTTATTGAAATTTTCAAATTTGCCCATACGGTACGATATGTCCTCTCTGAGCCTGTTGAAAGAGAGCAGGCAGTTCAACATTTGCATACATTTGTGACAATTTCACATCTAAACAATTATATTCTAGAAAGTGCGGATTTAATCCTGAGATTGTGATTATAGTAGTTACATCTAATGATAGCCAAGGTTATATGAAGATGTACTGTGTTAGGTTGTTGTCTTTTGCCCCGTTAGCTGTGACGTATCATTCCATCACTGCCCTGAGTTGTTTAAGCTTTGATTTTCCAACAATTCTGTTGAAATTCTGGAATTCTATAAACATCCAGGTGTTTGCCAAATTATTTAATTATTACTTAAATAATAATTATTAAGTATTTAAATGTCTCTTAAATACATTTAGTTTAAATACATTTTAAAGATATATGCATTTATTTGACATTTTATTTTTCCATCAATCAATACAGAAGTTAAATATTTTTTTTAAAGATTTTATTTATTTATTTGAGAGAGGGAGTGAGAGAGAGAGAGAGAAGGAGCATGGGGAGGGGCAGAAAGAGAGGGAGAAGCAGCTTCCCCGCTGAGCAGGGAGACTGACATGGGACTTGATCCCAGGACCCTGGGATCATGACCTGAGCCGAAGGCAGACACTTAAACGACTGAGTCACCCAGGTGCCCCCCAAAAGTTAAGTATTTCAAATGGCCTTCTCCTTTTAAAGCACACACCTTAAAGTCTTCCAGGACATTAGCAGCAGCAATCACTGAAAGAAATTCAAATCACCACAGCCTACAAGGTCCTATATGATCTAGACCCAGTGTGACTTTCCAAATTTATTATATGGCCTTCTTTAATACCTAGAACACATCAAGCTAGTTCTTGGTAAACAATATTTAATTATTTTGTTCCTTCTGCCTATAATGATTTTCTTCTAATTTATTGTTGATGCCATTTATTACTCATATAATCAATTCAGTAAACAAAGAAATAATTTCTAAAATTTTCTTATTATAAAAAATTGTAGACAACTTAGAAATTAGGTATAAAAGCACAAGATAACTCTATTCAAAACATAGAAAATCAGTCTAAGTTAATTATACAGTTGAACACCAAATGTGACTCTGATGTGGTTGGCCAAAAAAAAAGGAAAATTAATAAAAGCATTAGACTAATGAACTACAGTAAAATGAAATACAAATCAACTGAATGATGCAAAAGGGAATAATATAATAATACATAACACCCAAAATATCGAGTATGATAAAGGTATTCAGACATTTGCATTTTCCTGTGTGTCTATGTAATTCACAATAATGTGTATAGTATAATGTTAAGTTTTATTTTACATCAAATGTAAAGAGAACTGAATGGGAAAAGTCATAACTTTTTCAACCAATCATAATTCAGTTCATTTGGGAGGCTTCAGTATGGTTTGTGCTGTTAAAGCAGATATTTTCAAATGCTTTTAGAACCTATTTCATCAACATAATATTGCAAAATATGTAATCATCTTTATCAGGCCTCTGCAGCAGCTCACATACTTATGGCAACACCCCCACATCACTGCAAGTTGGCTTTTTCCCAGTTGCCAAGGCTTTCAGCAATCACTACTCTGTACAGAATGCAGCTGGCTTACTATTTGGTAGCCTAAAGAAAAACAATTCAAGCTTCCGCACAATCATTGGGTTTCCTATTCTATGGCAAAGTGATTTCAAAGACCAGATTCTTTCATAACTTGCACCTGCCACTATGCTCTTGCAATGGCATAAAGTTACAAGCAATTCAAAGGGGGAGTAGATTCTCATCCAAGTCGGGGAAAAATCATAGAAAAAAGTTCAAATATCTATAATCCTTTGTGCTTTCTTACCTATCCTTCATCTATTTGCATATAGCTTTTTTTTTTTTTTAATTCTGCAAATCTTTTACCAACACGGTCATCATACTCCTTGCCCTCTGTATGTCCTCTCCCTTTAGGTCCACTAAATTGGATTCCTCTGACTTCTTCCCTAAATATAAGTCAAGGTATGGCTCAGGCGAGGAAGTCCCTGCAGAGGGACTTCTAGGCACTTTGTCAACTCAAGGGATAGAGAAACTATTGCTATATTTCAACCATGTACACCCTTGTGAGATTAAATTTAATCTCAATAAATTCATAGACAACGTTGTCTATAAATTTAATCTCATAAAAGAGTATTTGGTCAAGATATAATGTTTTCACTAGATATATTTAGAGTGTAAAGTGTATATATAGTTTCAAAATAGAATTGAAAAATACTACAACTATTTTTTCTTCCCCCAGAGTCAGAATCTTCCCTTTACAAAGTTATAAAGAAGAAAATATAAATGCAATCAAAGGTCCCTTAGAGGTAATTTTTCATGATACATATCAATAGTAAAAAATAACCTACAATAATTACATATATGAATTATTACTTTCCGGTTCAATTATCTTGGCTTCTTAGCCTTCAAGCTCTCTGTGATTGAGAGATCTAAAGAGATCAAATGAAGACTCCTGCTAACACATCACAATAAAATCCCATGTCCATTAAAATAAAGTGGGGGGCGCCTGGGTGGCTCAGTCGTTAAGCGTCTGCCTTCGGCTCAGGTCATGATCCCAGGGTCCTGGGATCGAGTCCCACATCGGGCTCCCTCCTCGGCGGGAAGCCTGCTCTCCCTCTCCCACTCCCGCTGCTTGTGTTCCTGCTCTCGCTATCTCTGTCTCTGTCAAATAAATAAATAAAATCTTTAAAAAAATAAAATAAAATAAAATAAAATAAAATAAAATAAAGTGGGAATTAGCAATCTTAGAAAGAAAAGACAATTCCATGGCTTATAGGAAAAGATGGAAGAAAGCAGACTCCATTTTTTGAGAACTGATTATTTACATTTAATTGCTTTGGGGTCTTTGTTGTTTAACATACTACAAATGGTAGTTTGGCTCTATTTCTTTGCATAGTTGGTATTTTTAGTAAATATTTTGAGTGGAAATGCCTAAAACTATTATGAAAATGGTTTTAATCATTTTATAATAATTTGCCTTGTACCATCTATCTATAAAGACCATATATAATTATATTCAGGTATTTCACATGATCATAATACATTATTCTGAAATTAAGAAATAAAATGAATTAATCTTTTCAATATTTAAATAGACAATTACCACAGAATCTGATTCTGATGTTGGACACATCACATTTTGAAATGAAAAGAAAACATTTTAATAATTTTCTGATCGTTAAACCACTTTCAAGGTCACAGAAGAAAAACAAATGTTGAATTATGAACTTGGGGAGTTGGAAGAGATCACTGAGACCATAAAGGCCAGATGTTTTTTTTTTGTTTTTTTTTTGCATAGACTAATGGCCAGGAAAGTTAAAAAAAATTGAACAGAAAAAAAAAAAATTGAACAGAAGCACATAGCCAATAAATGACATACATATAAAAATAAAGGAAGAAAGAAGACAAATACCCTACATTATTTCTTCTTTTTTAATTTTTTTTTTTTTAGATTTTATTTATTTATTTGACAGAGAGAGACACAGCGAGAAAGGGAACACAAGCAGGGGGAGGGTCAGAGGAAGAAGCAGGCTTCCCACTGAGCAGGGAGCTTGACGTGGGGCTTGATCCCAGGAGCCTGGGATCATGACCTGAGCCGAAGGCAGACGCTTAACGACTGAGCCATCCAGGCACCCCAATTTCTTCTTTTTTTAATGGAAGGTATTTTTCAATGTGATCTAGACTTGGACCAATTTTTCAAAGCCTCATATCTAGTCTGAATTGTCAAATATTTTCAAACTAACCAATTAAAAGTAATATTGAACCTACTGACTTCAATGATGTGAGATTTGCTTGAATTATGAAAGGATGAAGCTAAACTGTGAAGTGTATCTCCCACTTGTAGTATTCAACGAAATATCCTTGTGTGAAACTTCTGCATGAATCTGGGTATGAGTACTGGGAACTGAAATTCCTTCCTAATTAGAAACAGGGACTAGCCTTTGGGCAGCCCAAAACCACTTGAGGTTGCTCTATTATTTTTAAGATAAGAATTGGAAAGTCTGTCATAAAAAATTTGAAGAAAAGAAGAATCAATGACTTAAGCTTATGTAATTAAAGTTAGTTTTCAATATCTTTCCCTCTCACTCATACACACACATAAACTCACCCAGACTCAAAGCATCACACGCCTCCCACCCTCAGAGCACTTGTACTTTAGACATGCGTGTGAGGGAGAGAATACAACAAGAGAGCATTTCTTTTTCACTCATAGGTTTTATGTAAGACATTTTCTAATTTTTTTTTTAAGCACAAAAGCTTCACATTTTAAAAAGTACGTATTTGTTAATTCTATAGATTCATCACCCAAGAGTAAAAAACATTAAGTTGTCTTAGTCAAATTATTTATTTGACAATTTTCCCTACTCCTAATTATTCTTTTTTTTAAAGATGTTATTTATATATTGAGAGAGAGAGACAGAGACAGAGAGAGAGAACACAGAGGTAGAGGGAGAAGCAGACTCCTTGCTGAGCAGAGAGCCCGACATGGGGCTCGATCTCAGGATCCTGAGATCATGACCTGAGCAGAAGGCAGACACTTAACCCACTGAGCCACCTAGGGACCCCTACACATAATTATTCAATTAACTTTTCATTTACACTGATTTTTATGTGGTCCAACTACTGCAAATGCAGAGAAACTTTTACCTGTCATATAACTGGCTTCCTGATCTACAATTATAACTATTACTTATTCATCCTTCTTTATATACACACCATTCACTTTGAGGAGATATGTGAAACTCTATAGATTAATTTGTCAGAACTGTTCAAGTCAAACCCCAATTTATCATTCTTGTCTTAAGAACAACAAAAACTGTTTTTTGTGCAATTAATATAGGTATATGCACCATTTCTTATAATCTTCTCAACGGTCCAATAAGGGAGATCCTATCAATATCCCTATCTTAGATATAAGGACACTGATGCCTAGAAAATTTAGGTTCAACTTACAAGGTAAAGTAAAATGCCAGAATTAGAAATCAGGTTGTCTGACTCTAGAGGACATTTTGTTTTATTACTAAATTACCTACTTGAGCAGGCCAATGATTCACTCTCCTGAAAATATAACATTTTTATCTTTTCATACATTTTCCTACACTGCTCCTAAATGTCATCTCTTATTCATTGATTGCATAAAGTCATAAGGTCTTTGCCAATTGAGGTTTGTTCTCCCTTTTCTAAGCTTCTTTGATAGCATGGCCCTCAAGCTGGGTTGTGCACATCTGGGGCAGGTGGATACGAAAGATGATTCACTGGAAAAAGAACAAAACATTTAAAAGTCTAATTATATTCAGTTCTCTTTCAACCTTTAAATTTGTTTTTACAATAAGCATTGTTAGTATAATTCTATATGGATATACTAGTAAGTATAAATCCATATATTGGGAGGCATGGTTCAGTGTGTTTGTGTTCAGTGTACTTGATCAAAAAGTTTGTAGATGATTGACCAATATCATTAACTTAAAACTTTCTTACATATTAACTTTTATTGTACTTTTACTATTTTGCGATAGGTTATTTCTCCTTGTGAATTATTTGCTCCTAAAGATGGAAATTATGCTTTAAATTTCTTTTAAAATTATCTGTCATTAGAATGACCTTATATATGTGACCAGAACACATTTATATATTTAAAACAGTGAAATAGTTGCAAAAGTCAACTGAAATGCTGAAGGATGCTAGCTATAAATAAGAAGGAATTTGCTGACTTCAATTAATGCAGGTGAATTTATTATTGATTTGATTTCAGCTAAGAACAAAGTTGTATGGCAGCTCTTTTTTTTTTTTTTTTTTTTTTAAGTACAGATTCCTTTTATAGCTTCTGGGTGTGTTATCAGTATCTAATTGTGTAGAACACTGAGGTTCCTTAAAATCCACACAGTCTCCAGCCTGAGCTGGAGATTTTAAGGAACGTTAGTGTTCTACACAATTAATTTATTTGATTTTTAAGAAGACATAATTGCCTGGGAAGACCTGTTAATCTGAGAATTGAGTTGCTTAAAAATAAAAACTAATATATTAAAATGATAAGTACAGCTTAAAATATTTAAGTTATTTTAATTAAGTTATGAAAGCTTCTCAGTATCTGTATTTTCTCTTCAGAATGGCTAGTTCTTAGGTGACTACTGAGAAACAGTAGGTAGTAAATACGGAAAAGTCTGCAGAGGTCACATCCCTGAAGACCTCACTCTTGAGTGGGGCACTGGGCACAGCTAGACTACATTTCCCAGCCGACTTTGAAGTTGGGTGTGGCCATGTAACTGAGTTCTGAACATGGAATATGAGGAAAGTGATTGATTCTCTAAGGTGCTATTTATTTTTCCCCACCAGCTGGCCACAGGGAGAAGACTCTAAGACCTATAGAGGGGACAAGCCACAGACAGAAGAAATCTTTGTCCCATTTCATGTTTTGAGAGGAGCTGAGTAGGAACACCTGTGTTGCACTGCTAAATGAGCTAGAAATAAAGTTTACATCATTGAAATATAGGGACTATTAATTATAGTAGTTAGTCTATCTTGACTAATACAGTTGTTGAACCTCTATTTCTAATCACTCTGATTCTACTTCAAATTACAACTTTCTTGAATATATTATATATTTAAAATTCAACTTGTAAAAAATTTTATTCATCATCACTTTCAAATCTCCTTTCTAATTGTATATTTCTTATTTGATGAAATATGCTCTTCCACCCAGTTGTTTAGTATAAAGGTTAAAATCATCTACAATCTTCTGTCTTCCTCATTTTTTATCCAATAATTAATTCATCAAAACCAATCAACCATAACTCTTTGCTTAATCCAACTCATTCTCTCAGTGTTCACTGTCACCATCTTAGTCTATGCCCTCCTAATTGTTTACATGGGATTACCATACAGAGTCTCCTAATTTGAATATCGTTCTTCTGTCAACCAATTTTCCAGTCTTGTCAAAAAATTCTTCTTTAAAAACAGCATTGTATATGTCACTCTCTTTCAAATTGCTGTCTCTATATTTCTTTTCAGAAAAATCTGAATACATTAGTAGAGAATAAGATCATTTATGATGCTATATTTGAGGGGTTTTTTTTCCAAATACATTGCTCTCTCCTTCTCAATAGTCACCTGTGCATTGTCATCTTGTAATTTCTCATATATGTCATGCCCTTCTGTGTCCCTGTAACCTTGAACATATTCATCCCATGGAGTACAATAGTTGCCTCTCTTCCTGAAATAGCCTTGGCTAAAGAGGGACTGGGCATCTAGAACTCAGTTCAGATATCATATTTGCTGTAAAGACAGTTTCACATGCTTGCCCAAACCCCATATAAATCAGGTTGGAGTAGGTGTGATGCTTTTATATTTACTGATCATCCATTGTACTTTAAACAAAAACTTAAGATAGTATATCATAGATATTTATCTTTGTATTTTCCATTAGACAGTAGAACACTATAGTTTAGACCAATAATCTTCACTCAATGTAGATATTCAATAAATGTGTTGAAATCAACGGACAAGGAATAATCTATTACTCCCAAATCTCAATAAACTAATTTTTATGTAAATGATGCAACTCAAAACATGCAGCTGTACAAACTATTTAATACTAATATACATACAACCACTTCTGGGGATCCTCTCATCTTAGATCATGACCTCATCATCTTACCTTAACTAAAAACTTACTACATACTTCAAGGAGAAAAACTGGAATTCAAGAAGATTTACACATTGTGTGTGTTGCTGTGCTAAATTAATAATCTAGTGGATGGCTCGGCATTGCTGAAGATTTAAGAGAATATGCACATTAGTATTCTTTCTACACTTTTTTTGGGTTAGTTCATTAGTCACTTGAAAGTGCATTTCTCAATTAGGTCATTCATTTGTAATTTTCAGTGGGAAATCATACAAGTAGTTTCTATCATGCGTACATAAAATTAGATGAATTAAAGCATACACTAAGTAGATGCTGACATATATATGTTCATGGCATTAGAAGTAAGACAGGAAAGTTTCTGGTTTCTATATTTTAGTGCTGCCAAATGATTTTTGAAACAACGCTAAAAATAAAAAGGATACTTAAAGGATCAGATGGCAATATCGCATGAGTGATAGATTTATAAGAGTAGGCTTTTCTTTCTACATCTCAAATAGTAATAACCTTTTTTTAGAGGGTCAGCTGTTTTAACTACTGCATTTGAAACAATGCTGAAAGGTTTAAATAAGATTCAACTGAAGAATATGGCTTATCTCTAGTAAAATGACCAATACCAGTTTTTAGCTTCTTTTTAAAATAAATTCAACACGCAATAATTATATATATTTTAGCAATTGATAATAGAGAAGGGAAAAACACGCATGCAATGATATACACACATGCACACACAAATACAAATTCAAGGTTTCTGAAATTACAAAGAAATAAGCTTATTGGGAGAAATGACAGAGAGCCTAAATTGACAACAATGAAATGTAAAGTACTTTTGATCTTAGAGTTTACCCACTTTTGGTGGAGATGGTTGTTTGGTGGTGGAAATAAAATGCCCTCTTAATCACTTTGAAAATTAAATATTCATAGGCTCAAAAGATATATGACAAACAAAGATATTATTTAATTGATTGTTTTTTAAACTTTATCACTGATAAGGGAAAATTCAATCACAGTCAAGGAAATGAGATAGCAACATTTAGCACAGCACAGACTGTCAGGGATAAAGCAAATTATGGAAATTTCAAAATTTCAAAGTTAATGAAGAAACTGCTTATATTTTTCTCTAACCAGATGGGCAAGTTAATCTTATACACATTAGGATCAAAATAAAGTATCTGTTCCAAGATTTCTGGGCTATTCCCTTAAAAGCATCTCTTGCTTTCCCTTTTCTACCCACCTGAAAAGAAAACTTTAAGTGTTCAATTATTACTCTCAAGAATAATATATATTATTTTATAAGAGGTTTGCTTTACAAAATAGGATAGGTACCCCACTGATTCTTTGTCATGAGATAAACAGTACTTATCTATGTCAGTCATCATGTCTGATGTTGATTTTTCATGGTTGATCTGGATTAAAATAAATGTAAAATGAAGCTTCTTGTGTGCACAATGAACAGTGGAGTAGTGCTCTTGAGAGGCATCAGGATGTACAATTTCTCCTCCCAGGGCATTTAGCATTTCTTCTGGAAGACAACATGGTAAAATGAAATAAAAGAATCTACAACTAAATATAAACGCAATGCTACATAGATGAAACCGAAGGTTCTGTGGTAAAAATAAAGGAAACTTGTGAACTCTCCCAGTCAGGAAAACTTTGAAGGGAAGAAGTAAGCAAGGGATAGGGTATCCCAGTATGAATAAAAGCAGAGAGTTGAGATCACAAAGAGATGAAGAGACCTGTCTTGACTTAGTGAGGGACGGTGCAGATAAAGGGGATACTGGGTATTATATGCAATGGATGAATAACTGAACTCTACATCTGAAACTAGCGATACACTATAGGTTAACTAGTTGAATTTAAATAAGTTTTTAAAAAAGAAAGATGCTGGGGCACCTGGGTGGCTCCGTCGTTAAGCGTCTGCCTTCGGCTCAGGTCATGATCCCAGGGTCATGGGATCGAGCCCCGCATCGGGCTCCCTGCTCAGCTGGAAGCCTGCTTCTCCCTCTCCCACTCCCCCTGCTTGTGTTCCCTCTCTCTCTGTGTTTCTCTCTGTCAAATAAATAAATAAAAATCTTTAAAAAAAAAAAAAAAGAAAGATGCTTTCTACAAAAAGGGAGATACACAGTAGTCTTTTCTTTTTCCAATTTTATTGAGATATAATTGACATATAATATTATGTAAGCTTAAGACCTTTTGATACACTTATATACTGCAAAATGATTATTACCATAGCATTAGCTAACACCTCTCCATATCACAAAATTACCATTTCCTTTTTGTAGTGAGATGTACTCTTTTAGCAACTTTCAAATATATAATATAGTACTATTAACTGTAATCACTATGCTGTACATTTTCACCAGAACATATTCAGCTTCTAATTGAAAGTATATACTCTTTAACCAATATTTCCCCATTTTTTTCACCCCACAAACTCCCAATAACCACCTTTCTGCTCCTTTTGTATGAGTTCAGTGTTTTTAGATTCCACATATAAATACCATAGAGTATTTGTCTTTATCTATCTGATTTATTTCACTTAGCATAAAGCCCTCAAGGTCCATCCATATTGTTGCAAATGGTAGGATTTCCTTCTTTATCATCGCTGAATAATATTCCATTGTATATAAAAGCATATTTTCTTTATCCATTTATCTACTGATGGAAACTTAAATTGTTTCCATATCTTGGCTATCGTGAATAATGCTGCAATGAAAGGTATGTAGATATCTCTTTGAGATACTGTTTATATATGTACATATATCCAGAAGTAAGATTGCTAGATCATGATAGTTCTGTTTAATTTTTTGAGGAAACTCAATACTATCTTCTAGAGTGGCTGCGGCAATTTAACATTGCCATCAACACTATACAAAGGTTCCCTTTTCTTCACATTTCTCCTCAACAACACTTGTTATCTCCTGACTTTTTTATGGTAACCATTCTGACAGGTATGAGGTGATATCTCATTGTGTTTCTGATTTGAATTTCCCTGATGATCAGTCATTTAGTGATGTGGAGCACCTTTTCATGTATACTGTGATATATATGGTCTTAATTCCCAGATGAGCTGCTATTTAATGGGATTTGACAGGGAATTGATTAGATCAATGGATCAACTGTGTCAAATGAAATAGGGTAAGTAAAGGCACGCAATTCAATGAAAGACAATGTGATTTAAGTAACTTAAAAAAAACACCTAAATATATCATATTATCCTACTGATTAGAGAATATATTCTTTGGAGCAAGTTTGCTGAGTGACATATAAAAAATAATAAAGATCATTATTTCTCCAAGAGTCGTTTTCTGTTGGTGGCAATAAAATCAACTTCATGTTGAACTACACTGTAAAAAAAGATGCGACACTGGTCACTGAAGGATTCCTGGAATAAGGAAATATTTGCATCTACTGAGTGCCTACTATGTGCCAGATGCTGGGTCAGCTTGACTCTAAGAAGTGTACAAGGAAAAATCTAGTTGAATTGGAAGCTGTGGAGAAGACACAGATCTCCAAAAGTGAAAGTGAACATGCTGCAACTGATATCATGAGTTCTAACAGATTCCATGGGTTGTGGTTCTCTGGCAGCTTGGTGAGAAGTAAAGAAAGATATGAAAAGACTATAAATGGAATAGTTGAAACCATGAATGTGGGTGTATGATTCAGACAGACAGCAAGAATAAGAGGAATTGGAATATTAGGCCTTTGTAAAATTTATTTTGATCAGTTTATCTCAAATTTGAAAAAAATATTCACCTCCCCTTACTTTGAAAACCGGAATAACAACCTAAAAAACACAGTGTAATGTTCTAAAAACAAAACAAAACAATTTTGCTGTAACACAAAAATATATTAAGGACGATGTGTCAGAATGAGGAGAAGGGAACTATCTGAGCAAAACAAATCATAAGTAAATACCAGTTCTTCTATTTTAAATACAATCTTCATTTTTCTTGTCAGTCAGTTGAATCTTTTATTATACTGGACTCAATTCTTTACCCAAAGAAAGGGATTCTCTTTTGTTTTAATATGATGCCAAAGTACTTAGGCATATTTTCTTAAAACTAAATCTTCTTTAGCAAACATCCAAAGACTATTTTAAGAATTTGTTTCTTTAGTAAAACAGAACATTTGATAGACTCAACAAATAAAAAATGTACTTATTTCCAAGATCTCAAGATAAAATAAGTAGTAGAGTTTCAACTTCAGACATTAAATAAATCATATCCATGCAAGAGAGTTAGACAGTACATAGATACATATAGTATCAGAATTTTCACATATGCTATATTTATGCCAAATATATAATAAAATACACCCATTATGAATATCCTAATGTTCAGTCTTTTTAAAATTTTTTTATTGTTATGTTAATCACCATACATTACATCATTAATTTTTGATGTAGTGTTCCATGATTCATTGTTTGTGTATAACACCCAGTGCTCAATGCAGAATGTGCCCTCCTTAATACCCATCACCAGGCTAACCCATCTCCCACCCCCCCTCCCCTCCAGAACCCTCAGTTTGTTTTTCAGAGTCCATCGTCTCTCATGGTTCGTCTCCCCCTCCAATTTCCCCCCCTTCATTCTTCCCCTCCTGCTATCTTCTTCTTCTTCTTCTTCTTCTTTTTTTTTAACATATATTGTATTATTTGTTTCAGAGGTACAGATCTGTGATTCAACAGTCTTGCACAATTCACAGCGCTCACCATAGCACATACCCTCCCCAATGTCTATCACCCAGCCACTCCATTCCTCCCACCCTCCACCACGCCAGCAACCCTCAGTTTGTTTCCTGAGATTAAGAATTCCTCAGATAAAGGGCTAGTATCCAAAATCTATAAAGAACTTATCAAACTCAACACCCAAACAACAAATGATCCCATCAAGAAATGGGCAGAAGACATGAACAGACATTTTTCCAAAGAAGACATCCAAATGGCCAACAGACACATGAAAAAGTGTTCAATATCGCTCGGCATCAGGGAAATCCAAATCAAAACCTCAATTAGTGTTCTCTTTTATTTTTCCAATTCTTTCATACCTAGTTAACATTTTTTTAATATTAAATTATTTTATTCAATAGCTTTGTGGTTTCTGTTTCTTTATTGGACTTCAGCTGTTATGGTCCCTAAAGAGAAGGATCCCTTGATATGGAGAGGTCAAGAACAAGGATATTTTTTAGACCAAATATTATGAACATTTTATTTTAGTCTCCATTTCATCTCTTTGAAGCTTTTGATGCTCCTTCTTTTCCTCCTAAGAGCTGACATAGTCAGACAGGCCCCAAGCAATTCCACATGGGAAAATCTTTTCTCTCTAGAAACATTAGGATTGAACTAAGGGCCGAACTATTAAAAGTGTAGAGAGAAGCTTAGAATTTCTCCCACTATACCTTGGACTTCTTTGTCTAAACCGTATCTTCTATCCTAATGGGAGTACTAAAATACAGACAGCAAAAGTGCAATGTCAGCTTATGGGAAAAAGTTTTAAAATGTTCATTGGCCCATGTTGTGATAGATAACTTAAGTCTGGCTATAGTTGAAGCAAAGGAGTCTCCAATTTAGTTAGACTTATCTCACCAGGGTACTATTTGTTCAGGTTTGGGCAAAGCCTCTTAGCTTCCTTTGTTACAGGATCCTAAAAGGTAGTAACTTTGGCAAAGAGGATGCCGGGATTCTGTGCCTTATTTCTTGTTCAATCTTTCTCTGTTGGAAACTCAATTCACACTTTGTTACCCTTATTTATTAGGCTGAATAATGGCTTTCAGAAATGTTTATGTCCTAGTCCCCGGAACCTGTGAATATGTTACTTTACATGGTATAAAGGACTTAACAGATGTGATCAAGTTAATGATCTTGAGATGAGGAAACGTTCCTGGATTATCCAATTAGGCTCAATGTATTACCAGAGTCCTCCTAAGAGAAAGGTGGATGCAAAAAGATAAAAGGTGATGTAATATGGGGCCCTGATTCAATCTCTACATTCAGAAAAAGGCAAGTAAGAGATTCTTTCCTAGAGCCTCTAGAAGGAACCAGTCCTGTGGACACCTTGGTTTTAATCCCAGAAAACTCACTTCAGACTTCTGACCGGTAGAACTGTAAGACAACAAACTCGTGTTTTTTGAAGCTACTAAGTTTATGGTCACTTATTTCAGCAGCAATAGGACACTAATACACTTTTAAATGTTTTTGAAAACTTCAGAATAAGGGTATCTAAAGTAGACCCTACTATGGCCCTATTATAACTTCTATAATTAAGATTCTAATGTCTAAAATTGAGAAAAACTAGATCAATAAGTGAACAGAAACCCTTACCACAATGTCTTCACAATGCTTATTTCTGACTTTGTACACTATATATTAAATTTCACATATATTATTCTCCTTCCTCTTTATTACAAGTGTGCAAAGCTGGGAAGGAAGATACCCTTGAGTTCTTTTTATAGCTATAGAAATTGAGATGCAGAATTTTTCACTCTAAATAGCTAAATATCTAAATTTAGATAGACAATCAGTTCAAAACTCAAATTCTTGGGCTTTACCCTCGACATTCTAAATTGAAATCTCTATAGGAGACTCCTATGCCCATTGAAGTTTGAGAAGTACTAATCTAGAGCAGAAGTTGGCAAACTGCAGCCTAAAAGTTGATTTAGTAAATACAATTTCACTGGAATACACCCATATCCTTTCATTTATGTATCATATGTGAGTGCTTTTGTTGCAACAACAGAGTTGAGTAGATGCAACAGAGATGTTATGATCTGCAAAGTTTAAAATATTTATTCTCTGACCCTGACAGCAAAAACTTGCTGACCTCTGGCTAGATTATAACACAGTCTAAAGTTGGGTGCTAAATGGATAATTCTGTGTTTTTTTCAGGATGTTGTGACAAGTGGCCAAAAAAATGGTTATAAAATAACTAACACATTAGCTAATTACTTGTTTCTAAATATGTCCCTCTCTCCTGATTTCTGAATGTAGTGGAGCACATTCTATAAAACCCACTGCAATTCAGAATTAGAATTTGATAATAACCAAATAATGAGTCCATTTAGTTTTCTAAAATGTGTTAGAATAAAATCGCATTTTTGTTACTATGATTAGTGCACCGAAATAAATCTGAAATGCAATGTTAGAATGAGATAAACCTTTTTAATGGAGAAAAATACAGCTTTTATAGCTTTAAACTGACATGAGTCACAAATGCACAATAAAAATGACCCCACACATTATTTTAGCCCTTTTATGAATACATTGCAAATTACATTTTCTCAAGCATTATCAAGAAATACAATAGTTTAATATTGAAATCAATATTCACATACTATTTACACAACCCATACTGTGCTTTCATAACACAATTCTTATTAGGGTCATGTACCTAGCATGGAAATAACTACATTGTGAGTAGGAGATTTAATGGGATCATTATAAAAAAAAAAGTTTTATCTATGTATCTCACACATATAGGAAATTGCAATTCATTAAAAGTCAAAAAGTTTGGAGTAAAGCTAGAAACATCGCCTGTTTCTCATTTCAGAAGTACGTTCAGTTCAGGAAAAACAAAAACAAAAACAGTCACTGCTTAATGGAAATTTACAATCAAGGAAAATAACTCCTCTACCACCACCCTTACCTCTCTTAAAATATTTTCTGAAGCTAGTTTTACCTTAGTTTTAATTTCCTTCCTATATTTCCTATAATAATCTAATATGACTTCATGTTTGTGATTATTATAAAGACTTATTCTCATTTTATAAAAGTCTTGATAACAATATCTTAAAGTCTTGGGGAAAGCACTTTAAGAAGCATATTTTTAAGCTTTATATTATGAAAATGTTCAAATATATGTAAATTAATTGGAATAGTAAAATGAACCTCCATGTATCCATCACTCAACCTCAACCATTATCAACATTCTCTATTTGATGTATCACCTATATACCTCCATCTTCAATTACTGCTATAATTACTCTATTTATAGTTCTTTTTCTTTAGGTTAAAAAAACATACATTTTTAATGCACAAAATGCACATTTTGACAAGTGGGTACATCCAGATAACCCATACCCTTATCATGACCTCAAACAGTTCCTTCTCACCAGAATGTTCTCATATTCCATTCTAGTCAACTTCCACTATTCCCCACCTCACCCTCAATCTTCCAGAGGAAACCACAGTTCTGATATATACTTTTTTTTAATTTTAGAAGAATTTTGCCTGTTTTAAGATTTTCTTTCTTATGGAAGGATACAATATAGTCTTTTCTATGTCTGGCTTCTTTTGCTCTGCCAGAGTGAGATTCATCCATGTTAATGCATTTACTTTGTGCCTTTTTATTGCTAAGTAATAGTCTAGGCATGAATATGCTGCAATTTGTTTTTCCATTCTCCTGTTGATGGACACTTGAGTTTTTTCAGGATATAATTTTTGAAGCCAAAAATTTACATTAATTACATTCAGGAATTATTCTGGGAAGTTGGCAAAATAACAACAATTATAAAATAAATCGGTGATAGTCTGAAATAAAATATATTTTAAAATTAACTTGGATGTGCTGAGGTTCCTCCCCTTACTAGGCTCCTCTCTAATAGAAGAAGAGGAACAGTTCTATTTTACAGGCTAGTTATGAGGATTAAGGGAATTTCTACATATATAGCTCTTATGACAGCACCTGTCACATACTAAGGTCTCAGTGGATACTAGCTTTCATTGTTTTTATTATCAGTAATAGAAAAATGTAATGGAAATAATCTAAAATGACTCAATTACAATAAAGCTTTACACAGTATGCTATTACTTTGGGGCATAATATTGTTGATTTAATTTTCTATTAGTCTTCAGCTGGAAGAGAAAACATGGTTGAGAAATAGGGATTGCAGTTCAGATACCTGCCTGCATATGAGGAGTGGGAGTTAGGAAAGGGTTGTGACTACATTGCTGTGTTATTTTGCTACATTGTATCTTGCTCTATGATGTTTGCTTTAAAATTAAAAGTTGAGGGGCGCCTGGGTGGCTCAGTCGTTAAGCGTCTGCCTTCGGCTCAGGTCATGATCCCAGGGTCCTGGGATTGAGCCCCGCATCGGGCTCCCTGCTCCGCGGGAAGCCTGCTTCTCCCTCTCCCACTCCCCCTGCTTGTGTTCCCTGTCTCGCTGTTCTCTCTCTGTCAAATAAATAAATAAAATCTTTAAAAAAAAAAATTAAATTAAATTAAATTAAAAGTTGACTCTTGAATTTTTATTATTCTATCTATAACAATGGTTTGTAGCACATTAATAGAAACAATTTCTGTAGAACAAATAAATGATATAACAAGTTATATTCACATGCTTTTTTAAATTAAAATAACATAAACAATCCTCTGGAAAAATAACCAGATTAATTTAATTCTCTTTAAAATGATTTGATACTTGGGTTGATATAAAAAAACTACTAAAACACTAATTTAAAATTATGTTAGGATGTGTTTCTCTTTATTCAAACAATTTTAAAAATTATTTGTTTTTTAGCAATAACTAAAACAATTGAAGAAAATCTCATTACATTTTCTAAATATTTTCTTTTTTTATTTCATTTAGAATTCAAAACTTTAACATACTTTGCAGTTAAAAAATAAAGTTGTGCTTCTGCACAACAAAGAAAACAATCAACAAAACTAAAAGACACTTACTGAATGGGAGAAGATATTTGTAAATGATATACGTGATAAAGGGTTAGTATCCAAAATATATAAAGAACTTGTACAACTCAATACCCCAAATGAAATAATCCAATTAAAAAATAGGCAGAAGACATGAACAGACATTTCTCCAAAGAAGACAAACGGATGGCCAACAGACCCAGGAAAAGATGCTCAGCATCACTCATCATCAGGGAAATGCAAATCAAAACCACAATGAGATATCACCTCACACCCTTCAGAATGGCTAAATCAAAATCACAAGAAACAACAAGTGTTGGTGAGAATGTGGAGAAAAAGGAACTGTCTTGCACTGTTGGTAGGAATGCAAACTGGTGCAGCCTCTGTGGAAAACAGTATGGAGGTTCCTCAAAAATTACAAATAGCATTACTTTATGATCCAGTAATTCCATCACTGCATTATTTACCCAAAGAATATGAAAGCACACATGTGAAAAGATATATGCACCCCTATGTTTGTTGCAGCATTATTTACAAGAGCCAAATTATAGAAGCAACCCAAGTGTCCACTGAGAGATGAATGGATAAAGAAGATGTGGTATATGAATATTACTCAGCCATAAAAAAGAATGAAATTTTGCCATTTGCAACAACATAGATGAAGCTAGAGGGTATAATGTTAAGTGAAATAAGTCTGTCAGAAAAAGACAAATACCATATTATTTAACTCATATGTGGGATTTAAGAAACAAAACAAATAAACAAAGAAGAGACAAGCCATAAAACATACTCTTAACTATAGAGAACAAACAGATGTTTGCCAGAGGGGAGGTAGGTAGGGGATAGATGAAATAGGAAATAGGATTAAAGAATACACTTATCATTGATGAACACTGAGGAATGTATAGAATTTTTGTATGACTATATTTTATCCCTGAAACTAATATAACACTGTATGGTAATGACAGAATTAAAATAAAATAAATAATAATATTTAAGAAATAAAAACAACGTTGTGCTTTGAAAGACTATTGTAACTAGGAAATATTTACAAAATAAATTTGTCTTTATATGTTGAGCTGAGATCTTGCTTTTAACTTTTCTCCCTATCCTTACCATTCTCAAGCTCTCAGAGGAATAATACAAGGATAGAAATGTCGTTTAAGATCTCTTCTAACACTGGATACCAATAATATTCAGCAAACCCTAAGATAATACTTCAGGAAAGAGCAAGCTAAAGGAATGAACAACCATGACAAAAAAAAAAAAAATCTCATATATACATGAAAAGTTGCCTAGATAGAGAAAGTGAAGCACCAGGAGGAACCCATGTATAGGCACATCCTCAAGGGGATGACTGCTTTGGAAATGTCCTATTTGAAAAATGTCTCTGATGTAACAGGGTCTCTTTCTTAGCTTAACAAGGGTCATGAGTTCATTTGTATCCCACTGTGAGGCACTAACGCATCAAAAGCAGCTGTGAGAATCCCAAGAGAAGCTGCAAGTCTGTAACCTGGAAAAGAAACCATTGCCAGAGTAGTCACTGCATGATTGCTTTGTCCTCCATTACCCATGATCTGGAAGTTTAAATGTCAGCAGTGACATGAATTGCAATGCATACATTTTTAGACTGAAACCATCTCAACTCCCAATACTGGATGCATATAGATTCCCTTTCCCAATTTTAAGGAAAAATAATACAATTATAAAAAATACTGAAAGAGGCCATATGGAAACTAAGGCACTCATAAGCAGAAAAAAGAAAAAAAAATCTCACATTCCCCTTACTTCACCCTAGAAAAGGCTTATTGCAAGAAACATCCCCACCCACCACCCTGCCAAATGTGGAAGGGTGAAGCTCATATAAATCTCTAATTTGTATCCCCAAGGGAATCAAACATTTAATTTATGTGAAAGGAATCAATACAAAATCAGAAATGTTTTTATCAGTGCTAACAGAAATACAACATGAGCCATATATGCAATTTAAAGCTTTTTAGCTGCTACATTAAAAAAGTAAACAGTAGTAAAAAGGTAAAATTAATTTTAATTTTTATGTAATACAATATGTACTCAATATTATTTCAAAATATAATTAATTTTTTAAAATTACTAATATTTTATTATCTTTTTTGTATGGTCTTCAAAATCCAATGTGTATGTTTACACATAAAACAGATCTCAATCTGGACTAGGCAGGTTTCAAGTGCTCAATAGCTTTATGTGGTCAGTGGCTACCATACTGGACAATGCAGTATTAGATTAAAAATTATATTATGTAATATTTTAAAGTGAAAAAGAATTGTCATTTCTGTACCAACTGCTGTGCTCAGAAATTTCTTCCCCAGCTTAAGAACTTTCAGTTTTTTTCCTTGGTGATTTTATGTTTACTGTTTTATATAATCTAAATCTTTATACACCTATAGCATATTTGGGGTAAGGTATCAGACAGAGATTTTTCTTTTTCTTTTTTTTCTTTTTTTTTTTTTGAGAGAGAGAGGGGGCAGGGGCAAAGGGAGAGGGAGAATTTTAAGCAGCCTCCATGTCCAGTACAGAGCCCAAGGCGGGGCTTGATCTCAGGACTCTGAGATCATGACCTGGGATGAAATCAAGAGTGGGACACTTAACCAAGTAAGCCACCCAGGCATCTAAGCAGAGATAATTATTTATCAAGGTTTCTAGACACTTGTCCCTAGTCCTTTTACTGATTAAATCAATCATTTCTCCACTAATTGGAAACTACTTTATCACATACTGAGACATTTATATACATTAGTCTGTTTTCTAGCCATTGCATTCTATTGCATTGACATATCTTTCTACTTTTGTGCCAAAATTAATTTTTGTAGCTTTATAAATTAATGTCTCTCAGAGTGCTGTCATCAGCACTAGACACATACTCTACTTGTGTGTTGATTGTAGGAGAGAATAATGGTGATGCTACTTTTCATTGTCTAGAGATATATCTCAACCCTTAAGTTTGTCTTAATGTTGATTTGGGGATAGTAATAGTTAATTAAAATCCCCAGCTTTTCACACATGGACTGTAGTTTTGCCAAGTTTCCTTGAGTTGTGGGATTTAAAAAAAAAATATTGCAGGACAATATGTTCTTTGATACAAATTTGTCTCCTTTTAATTTTGGATGATGATTTGATTGCTTGAAAACCTAATACTGAAGTAAGTATCCAATGCATTAGCTCTTTGTCTCAGCTTTGTCTCACATAAAAATTATTTTTGTATGATGATAAAATCATAAGATAATCATGGAAAATCCATGTAAAATCCAATGAAGAGCCAGTTACGCAACAGTGTAAGTTAGCACTTATATTGCTTCTAGGTGGATATCAACTTATTAAAAGTAGGACCATTCAAATCTCTTTCAATAAATTAATGCTTACTGCATATGATTCATATTTCTATTTTATTTTATCTGCAAGAGTTTAAAACTTAGAGGCTTAGCCGAAATCTTGTGCATTCTTTGGTATTGATTTAATCTGCTAATTCTGAAAACCTTCCACAAAAAGAAAATGAAATTAATTGGGTATTAACATTCTTCATAAGACATTCTTAATCTTCACTATCATTCCCTACCTTATTAGCGTTCAAACTTCTTTTATTTAATAACATATCTTAAATTTTTCTAAGATATTTACTTCAAGCTTACTGTTCTATGTTCCATTTGTCTTTTCCACCATTTTGAAAGTGCCATACCTAGTGCATGTTATTTCCATTATTACTCAAAGATTAGTATTAGTTGTTCTAGTCTTACATTTCAAAGAATATTTTGGAGTTCTGAAATGGAAATAATCCAACTTGGAAACTTGTTCCTATTTATAGACATCATTAATTTTTTACTGTCTGCTCATCCAACCAGTACTTACTCAGGCCATATTTGCATTAGATGTTGAGTCTGAGAAAATGCAATATTAAAAGGTGAATTTTGGTTGCTCTCTATAATTTGTCAATTTTGTACCATCTTCATTAAGTTCTTTTCTATGTACTATGAACTAAAAACAATTTCTCAAAGTCCTTTTGATTACTTTTAGTATTTCTCAGAAATATCAGTTCTGTACCTTCTTGTGCTATTCTAGGTTTTCTTCAGAATGTTTAATCACTACTTTTAATACTATTACATTAACAGTCTGAGTCATCAGAATTCCCCTTAGAAAGAGAACTACAATTTCCAGGGAAAACACTGCCCTTAGCCTTGGCATTGAGTGTGAGACGTTATAGATCTTGATCTGGGGAGGAAATGTTCTATGTAACATAAGGTAATAACTTTGTGTCATTCAAGGAAAAGAAGAAAATCAAAGACATAGTAGAAATAAAGAGTATGGAGCCCCATGAATAGTTCACAGTGTAGCCTCACCATGTAAAGTACATAAATCAGCAAAACATTAGTAAAGTTATTACATTCACAGATTGGTGGGTGTGGTTTTTCGGGAAAAATTGGTGAGATTGAACCATGTTGACAGAGAAGCATGACCTCAGTAAGCTGGAAATCACAGAAATTTTGAGAGAGTCTCTCAATGCTACTATGCCATGAAACTGAGGGATGCAAACAAAGCTTATTCAAGATTCCACCAGGCAGGTCCCATATAACATCTAAGTTATATATTGGTTATATATCTTAACAATGAAGCAGCTATGCTCATTATTTCTTTAAACTTCTTGGAGAATTATCTAGCTGTTAAGTATTCATCTTCTTTTCTTTTTAAAACAAATGCCACTAATCCCAGTTAAATTGTCAATTTCTGGGTCTTCACAATGATAAAATATAACTTGTTCTGAAATTTTTCTTCTGATACTCAAAAGCTCTGAACTCTTTGTTGTTCCAATAACTGTGTCTCAACAATAAGGAGATTGAGGAGTTGTCATTTTATAGTTTAAAAAAAATAAAAATAAAAAAGTTAACTACTTGACAAAAGAAAAATACAATTAAGTAGCTTAAATCTCAACACACAGGTACGCATTACCATAAAAAGCATTGTGCTAGAACATTTCAAAAAGAGAGGATCCTAAAAAGGTCTCATCTGCTTTGGTTATCTAATAGTCTTAAAGGAGTTTTAAGTGTCAGTCCATTTCGTGAAGAGTTTAGGTATCAATATGTAGACCATTACATCTTTGCAAGAGGTTTCATAAGGCAAACTGTTAAAGCCCCACCTGTATAAATTTCTCTTTGATTTCTATTGAAATATCTAATCCAAAACAGCATCCACAGTTCTGGGGGAAAAATGTCAACATGTTTAAGAAGAAAACTAACGACATTTCTGAACTGAAATTCACATGTACATCTTAACATTTTATAAAGTCATTGTGTTTCTATATAAAAAGAGATAGAATGAAATGTCTGATGTTAAGAGCTATTTTTCTCTGTGTATTTTCTTCTTGGTACAAGATGTATCTCCACTGTACCAAATAACACCAATTAAATAAGATAAATGTCACTCGCAGATAGATATACCAAAAACAAAAATGATCTTTGAATTTTTGGAAACCATGCAGTTCAAGAAAGGAAATTATCTAAGAAATATGTCACATCAGAAGCAAAAGTAAATTCCAGAAATATTTTAGGTCAGATATTCAATATGATTGAATAAAATCTTATGTATATGATGGCACATCAGAAATTCATTAAATGAGAAAAATGAGATCAGAATCTGAGACCAGTGGAAAAAAACATGCTGGACGTAGAGCAGAGCAGATATGTTCATACTGAAGAGAAACAAAACATTCTTAAAATGCTAAGACCTTTAAAAACAAGTCACTCATATTCTAGGTGAAAGATGAATCTAAATAAAGAATTCAAGAATGTATATAAGCAATGGTATCAAAGATAGCAGAAACTCTGAAATATAAAATCACCCCAAAATCATCTTACTGAAGTTATAAAACTGCAATTTCAAAAAAAATTCAAAATTTATATGGAATACTACAGGAGTATTAATCTCAAATCTCAAATAATAAATTATAGTAAAAATTAGAGTAAGACAAAAGGAAATACTACATTTCTCACTATTAAACAGAAAAATAAAGTTTTTCTTAAATAAAGCTCATGCTTTCTTTATTCTTTCCTGTTTATTAAAATTGCAAAATGAATTAAAACTAACAATAATGCATCGTAATTTTTTAAAACAATATTTTTGTTTTTCATAGATACATATTTTACTCAGTAGTGTGGGTTAGATACAAACATAGAGTCTCCTTGCATCATTTCTATCTTTGGTAGTGTAAATTTTTTTAAGACCCACTAGTTGGTCTGATTTGTTTCACTGCCAAAAAGTTCTTTCATATATGTATCTAGGAAGATAAAAATGTGACACACGACAATTTATCTTACTCCAGAATTCTCCAAAGTAGTTTCTCTTGGAAAACTGATTTTTGGCGCTGAATCAAAATTTAAACATAGTAGTCCTTGAATTCATCCTGCACATAGTTACATGAGATTGCTATATTGAGAAAAAAAATCTTTTAAAATTACCCTTGAAAATATGGAGGCTGAAAAATAACTTGATTGTTAGCCTCATTTCCTTTTGTCATAGGTGGGTTTCACCCTAGAATGTATTCATCATAATGAAGAGCAATCCTGTTTTTCTTTGGGAGTTTGGGATGTCAGTATATTCAGAAATTCAAAACTACCAGCTCAATTTGCAAAGTCTTATTGAAAGCAATAACTTCTGTAGGTATGTAGCAATCAACAAAATAGGATTACCTTTTCTCAAACATGGAATTTAGGCTAGAAAGCGTTTGGTGATCCAAATTCAATTCTGTGTAATCAAAGAACTCTTTAAGTTTAAAACACTGTTTTATAAATAACTGGCAGCTCTGATAGGGTTGGATTGCTCCTACAGCTCTCTAGGAAGATTTTTGGCAGAAAATACTTGTTGACTAATGTAGCACATCATAAAATAGAAACACTTTTTCTTTTGATTTTTTTTAAATGCTAGTGACTAACTAAATATTGTGAAAGTACTATCATTGCTCTCTCCAAACATTTTTTCCCACAGTTCATCCCATCTTCTTTGAAGAATTTTGATACCACATCAATTATAATAACAGCTTTATTAATGGGCTGCAATAATTTTTCCAACTCTTTTATTCTCTTGTCTTAATGTGACCAATTGTTGAGTGCAATTCACTTCTTCAGTAAATTATTCAAAACAGAAAAAAAAGAAAATTTAACATTTTTATTCTTAGCTTAGTCCTGTACAACATTGAACAAAACATAGAGCATAGATCAAAAAAGGCTTATATTATTAAAAGCCTTGCATTCCAATATAACCAAAAAGGGGAGAAGGGAGGAACCTCCTGAAAATCCCACATTCCAAGACAAGCCATAGAAGAGGAGAAAACATTCTGTTTTACTCTTTCAAAGACAGAAACATCTTACAAATCGATGGTCAAATTTGAATTACAAATGTCATTTTTTTTTTATTTGACAAGTTCTTTCTTTTAGAAGTCTTTAATAAAAGCAAATTTAAAAAAATTATCAAGCTAAAATATTTGTGAGTTTAATTTTTCTTTTTATTCTTTTCTTCAAATCCCACCAAGATTTGCATACTTGGTCTCACCCAGGAAAGCCAATGGGCTGACTTCAACCATGCTCCTTGAGAGCTCAGGCCTTCAGCACAGACCTTTCTGCTCAGGACTCCAGGCATCAGCTGCTTTGGCCAGACCAACCAATCAGTAAATTGAGGCTTTATTCTTTTTTGTTCTCAGCCATTTGATTCATTTCTGTCTCACAGCCGTTTGAATTGTTTCTGTCCAGAGCTACTTACTCTTCACTACCATGATACAATTACTGAGAGGTTGACGTTTATCTCTATTAAGTGGTTTGTCTGCAGGATTGCAAAAATTTTCAGTGACAAAGCTACCCACTACTTCACAACTGGGTCACCAGACTGCTATTTGGAAGGTTTTAGCCACGTTTAAGCCAAATGGTTTACAAGTGGCCCTGTGTCACATCCGAGGCTGTGATAGTATCTTGATTCATCTATTGAAGATATTGTCATATTGTTTTCTCTGTGTCTGTCCCTCCTCATATAACTCTGGGGACAAACCAATTCTAGGACCATTCCCTGGCCTCTCTCCCAAAACTTCTCATTGTGTGTGTGTGTGTATATATATATATATATACACACACATATATATGTGTGTATATATGTACATATACATATGTATATGTGTATATATGTATATATATTATGTATATTGTACTAATATTATGTATATATATATAATATATTACATATGCATACTCATTTTGATCATAATATTTGCTGCATTCGGCCAAATGAAAGGCTTTCATCCAAAAAGAACCTAAATTTATGTTGGCCTATGATTTGCCTTCTTTAGAGGTATATCTTTGTTTTTACTTCTCTCTAAGTAAATATACTTTAATTATAATGCCCCAAGACTTCATAGAATCTTACTTTCTTTTAGTGTTAAAATTGACTTAAAGAATTTAAATTTTCTAGGATGTTCAGCCCTCATCCAGTACATAGATAATTTGCTCTTATATTCACTATATTTAGTTAGTTCTCAAGAGGATTCCATGAATCTCTTGACACAATAGTTCCAGTAGGGTATAAAACCCCAAAGACAGAACAAAATTCTACCAGGAAAAAAAATCCTTTATTTAGGAAACCAATTACCATCTAATGGATGGGTATGTCTCTCACGTGGTCTGAAAAGATTTAGAAATACCTAATACCTATCACAAAAACATTTTTTAGTGGATTCTTGGGATAACAAGATTTTGTAGGCAAACTCTATGAAAAATTACTAAGTCCTTCCCTGGAATCTTAAAGCCAATTTTCAACTTTTGACCATTAATATTGCCATGCAGTAGGTACCTACTCTAGGCATACCAAATTATGCCAAGTTTTATTTTCACTGGTAAATGAAAAACCAGAAGCTGAGCTTGAGTCCTGACTCAGAAAACAAGAACTCATTACTTAGTACTGTTTACCTGAGTATCTCTCTAAAGTCTCTTTTGCTAAGTCATTTCCTTTTGTCTGGAAAACATAAATCTTTGTTATTCACATCCATGTCCAACATCTGGATTGACCAAGAAATATCATTGCATGTTTGAATTGTATGTAAATTTTTAATTTTACTATTTCCAATTGTTCTCCAAAGTATCAGTACCACCTTACATGCTTATAAGTTTCATATATAGTTTTAAGTCCATGGCAAATTATTTTAAATTTTACAATTGATACTTATTTAGGTTTACCAACTATCAGAGTCTCAAAAAATTCTTTCACTTATTCTTTTTTTCTTTTTCCAGTGTTGAATGTGTAGGTTCAATTACTTGTTGCTTATTTCAACATGGGTGTATAATATATAAAATATATGTTTTTGTCATCTCAAGAAAATATTTCATATTCGATCTTGCTTTTTAAGATTTTATTTATTTATTTGTCAGAGAGAGGGAGAGAGAGAGAGAGAGAGAGAAACACAAGCAAGTGGAGTGGCAGGCAGAGGAAGAAGCAGGCTCCCCACTGAGCAAGGAGCCCAATGTGGGACTTGATCCCAGGACCCTGGGGTCATGACTTGAGCTGAAGGCAAACGCTTAGCCCACTGAGCCACCCAGGCATCCCTCATATTTGATCTTGAATGAGTTTTTCTTATACATTTGACAGTTAAAAATTATCTAATTCAGTATTTTTAAGGTATTATTCATGATATATTTAAGGATTTTTTGTTTACGAATAAAAAATAGACACTTCTTTGTTAACCTTATGTAGGTAATCTATTTTCTCTCTAGAAGCTACTAACATTTTCTTATTATTATTGACATTATGCAATTTTATTATGAGGTGTCAACACATGACTTTCCTTTTATTTATCTTTTTTGGGACACTTTTTTTTTTTCCTAAATCTGAGATCTTGTTCATTTCTTTAATTAAAAAAAAATCATTCCACATTGTCTTTAAATATTTTCTCACTGTCATTTGCTCTATTCTCTTCTTCTTGAACACCTACTAGAAGTATTTTTGGAGTAATTGCTTTATTCCCTTTTTTTGCCTTATAATTTATATTTTCTCTGTCTTTATCTCTTTAGTCTATATTTCCATAGATCCATCTTCCAAATCAATTATTCCATCCACTGTTTTTAGTCAAATGTTAAACTCTTCTAATGTTCTTTATTTTTTTTTTTAATTTCAAAGACCATATTTTTATCTCTAGAATTCATGTTGGATTTTATTTATAATCTAGGTATTGTTTAATAATGACTGGATCTTGCCATTAAGTTTCTTTTCCTTCTTTATTCCCTTCAAACATTTAAATCTCATTTAACTGGTAGTCTATTCCCATTTTTCTATTATATAATCCTTATGGAAATATATGTACTGTGTTTTGCATTTGTTGACTCTCAGGGCAATTTGTTTCCAGATACGCTTTGTAATTTTAGAAAACATAGAGCAAAAGCTGTCAAATGTGGAATTCATCAGTTGTGGAGGTATTCTCAGGGGTAATTCTGCATCTGTATCTATCAGGGTCCTTTGGTTTTCACTGTTATGGGTCTGTTTATATTAAACTTTTACCATGGGCTTCCTCCATTTGAAAATAGTGTGAATTTTTATGCCACAAGTATACAATGCATAGGTTAAACATTCTGAGTTCTCACAGTGGAGTTTTTCCATTCACTAGCCAGTACTATCCACTTCTGTGATTAATATCGATCAACATTTACAGGGTACAAGCAGAGTTTCAAACCAGATAAGGTTGAGAATCATAGGTGTAAAATTTAGATAACACAGAAGAACAGACTCAGACATAGATAAAGATTATTCAAATTCTACCTATTTGGAGTTGTCTGAACAGTACATATAATATAAAACAAAGTCAGAGACACCTGAATTGATTTTTCATAAGATGCATATGAGGAGTGTGTCTTTCTTGATGATCATGCCCTTGGCTCTTTCTTGTTACCTAATTAATAAATCCCTGTTTTTTACTACTTTGTTTCCTAGTCTCCAATTTAATGCAGCCTTGTTTCCTTATGGATCTCCAGCTCCCTATTTCTGATGCATCTCTTTATCTTTCAAAAGAAACGTTTGTCCTTCAGTTTAGGTCAATCTCTCTTGAATTGATTATCAGGTATTTTTATCTCTCTGGTTTGGTAAACCCTCACATTAAAGTCTAGATTCACAAACATTTTCAGGAACTTTCTTCACCAAAGGCCCTGGTTGAATTTCCAAAAACCTGTCCCACTTCCTGGGTCTAGTCCCAAAGTATCTGCTTTTGGATGACTGATATATGAAGGCCCGAGGGAAGACTGAGCTAAGGCAATCTGACTAGGAATGTCAGACAGGTCTTCCTTCTGGACATGACACCCTAGATCAGCTCAGGATAACTCTGAAAACTGCTGCTCTCTCAAAAGGAGATTATGTTTTCTCTTGAGGATATTAAAAAAGTGTTGCTAACTCCACAGGATACAGAGGAATTCTAAATCTACATGAAGGACATCTGAATTCTGCTGGTTATCAAGATGGGGACAGAACTGTACACATTTCTTCCCTGACTGCTAGAAAAGGTAGGGTTGTCTATAGCTATATAGTGTGTATATTCCAAATAACTGGAATAGGACTTCTTCAGGCAAGGGCTGATATAACTGGAAAATAGGCAACAAGTAAATGTAGATCCCTTTGTAATTATAAAATACTATAAAATAGGGCGTCTGGGTGGCTCAGTTGGTTAAGCGACTGCCTTCGGCTCAGGTCATGATCCTGGAGTCCCAGGATCGAGTCCCACATCGGGCTCCCTGCTCGGCAGGGAGTCTGTTTCTCCCTCTGACCCTCCCCCCCTCATGTGTTCTCTCTCATTCTCTCTCTCTCAAATAAATAAATAAAATCTTTTAAAAAAAATACTATAAAATACATATAATTCCATTATGATAACATTAATCATAATAGGCTTATGATGTATAAATGCCTTTAGGCTTGCCCAGTAACTTGTAATACCCCACCTTATTTAATACATGCATAAATAATTAAAATCAGCATCATATATAATCTTTAACCTCAGTAAGAACAGTAGCTTCTTCCTAAGGAGTCCAGCTTCTGATTAAAAACCTATGTGTGCTTTTTCAGGCCCAACCATAGTCAATTTTAAAGGCTTTACCTAGCAGGCTGCACAGGAAAAAGCTGTCCTCTCCATACCAGACTTGGCCTTGGTGGGAAGTTGCAGTCCAGCACTCAGGGACCACTGGCTGGCCATCCTTTTATGTGTATTTGCATTCTTAGGCCAGGTGCCTCCATTAAGTCTCTTTATCCAAGGCTTTGGGTATAAGCCTTCAGGTGTCTCTACTGAGGCTTCCTTTTTCATGGGAGGAAGGGGAAAATCTTAGATACTTTTTCCCATTCTGACTCAGTGTTCAGCATTTTTCTACTCTCAGCTCTGCCCCTCTCCTTCTTCCTGGTTCCCAGGTCCATAAAACTGCTGGAACCTTTTGTTTGAGGGTTCCTTTGATAAGGAAAAATCTGTGTCCTAAGATGGCCCACCAAGCCAGCAAGAGAGTCCCAGGCCCTGCCCCAGGGCTCTTCCGGGTTCTTCTCTCTGCTCTGCTTCCCACGTGCACCAATCCGGGTTCCTCTCCCTGCCCCGCTTCGCACACGCGCCAAGAGTTCCCATTAAGCGGAAGTAGAAGTGTATAAATTATCCCCTTTGTTTGTGCTCGGGGCTCAGACCTTTGGAGATCACTCTACTCTGAGCCCGCCGGCCTTAAATAAAGCTCCTATCCTCCAAATCTCCGAGTGCCGCTTGGTTCTTCCGTCGGGCGATCCAGTCCAGGTTCCATAACAACTAAACAGTGCAATGATCCCCAGGTCTGCGTGGATCCACCAACCCATGACCAGAACATTATTCAATGGAGGGAAAATAGAACAGTACGAGTAGGTGGTTTCTCAGTTTTAGCCTCCTGAATGTTCTATTGCAGTGAGTCATTAAGGTCTTCACTGTTCCTTTCCTTTTGGATCTTCTTGATTTAATTGACTACTCCCAAACCTAGCAGGTTCCTGACACCCCCTTGACGTTGAATGTCTTATTATCAGGTTTTGGAATAACTCTCAACTGTTCCTATTGCTCCCAGTAGAACATCTGACATCATCCTTATTTAATCTGAAATATTATGGCCAGACATTCTTCAGAACTAAGATGGAGAATCTGAGTAACCTCATTCAAGAGGTCACCACTCTTGGCCTAAAATACCAGCTAAACATTTCTTTTATTTGAACTGTTCTTATGCATAAAGTCATACCAACTGAATTTTTCATGTCTGAACTATATTACTTTATGATTAAAATTGTTACCTAGGGATGAAATAAGAGAGTTAATGAGTTTCTGTAGCTTCGAGAAGCTGCAAGTGAAAACACAATCTAGTTTGCTGTTTTTTAAAAATTATATTAGAATGAATTCAGTAAGCCCCACTGGGATACATATTCCCCAAGAATATCTAGAAACTCTTCCTTAATTATTTTGAAAACCACCGCTTAAAATCAATATTCTCACAAAGATGATATTCCATTACTAGTTTCCAGAGTCAGGATTTTTTTTTCACCTTCTGAAAAGTAGATATGTTTCCTTTAATTAAACAACAAGAACTGTGTAGTTTATAACACTTCCTCTTTTACCATGACTTCTACAAAACTCAGAGACAAGGATTTCTTCAATAGGGTCTATTATTTTTAATCAGATTTTTCCTTTTAACCATGGTTTTGATTTTTTGTGTCTTTTTTCAGCTCACTTTAAACTATTTTTAAAATTAAGCAGGGTATAAAAAACAGTAAGTGAAGTAAATGACTGATATTTAATGAATAGTCAATAAATATTTGTTGATTTGATTTAAAACCAGAAAGGGGCACATCTCTCTACTTGCTAAATGGGATGCTGCCCAATTCATAAATCACTTAATAAAGCCAATTATATCTTCAAAACAAAACACAACAACAACAACAAAAAACAGAAATGATATTCAGAGAAGCCTTGCAAACTAAAACAAAGTGTCTCTAAATTATTAAAAAATGATTATAAGGAAGAGCAAAAATAAATGGTTTTATTAATTGACAGACCTTTACTAATTAAACTCAAATATCATGTCCACTGTTCATATTGGAGAAGTGTAGGTGATTCTGGATAAATGTAGAAGATGATACCAATGGTAGTTTATTTTCTGCACTTCCTTATAAATCTTTCTTTTCTCTGTTCAAATCTCCTGGATGAGAATTAGGATATTAGAGCAGGAATGCAAAGAAAGGATAGGTGAGTTTTAGTTTTCAACTGTGTAATAAGTGTTTGGTAATCAAAAAGCAGGCTGTGAGGGGCGCCTAGGTGGCGACTCTTGGTTTTGACTCAGGTGGTGATCTCAGGGTCATGTGAGATTGAGCCCATCAACAGCTCCCTGCTCAGCGCGGAGTCTGCTTGAGTCTCTCCCGCTCTTTCTGCCCCTCCCATTTGTGCTCTCTCTCTCCCTCTCTCTCTCTCTCAAATGAATAAATGAATCTTAAAAAAATTTTAAAAAGAGGGCTGTGAGAAAAACTGGACTTGTGTACTCAGTAGCTGTGGGGGTGGTGAGAGCATGGAGAGAAATTAAATTACCCAGGCAGAATGCTTGCAGCCGAATGAAGGTAAGCTAGGTTAGAGCTGTGAGCAAGGAAAATGAGGGGCTTCCTTCGAGTAGAAGGCATAGAATATCAGGAGGAGGGGATTTGCTGGGGAGTTGGTATGGCCATCAGAGACTGCTGCTCATTGATCCAGGAATGCCGGCAGGAGGTAGAGACCTCTTCCCTTTCCAATGAGCACATCAACCTGCTTGTAATGAGATGCTGGCTCAGATCTTTCCAGCAAAAGCAGGCTGCTTACCTTCCATGGATAGTCCAGCTAAAGGACACTCTCTTATACTTGACTTTAATGAGACCCTTCAACTGCCATGAATTTCTACCCACTTACTCCCATTTAATAAAACCAAACTCTTGAAGTTCCCAGAAAAAGAAGCTGAGGTCTTTGATTAATTCAGGTGGGGATTTATGGAAGGGAAAGCCTAGCTCTTGTGTTTCCAGATGATTTGGAGATAATAAAACTCATTCCTTTTGCACATGAAGTTTAACCTTCTCCACCTGTTTTCTCATTTACAAAATGGAGATGGTAATGCCAACCACAAAGTTTATGGGAGGTTTTCAGTTATGTAAATCACATTATGGTATACTTAGAATACAACAGATATTCTATTAACTATAGTTAATAATTATTTTTGTTTAATAAACTAGAACTTTGTATATGGCTTTATAATTTTATTTTGGCATAATGATTATGTTTTTAATTTTAAAAGTATTCATTATTTTATAAAAAATAGTTGTCTTAATTATTATATATTCATTTGCTCTATATCTTATTATCTTCAATTTTCTCTTCGTTATCTCTCTGCCTATTACTTTCATCTTGGAAATATTAAGTTCGGAGATTGAGGGGCTCATCTTCTAAAGGTGAAAGACAAATGAATTTATATTCTCATGGAAAACTAAACAAATTGTAATGCTTTAATTGAAAATCTGAGAGTTAGTGCACTAGGAATGTCCTGACTGTACCAGGTAGAACATGTTCAGGTAACATACGCCAGTCTGATTATAATCTATAGTTCATATGTTAAAAAATATGTGTCTTATAGATTCTTTTTTTCTGACATTCTCCAATTAAATGACAAAATGATAAGCAGTCATTGTGCTGTTTAAATCTTTAAAAGGTGAGTATTAATAAGAAATTAAAAGCTATATAAATCTGGAACAGTTATTATTCCAGAGAATTATTAGCTTACTCATACAAAAAAATCCTATAATAAAGAATAAATTTTGGGAAAAAACTGTCTCAAATGAGGAAATACAAGAATATATCTATAGTAATGTCATTGATACGAATATGTATAATTAGATGGTTACCTTTTAAAATTAAAATAATAGCTATAACTTACTGAAGCAGTATAATGTTAAGAAATGGGTCCTGGAGACTCCTGGGTGGCTCAGTTGGTTAAGTGTCTGCCTTCAGCTCAGGTCATGATTCCAGAGTCCTGGGATCAAGCCCCACATCGGGCTCCCAGCTCAGCAGGGAGCCTGCTTCTCCCTCTGCCTCTCCCCAGCCCCCTGCTTGCTCGTTCTCTATCTCTCCTTCCCTTTATGTGTCTCTCTCAAATGAATAAATAAAATCTTAAAAAAAAACAAAAAAACACAAAAACTTCTCAAGTTGTTTTATAACAAGTCACTTAAAAAAGCAGTTTAAGAAACTGTTCAACTTAGGATACTAACCTGCTTTATTCACTACCCAACTCACTTGTACACCAGCCCCTCATTCAGTACAATGATCCATGTGCTTACAAGACCTAATTGAACTTCATCTAAGCATCCCTCTCAGTGCAGGAAGGCCTTGAAAGAAGTGAAGCCTTCTGGGGTGCCTGGGTGGCTCAGTCTGTGGAGCGGCTGCCTTCAGCTCAGGTCATGATCCCAGGGTCCTGGGATCGAGCCCCACATCGGGCTCCCTGCTCAGCAGGAAGCCTGCTTCTCCCTCTCCCACTCCCCCTGCTTGTGTTCCTGCTCTTGCTAACTCTCTCTGTCAAATAAATAAATATAATCTTAAAAAAAAAAAGAAAGAAATAGGTCCTATAACCAAACTATGAGAATTTCTGCTCTATTTGTTAGTTTAGTGTATTTACAAAAGTCATTTCTCCTCTCCTTGTCTCAGTTTCTATATCTGCAAGTGGCAACAAATTTGCCTCCCACAGGTATTTTATGAGGAAAGTTCTTGACACACAGTAAAGTAATCAATAAATATTAGCTACTCTTTTCCATTTGTGTATTCATTCACTTCACTCATTCACTCATTCACCTACTATGTGACAGAAATTGAGTTAACAGGGAATAGAGACAGAGATAGCCCTGCCTCCTGGAGCTTACATTCAAAAGAGAACTTACATCTTATACTGGTATTGTTACCATAAGGGGTAACTATGCATCAAGAACCACATTAGACACCTTGCATATGGTATCATATCAAATTAATATCAACGTGTGTGATAAAATGAAATATATTCACAGCAGGAAATGATTTTATTCAACGTGGTTGCATGGTAAGGAGCCAAGTTAACAAACGTAATTCTTGGTTTTAAGATAACCTCTTTTTTAAATACTTTGGATCTGTAAAATATAATAATAAAAAAGTTAGTGGAGATTCAGTGGTTGAGTGTATTAATATCTCTTTTGCATAGCTATAAGTTACTGAATGAAGATGAAAATGGCTGATAATATGAATGGCGTCCTCTAGCAGTGGTAGTAGTAAGGGCACCAAGTTAACACTCTTAATGTGCCTCTTGTTACAATCACTAGGAAATATCATGAGATTGGGGCTACTGGCTACAGAGTAACCAGGAGACAATCATTGGTTCATACAAGGACCAAACTTAAAACTTGGCATATTTAAGCATCACATTCTAACCAACTTAGCTATTAACTATAAGTTAGAGAGTGTAATTCCTGGTACATTCAGCAGCTGGGGGCATTCATTTTCCTCTCATAAATAATTCGGGCTTCCCATCAAATAGATAAGAGCAGTTCCTAGATTAAAAGTCGGAAGAAAATTGATTGAGGGGTGAAAATACGAAAGGTCCTTTTACTCTAGGATTTTTGTTCCTGCTGTTCCCCCCCACCCTGGAATGAAAGAAAGCCACGTAGTTTCTTCCTTCAGTTCTTTCTGGTCTCTGAATACCAAATTATCAGAGACTACTTCCCCAACCATACTACATAGCCTCCACCCAACAATCAGTATTGCCCTTTGTCCTTATATTTAACAGCTACTTTATACTTCTTCTTTTTTTTTTTTACGTTCATTCATTTATTTATTTATTTAACATAATCTCTATGCCCAATGTGGGGCTCAAACTCATGACCCGGAGATCAAGAGTTGCATGCTCTTCTGACTGAGCCAGCCAGGCACCCCACCTTTTACTTCTTCATAGCACTTATCAACAGCTGATATATTGTGTACTAATGTGTTTATTTATTTTCTGTCTCTCTATCCCTCTCTAAACATAGCTCTGTTTTTGCCAGGGATGTATCTTTGTTGTTCAGTGGTCTATCTCAATACCTAAGAAAGTGTTTAAGAAATAGTAGTTACTTAAATACTTATTGAATGAATAAAATCATAATGAAGAAGAATATTAAACATAGATCTTTTGTCGTTTTCATGAATGTCTGCATCTGTCCAAGCCAGATCATCCATGAGACAGATGCTTGACTAAGTGAACACACAAAAGAATGCCATCTTGTGGGGTCCTAAGGTGCATACAGCTGGCTGCCTAGGAAACTTGGAAGTATTTTCCTTCCTGATAGTGCCAGTAGGAGAGGGAGAGCAGATTTCTTAATTTTCTGGATATCCACTGGTTCCTCTCCATAACTTCCAATTTTCTAGTTTGGGACATAGCTTTCTTTCCCTGAAGTTTATTGTGTGCACAGGATGTTTTAGCACATGGCCTTGTCTACTGCCTAAATTAAAAGACACACTGTTATAGGTAACTGAGCTACTCAGCAGGCTTAAAATAAAAGTGCAGCAATGTACATTCACTTATTATTATTCCTAAGCTTCCAATAGTATTATGAAATTATACGATTATCTTCACTAACCACACCATCCTTTCTTATCCTGTCTCGTTTGGTCCACAACTATAACAGTTCCTCTGTGTGCTGATTTCCACCTTCTCAAACCTCCTCAACCCTCCTTACTCCATCTTTTATCTCCTTCTTCACCCTAATCTACAGGCTTTCCATGTAAAATTCTTCCTTTCTCTCTATATGAACATGCCTAGGTCTCATCCACCGAAAGTTAACAAACACCTCTTCAGCGAAACTTTTACAAATAGTGCTCATATTCCTTTAACTCCCCATTCATCCCTCTGACCACTGCATTAGGATTTAATTGCCATCCTCTACTCGCTTTTATGCAAATCATGGATCAGTTCAAAGTTCACCTACTTGATGGGAATATATAGCACGTGTTTGTCATCTCTTTGTGTTTGAAACTGCACCTTTCTGTGTAGTCCACTCTTTTTCATTTCCCACCTTGTCCTCTCCTGATTGTCCTTCTACTGCTCTGGACACTCCTTAAACTTAACTTCCTTTAACACATAATTCTGAGTCATCTCCAGGACACAATCCTTAATCAAATTCTCAACCCGTCTTTGTGATTTTTGTTCATTTTCACAAAATCATCTAATATTTTCTATGATTAGTACATTTCCTATGCCAGGGTTTGCAACAGCAGTAATATTGATATCTGGAGCCAGATAATGCCATGCTTGGGGGCATTGGCCTGTACTTTATAGGATGTTTAGCAGCATCTACTCACTGGACATCAGTAACAATCCCTGCCACCTGTATTGTGATTTAAAAAGTCTCCAGATGTTGTCACATATTTGCTGGGGTCAAATTGCCTTTGGTTAAGAACCACTACCTAATGCAATGTCAAGAGACATTCATAGCTATCACTGACTCAGAGTGGTTTCCTTGTCCACAATCTTGCTCACTTCCAATATGGTTTCTTCACTGCTATCACAGTAATCCATACAAAACACAAATAACCACATCCTTCTGTTGCTATGGTAGTTTTCTGGTCTGAATGCATATTGAAAAATCTTGGAGAACTTGTAATAAATAAAAACTCATACCTCATTCTCCAGTTAGTCTGATTTAACATTATTACTTTCCAACTATTTTTCTGTGTCCCTTAACTGTCCTTCTTTGCCTTGTTTTTCTGCAAAGTGCAAGACTCATTTCATACATCACCAGCTTTGGTAAGCCTTTTCCATACCACCCACTGAACCCACCCCACCCTGCCCCACCAAACCCTAGACAAATTAGTCCACATAATATATCTATTTATATCACAACTTACACTATGTATATAAATCTCAGTCCAGTTCCTACACATTTTTTAAATAAATACATAGGTTGTGTTTTAATTTTTATAACTTTGTTTCCTAATACAAATCCATGTATATAATGTATGTAACGTAAATAAATAGCTGCTAGTTTATTTTTTATTATTATTTTCAAAGAGTGGGCCTTATTGCCATGACCATATCCTTTAGCAAAGTGTACTATTATGAAATTTCAAAGCTTCTGGTTTACTATGGCCGACCAAGCATAAGTGTGACTTTCTTCCCTTACAATGCCCCCTTTGAATAACCATAGAAAAGTTCTAAACGGAATAACTTCATATCAAAGAAAATAACATGCTTGAGGTAGAGGAAACCTCGGGACAGCTTGGTAACAAAAATTAAGGATGCATTTGACAGATTATAGAGCAAACTGTAGCTTAATCCAATATGAGTTTGCTCTTCTCAACTAATAAGACTGAGAATAGGCAGTTGTTGGTTAGTGTAGCTGCTCAACAATGACATCAAGGACCTAGGTCTCTGTTCTCTGCCATTCTCAGAATTTTGGTTTTAATTTTCATGGTTATAAAATGGTTTTGTTCCTTCGAAGTTCATATTCACTTTGGGGACAGAAGGAAGGAGGGGGACAGCTGGAGGTAAAGAATTCCCTGAATCTGTTCCATTTTATCACATTTCCCAGAAGTCCCACTATCAGATTCCTGTTTTCACCTTATTGGACAGAACTATGTCATTTGTCCAGCCATAGTTGCCAAGCTCAAGAAGAAGGGAATTGTGGTTGGGGCCCGGGTGAAGTCTAGCAATGAATTTTTGACATATAGAAAACCTATAGGAGAATATTGAGTTAACACTTCAGTGAACATATGCCAACATTCAAAATCTATCCAGGAGGCTACGGTGAACGTAAGAACTGATTTTTTTTTTCCAGTATTGTTTCCTAAAGACTCTAAACATAGAAACAACAGGAAGGAAAAATGGGAGTGGGTAATAGGGTCAAAACCAGGGAGGTTATCGTAAAGAATGTCTATAAAGAAATGTACCATTTGGGACCAGTCTTCCACATACTGCTCTCCAAAACTCACATTTGCAGAGTGACTGGAAGCCTGGCATTTGCATAGAACAAAAAACAGAAGTGCTTCTCTAAACAAATGTGATGCTCTCTGCCTGAGGATAGCTGAGGCTTTTAGTTTTGATATTGGCATGCAAGAGTGTTATTCTATATAGACTGGCATTTGGTGGGAGGGGATCTCAGCCTGCTTTCTATACACATACTAAAGTAACATCTACCAGTTCCCAGTAAGATATTCTTTCAGGGGAGATTATTGGGATATAAACCTAAATTTACAATAGGAGAGGGCATTCCTATCAGTTCCTTATGTTAATTTAGTTCCTCATTTTAAAATACAAACAACTAAACAGGCATTTTTGGAAACATTAAAAATACAAGAGAAAAGGTTTAAAAGGAATAAGCAGAAAAGTTAATAAGGACAAATGTATCATAAATTGGAGGAACACATGGAACATGTAAAAATCCTAAGCATAAGCAGTCACTTCTAAGGAATTAAGATAACCAAAGCCAAACAAATGAGAAACCATAAGAGGCTGCCAGGAAATAGCAACAATCCAAGAGCAAGGAAAAGATCCTTTGACTGTGTGGAAATACAATATTCTGAGGAAGGCCCAGAGAATAAAGTCAAAGAAATTCAGAATATTTAGATCATATAAAAATGAAAGGGAAAATACGACAGAAAAATAAACATAAGACATCAATCCAGGAAGTCCAATATTTGACAAATAGAAATTCAAGAGAGTAAAGGGAAAATGGAGTAAAATAAATTGTCGATGGAATGGAAAAAAATAAAACATCAGAATTATTCTATATTTTATTATAAATGTAAATATAAATTTTAGAATACCAAGAATAACAAAACAGTGATTATTTCCAGAAAGAAGGGTTTTCTTAGGAAGAAGTGACACTTCACCAGCATCATTCTTATCGTGAGGGATTGCACAAGCCCTTTGCCATTCTGAGAAAACCTAGAGTTGCATGTGCCGCTCTAATGGTTATCCAGTTATATTTCCTATCTGCAAAGCCACCATTTTACACCCCACTCGATGATGCTGGGGCAAGGTCTCTGCAAACCATATTTCTCCTCTACCCGCTGACTTCCTTGTTAAGCTCTACAATAAGGGAACATAGAAAGAAGCAATAAAGTGTGCTGTCTTTTCCTGTCTGTTTAATACTCTTATCAGCATTTCTCTAACAATACTTTTTCCCTCTATAGCAGCAGTGGCTTCCTATTTGTATTTTCCCCACCACCTGCACAATCCCTTTCATGGTTCCCCTCAGAGACAGCCTCCCTGGCTGCTGGCCTCTCCTAGGCTCCCAGCAGCTGATTCTGCTCTATGAGGCTCTTGCTCAGAGTTCCTGAGGGACTAGCTGAGCATGCCTTGCTTCTGAGAGACCAAGGGGTGGTGGCCGCCTTCTGACCTTATGACCTCCACATAACACCTTCTTCTTGGAGTTCCCTTGGCCTCTTTAATTTTCTAATAGGTAGTGAATCTCTTTACATTATTATTTAAAATAATAACTGGTGTGATTTCCTTTTCCTGCTTAGATCCTCACTGACACAGCCACCAAGCTGATTTTCAAATATGAGGACAATTGTTAAAATTTTAAATCAGCAAAACTCTAAAAACTTCCCTTTTGGTGATTTTTCTGAAAAGAAAAAGAAAAAAAAGTTGGGAAGACTAAGAAAGAAAAACTGTGAGATTCAAAAAACAGTGACAATAATCCAGGAATGCAATAAAACTGCAAATACAGCTGTTAGGTAGACGTAGAGAACAACAGTTAGAAGTTTAAGCAGGAAGTTGGAAGCTTCCAAAAATTAGCTCTTTAGGGAAAAAGTAGATAATGTGGAATGATGAGAAGGTTAATAATCTTAAGGTTATGGTGAAAGCATATGCTAGAAAATGACAATGATACTCTTTAAAAGAAACAGAGAGACACCTAAGATCTATACAACAAAACTGTGGTTCAAATAGGTAGCAAATTAAAATGTAGCATGATTTAAAAAATTTTATGGAAATGAAGCTTAATCGACTTTGATTGTCATCACAAATTTATTTGGGGGAATAATGGTTGATTATGTAGGATTGTATATCTCTTTCTATAGTACCAATATCATTAACTACTTGTTTTACAATAAATATCCATACATTTTTAATAAGGCACATTTTATTTTTTTCCAATTTCTGGGATCAGTCTATAGTAAAAAACTTTATAATAAGTATTTTATTACAAAATAGAATATAAATGCTTTAACTGTTGCAATTTATTTTTTCAGAAGTTAATATATGTATATGGTTTAAAATAATTATATTAAAAAAAAGATTTACTATGAAAAAAAATCTCACCACTACCTTTGTCGCTATTGGTTATCTTGGTCTCCTGTGGGTAACCACTCCCTGTATTCTTGAGGGATATCTTTAAGAAAAATCTTTGTGAAAAAATAAGCAAATATATATCTTATTTTCCCCACTTTCTTCACGATGGTAGTATGATATATATACTTTCTTCTGCACCTTGCTTTCTTTCACTTGGCAATGTATTGTAAAGCTTTTCAACTATCACCATGTATGTTTTTGCCT
Source organism: Phoca vitulina (assembly GCF_004348235.1). Taxonomy (NCBI): domain Eukaryota; kingdom Metazoa; phylum Chordata; class Mammalia; order Carnivora; family Phocidae; genus Phoca; species Phoca vitulina. The sequence goes on along the minus strand of NW_022589717.1, from coordinate 46,355,448 downwards.
CATTTTAAAAACAGGCATTGTGTTTTATTTTGCATATATATCAGTTTATTTCATGTTGAGAGAGACACCTGGGTTGTTTCTAGTCTTTTACAATTAAAAAGATGCTGCAATGAGTAATTGAATACAAGTCATTCTTCACAATAGAAGGAAAGAATTGGGAAACAGTCCCAGAGAGGAGAGAGACATTATTCTGTTCATTACGTTCTGGACAAGATGCCAAGCAACACTGGAACATTCAATACAATAAGGAATACTATTTTATTAATATTTAAGAAGTAAAGTTTCAGCATATTATTTTAAATTAAATAAGGTAATCATAAGCTGCATAATTATAAAAAAGTTAGAAGTGGATAAAAAAGGGAAATAGGGGCAGTATAAGTGGTATGGGAGTAGTATGAGTTAATCAGTTTCTGATTTTTCATGGTGGGAAGTCAACAGGGTTGTCTACTTGATAAATCACTAGACAGAAATAAACTAGACAGATATAAAATTAGAATAACGGAGATCACCATCAGGAGAGCTGAAAACATGAAAAGAAGTGGCCAAATATAGTCACTTCTGTGGGGTATGACTGGAATGTATACCATGACTCATCACTTTTTTTTTACCTCAACCTCAATCTGTGTGTGTATATGTACGTATATGTGTATATATATATATATATATATATATATATATATATAAATTTTATTTTTAAATTTTTTTGAAATACACTTCATAATCATAAAATAATTAAAACTATTTTATTTATTTTTTTAAAAGATTTTATTTATTTATTTGACAGAGAGAGACACAGCGAGAGAGGGAATACAAGCAGGGGGAGTGGGAGAGGGAGAAGCAGGCTTCCCGTGGAGCAGGGAGCCCGATACGGGGCTCTATCCCAGGACCTTGTGATCATGACCTGAGCTGAAGTCAGACGCTATTTTAGAATCAAGTTTAGAGGCAAAATAATTAAATCTATTTAAAAAGACAGCTTGCATGAGAATAAAATTGAAAAATGTAAATGATTCTTGGAAATAGTTATCTTTTGAACTTAGCTTTAGTGAAGTGACTAGGAAATGAATGCTTCAGACAAGATGTTTCCCTTCACATGTTAAATATGAACATATTGCAAATAGATCTTCCAGTATAATTATATTATTCATTAAAAATACTATAGTATTAATTTCCAGTTTAATTATAGCTAATGCCTGCACCTAATCAGAAAGGTTAATAAATTATTATCTCTGCTATTTGGCCTTACTAAATCCCTCAGGACAATTCATTTAGGCAATAATACCAGGAGAGAGAATACAAAGGTTTTTCTCCATCAGCACTGATAGAATTCTGGTTGATGTAAACATAGACAAACTCTGTGGCAGTGTGAATAATAACAAGCACAGGGGTGACTGAGTTTGGGTACAAAGGCTGTAGTGTTTGCAGAATATGCATTAAGTTAGTCTAAAAGTACTTGTTAAGGGCTGCAGAGTGCATGCACTAATCCAGATACTTGAGTGTGAGGTCAGTCAGGCTAGAGAAGTCATGAAATGAAAAATGTGACAAAGCACAAAATTATGGAATTATAAAGCTGAAAGTGACTCTAGAAGGTGCTTTAGATTACTTCCTAGAAGGAACTGAACTTCATCCAGAAAGACATTTTTTTTGTTCAAAATATTCAATATTGTAAAAACATTTAAAAATATATTTAAATTTAGAAATATATTTAGGTTTTAAAATAATTTTAACATATACCTAAAATAATTTTATTTTTCTGCAAAATAAAATATTTTTAGGGCGCCTGGGTGGCTCAGTCGTTAAGCATCTGCCTTCGGCTCAGGTCATGATCCCAGGGTCCTGGGATCAAGCCCCGCATCAGGCTCCCCGCTGGGCGGCAAGCCTGCTTCTCCCTCTCCCACACCCCTGCTTGTGTTCCTGCTCTCGCTAACTCTCTCTGTCAAATAAATAAATAAAATCTTTAAAAAAAAAATACTTTTAAATTCAAAATATTATAAATATGTTTCGCTATTAAACCAGTAGTTATTTCACTACTAATGGTTAACTCTTATTAGTGTTCCTTTCATTTTTCCATTATATATCTACATGTATATATAGATATATAAGATAAATAAAAATAAAAATGTATAAATTACTTTATGGAGGTATAATTGGCATGTAAAAGCTGTACATATTTAATCTATACAACTCAGTAAGTTTGGGGATAAGTATATACCCATGAAACCATTGTCACCACTATGGTGACAGACATATTTATTATCTCCCAGAGTTTCCACTCACCTCTTTTATTATTATCATCATCATCATCATCATCATTAGTGTGTACGTGTGTGTGTATGTATGGTAAGAACACTTAACATAAGATCTACACTCTTAGCAAATCTTACATATCCAATACAGTATTGTTAGCTAAGGCAATATGCTGTATAGTAAATCTCTAGAAATTATTTATTTTGTATAACTAAAACTCTGTACTCTCATTTCTCCCTCCCCCAACCCCTGGCAACCACTGTTCTACTCTCTGCTTCTATGAGTTTAACTATGTTGGATTCCATATAAGTGAGATGATATAGTATTTGCATTTCTGTCTGGATCATCCTTAGTATAATTATCATTCTGATCCATCCATGTTATTGCAAATGGTAGGATTTCCTTCTTTTTAAAAGCTGAATAATATTCCATGTATGTTTTTACCACATTTTCTGTATCTCTTCACCTGTTGTCCGGCACTTAAATTGTTTCCATATCTTAGCTATTGTGAATAATGTTTCAACAAACATTGGGAAGCAGTTATCTTGTTGAAATTCTAATTTAAATTCCTTCTGTTACACATTTTTTAATCACATAATGAAATTCTCTGATTCTAACATGTATTCTTGACCATTTATTTACTTTGCTCCAAAATGTTTTGGGGTGATTTTGCTACCTCTTTATCACTCCCTTCCTTTTTTTTTTTTCATGTACTCCCCCGATGTTCTTTTTGTTCAGGAGCTTCAAAACTTAGTTATTTTTAATAACTGAGCATACCAAAATTAAGTAGTTCCACAATTTTTACTGAATCACACTTGGTATTTTTCACTGATTACTATATATTTAGATACTCTTTTTTTCATTTTTAACTATGTGTATGTATTTTTTTATTTGTTACAGTCTCTTTTATTTAAATTTTCTACCAAAAAAGGTACTCTAATCTTTTGTGGTGACACCATCTTGTGTTTCACAGCTTTAAAAAACTCAGTTCTCCCTAATAACTGGTTGAAATTTAAATAATCGATTCTCAAATTACTGGCTGAGCCTTCAGAAAGGATCCTAGTAAATTATTTTACATGAGCATGAATGTGATATACTTTTTAATATTGCTGCTTCCTGGCTATGTTTATTTTCCTGCTTATTCTTATATTTTAGTAAATGTAGGTTTTTACCTGACCTATACATGATTCAATATACTGGTAAAATAATATTAAGAGTTACTGATGAAAAAATGCAACATACGCTATGCCAAACTGGCTGATCTAACCTTTCTAAAGAGTAAAGGGTCAATTTAACAAGCGAAGTTTCTAGACATATGTTGGGCTAAACTATGTTGAGTATTGCACTTAACAAAAATAAAACAAAGCACAGAAACTGTCATTGTAAGTTCATCTCAAGATCAGAAAGATGCATAGACTTGGAATGAGCTGGATTTTGGAACAATCACATTGTAAACTTGCAAGCAGATTTACAAACTGTGCGCTAGATTGCATAAAAATAAATAATGATACTTTTTGAATTGGGGAAAATCCAGAGGAGGGTGCTGGCTGAGATTCAAAAGTTGTGGCCCAGGTAACTCTACTCAGTCTTAGCTGATTTGGTTTATGGTACTGGGAGTGCTGGTTACAGACATCTGTGCAAACAGGGTCTTCTAAAAGAAGCCAAGAAGAACACTACAGTGGTGTCACTGGGCTTCCCAGAAGACTCTGTTTGACTCCGTTTTTGAAAAATAACTACTTCTAATCTATTTCTGGGCATAAACTGAGCCTGTACTTACTATTTAAGAAAATCAAGTAATTGGAGCCCCGAGATTCCAATAATTTCCTCGGTGTCCTCAAAGAAGCATAAAAATAAGGAAAAGGCAGCATAGCAGCAACAACAAACAGGGCTTTTTACAAATAGGAAAAAGGAAGAGCAAGTCAGCCCATTTGGCTAAATTTTTTGTAGAGTTCATGGTTGTAGAAATTCTCCTTGCAGATACAGGTGTTTGGTTTGGTTTGGTTTGGTTTTAATTGCAGAATAATGTTTTATTGTATAATTATGTATCCTCATTCTCCTTCTGAAGAAATCTAAGCTCTTTCCATTTTTTGCTATTGATAATTCTGAGATAGATATAACACATCTCCCTAGACAGATGTGTAGGAATTCTTGTAGGACAGATTTACCTACTATTTTCACAGCATGGGCCACATAAAGAATGTTACCATTTGTACTGTGCAATGTTATAACCATATGAAACTGCTCTTGACTGAAGGGAACCAGTCTGAGCTCACAGAAATACCTCCTTTGCTGTAATCCATTTGCCGAACAACAGTTGTACCATAGATCTGTCTTTATGGAACAACAGAAAGTTGCGTTCTAATATGGTCATTTTTTTCTTCTTTCAGTTATATTACTCAGTCCCTACCTAAGAGCAAAAAGAAACATAAAATTAAACATTTTCCCCTTAACCATGACCATGAATTCCCTGCTTATTGGCACTCTCAGTCTTTCCTCCTTTCATTTCTTCATTTTCTCATGTCCCATTTCCTCCTCACCTATTGTAACCTAGTGCCCACACTAAATTTAACTAAATACTCTGAAAATACATTATTTCAATGCCATCAATCATCTCTTTTTAGACAAATTCATAGATAATTATTCAGGTCTCATTTTGTTTAATTTTCTACACACTTTGGCATAAATAACCACACTGTGACCTCCTTCAAACTTCTTCTTGTTCTCTATGACATCATTCTGCAGGTATTCTTTATACCTTGTGATTACTCACTGATTTCTTTTATTAGACTCTGTTCTTCAGCCACCTCTTAAATGAGCTTCCATGGGTTCTACACTTAGTCTTTCACTCTGCATATTTCTTGAGTGTGTCCACCCCTATGGCTTTCTTCATCTCTTTATTAAATGTTAAATGAGTACCTTCAATGTATGAGGCATTGTTCTAGTCATTAGAGATAGAAGAGTGATAAAAATCAGTCTAATTTCTGCCCTACTATAGCTTTGCTGTAATGGAGAGGAGCATTCTGTAAATACCTCAAATGAATACATAATATAATACATCACATAAGTGCCATAGGGCAAAATAAAGAAAAGAAGAAGGATAAGGTATATTGTGGGGTTGGGACGAAGGAAATACAGTTTGCTATTCTGAGTAATGTTATCTGGCAAGGCGTCACTGATACGATGAGATTTGAGCAAACACCAGAAAGACATAAAAGGGAATGAGCCATGTAAATATCTAGGGGAAATCTGTTTCTGATAGAAAATGCAGCAAGTGCAAAGGCCCTGAGCCAAGAATGTTCTTGGAGTGTGGTTTTGTGTTTGAGAGAGCAATGAGAAGATGACCCTGCAGCTGAGTCAGTGATCCTGTGGGGCTTTGAACATCATTGTAAAGACTTTGGCTTTTACTCTAAGTGAGCTAGGGTGGCAGTAGAAGGTTCTGTGCATAATTACAGAGTTTAACATATGCGTTAAAAGGATCAACCTGGTTGAGCTGCTGGGGTAAAAGAGCAGTGAGATAAAAAAAAAAAAAAAAAAAAGGAGATCTTGTAATTTTTCGGATAAAGTATGACCAAATCTTGGGCCAAAGAGTTTTCCATGGAGGTGATGAAAATATTCACATTCTAAATATATTTTGAAGATAGAAGCAACAGGATTTACTCACAAGTTATTTGTAGGGCATGGGATAAAGAGGTGAATCACAGATGACACTCAAGGTTTTGCCTTTCCAAATTGCCGAGAGATGAGATGGAGGAGATTCCAGAAGGAGCAAGCTTTGGAGGAAATATTGTAGTTCTTTTTTTTTTTTTAAGATTTATTTATTTATTTGACAGAGAGAGAGAGAGCACGAGCAGAGGGAAGAGGCAGAGGGAGAAGCAGGCTCCCCGCTGAGCTGGGAGCCCAACTCGGGACTCGATCCCAGGACTCTGAGATCATGACCTGAGCCGAAGGCAGACGCTTAACTGACTGAGCCACCCAGCACCCTGAAATATTGTAGTTCTAAATATTAAATTTAAACACCAAAAGAGAGAACACAGATAGAGAAGAAATCAAGGGTCATGAGAAAGATTCATCAAACGAAATCAATCCTTCTCTCTCCATTCTGGGTAAAACCACAAATTTTTAAAACACTGTCATCACTCATAGCTACCTTCTCTACCTCAGCTTTTGCTCCATCCTCAATCCAAGCTATCCAGGTTTCATCGATTTTGTCATCTCCTCATGTTTACTTGCTGAAATCACACATGACATCTGTTATATTAACTATAGTAAGATAGTTTCTGCATTTTTTTTCCTATTTAACTTACTAAAACTCAAGAATGATGACCAGTCCCTTGTTCTTGCAACTTTCTTTTCACTTGGCTTCACTGACATAATCTCTCTTTGTTTTCTTCTCCTCTTTGTTTTGGACGTTCATTCTCTTTCTCTCTTGGCAGGCATATTCCTGCCACACACCCCTTAAGTCTCAAGTATTTGTCCCTTTCCTATCTTACTCTGTTCTCTCCCCTTGGTGATCTCATCTCCAACACAAGTTCAAAAGCAACCTCACAGATTTCATCTTAAGCCCAGTCAGGTCCTCTGTGCTTCACCTGCCTAGTTGATTTCTCATTTTGGACATCTGAAAGGCACCTCAAATTCATTCTATTTTGAACCATTCTATTTTGAACTAGGCTTCACCTGCCTAGTTGATTTCTCATTTTGGACATCTGAAAGGCACCTCAAATTCATTCTATTTTGAACCAAATGAACTTCCCTCCCTCGAACCTACTATTCAGTTGTAGAAGAGTACTTTTAAAAAAGCTGTACTTTCCTTTTATTCTCTTCCATATCTAATCCTTCATTAATACGATGACTTGATTTTGAAAATACCACTTGAATCTGTCCACTTCTCTCCACCTACTACCTCCTAGTCAAATCTACCATTACCCTGCTGCCAGGACTCCTGCAGTGGCCTCCTGCCTGTCACACCTGCATCATCGCTACCTTCTCTTGCATTCACCCTGCATCCCACTTCCCCCACTCCAGGCATTTTAGCAACAGATGGAATTTCAAATTTATTTGTGTGATTATTAGACTAATGTATGTTTCTGCCACTAAATTAAGTATTGTATAACCACAATGCACTACAGTGTTAAGTACAAATTAAAATGAATACACAAACATGTCTTTACATGTTCCAAGTATTAATTTTCTAGGCCACAAGCTCCAAATATTAATATTTTTTCCTATCTATTCATAGAGTTTTGTTTTCAATGATGTAATTATGAACAAAGGCTTTCTTTGTTTATTATTCTCAATTTTTGTGACACTTTGATTTGTAGGATTTGTAATAATAACTACTATTCATTTGGAACCTTATTTATTTAGGCTTTTTGCTTGGAACTTTAAAATGTAGGTTTTCAAGTCTTTAGAGTATTTAAATAGGTAGGACTTTCATTCACTGTGACAGATAAGAAAACTGAGACTCAAGCAAAGTATATTCTCAAGGTCATGCAGTTATTATGTGGCAAAGTTAAGATCCAAACCCAAGTATTCCTGATTTCAAAGCCTCTGTTTATTTCATTACATAGGGCCTCTTTTCATCTTGAAAAGCCATGTAGACATACAATGTAATAAAAGCACAGACATCTGTTAAACTAGATCAAATCCACAGGTTAATTCAGTAACCTCTCCTCAACAGATAAAATAAAGGAAGAGCATGATTGGTAGACTCACATAATGACAACTCAGATACATATGTCCAGTTGTGTCATGAAAAAAATAAACTCACTTTACCACCCTTCCTGGTCAACTGTTCTAGCAAAACATAGGTCATGATACAGAAGACAAATAACATTAAAAATCATATGGATCAAAAATTGAAAAGCTTACATATTAGAAGTTTAACATAATATGTTAATATATATGGTTGTGTGCCATATGATTTGGGGGGCTTAGTAATATAGAAATACGAATGAATGAGAGAACACAGAGTGCCAGAAAACATCATGATTGGATTCAGGGACAAACCCCAGAATAATGGGTAAGATTTGGAATGATACAGAGAAGTTACATAAAGGAAGCAGGACCCAGTAAGAGATTAAGAATATGGTACCAGTCACAATACCTCAAACTTTTTTGTAAGACATAGTTTCTGTATTATCTTATTTATGCATAAAGAGACTTTTTAAGTCATTTTGCAAGTTTGTAGTATGCCATCTGTGTGTGTGTGTGTGTGTGCTTTTTCATGTAGACCTCATTACTGCAATTTAATCATCATTTCTACGTTACCGTATTTTCTGAAAAATTAAATTATATTTATGTTTTATGTGAAAGTGGCCCCAAACTTTGTTCTTGGGTTTTTTTTTTTCTTTCTCTCTGCCAAAAAGTGAGTGATATGAGGTGGGGGTCGGGGGGGGGAGTAGAACTACTCACAACTATAAAAAGAAAATCATCATTAAAAGAATCCTGTTGTGTATCTTTTTGAATCTCAATTGATAATTGAGCTCTAAATTATCTGCTTTTGGAGATTAAATTGCCTCTTATAGCTTTTTTTTCTTCTCATGGAAAATATGATGTCTACATGTGTCTTATAAAAGACTGAGGCTCAGAAGAAAATGATGATTATCAGAAAATAGAATGACAAAATGCAAGCAAAAGTCGGTAATTCTTTATTTTACATGCAAGAAGTTGTAATTATTTTTTTAAGTGGACTTCTCTAGCAAATGTGCAGATGATGACAATAGCTTAGATCACAGAGGTTGTCAACTTCCAGACACACAGCTTTAGTAGCTTTATAGCTCTTCACTAAGTTCAAATTTATTTTAATTATTTTGGAATTAGTGCAAACAAATACCAGATGCAGCTTCTTGTTTCTTAATCTCTCATGAATATAGATTGAAGATAAAGAGTAAGGATGACTTTCCATTATACACTTATCCATTATACATGCACTTGAGGGCTCAGTTCCAGCTTCTTCCTGGCCTTCTATACATCCATTCTTTCTCTACTTAATTTTGCGTCTATATATCCATGCATTTGAGTGTTATATGTTATTTGAACACAGTGCATTCAAAATATACTCCAGAGCATTGTTTTAAATAGATTGTGTGGATATTGATTTCAGTTAATGTCCACCACGTGACAGAGTTTTGTAATAGTGATGGCACCAGGATATGCTCAAGAGAGGTAGCACTGGGTGTGCCCTTGGCACGTAGGAATATCAGTGCCCAAGGAAGAGTGTGGAGCAGAGCTAACTTGGAAATATTTCTCCTATGCAGGGATTTAAGTGGAATTTACATATTTAAGTGGAACATTTGACACACTATGTAAATGCCCTTTTTTTTTTTTAAAGATTTTATTTATTTGACAGAGAGACACAGCGAGAGAAGGAACACAAGGCAGGGGGAGTGGAGAGGGAGAAGCAGGCTTCCCGCTGAGCAGAGAGCCCGATGCGGGGCTCGATCCCAGGACCCTGGGATCATGGCCTGAGCCAAAGGCAGACGCTTAACGACTGAGCCACCCAGGCGCCCCTGTAAATGCCCTTTAATCTATGATATTAGTGATTCCAAATAAATCACTAAAACACAAAAGAAAATTAAGACTCAGACTCAAATTGTATGATTTTTCTACTCATATATAACATACAATATATATAAAAATGTGTATTAACATTTCAATATATACATATATGCATGTAGGCCTGTTTATATTGCACTTCACCTATCAGTATGGAATAATTTATGTAATAGTCATATAAGTTACATATAGGTACATGTTCACACATACCTATACGTAAACCTAGTAGATAAAAAATGTAGCATTTCAAAGCTATAGAGAAGCTTATTTAAAAATTTATGTTTGTACTATGATGAGTTATTTAAAAAAAAACAAAACTATTATACCTAAAATGAAACAAATTATGTGTTTACTGTTATTTTATGGTAAAAAATGAAATGTAAAAATTAAGCATTACATAAATTACAGGCGAATAGTCCATATCATATAGCAAAGATATTTCTAAACATGGTGCTCAAATCAGAAATCATAAAGAAAAAAAATGAGATTTGGGCGCCTGGGTGGCTCAGTTGGTTAAGCGACTGCCTTCGGCTCAGGTCATGATCCTGGAGTCCCGGGATCGAGTCCCGCATCGGGCTCCCTGCTCAGCAGGGAGTCTGCTTCTCCCTCTCCCGCTCTCCCCTCTTGTGCTCTCTCTCTCAAATAAATAAATAAAATCTTTAAAAAAAAAAAAAAAAGAAAAAAGAAAAAAAATGAGATTTAACTACTGGATCATTAAGATTTTCCTTAAAGAAACTACTTCCAACTAAATTTTTTTAAAAATCACAAAATGGAAAAGAATAAAATCTGATAAAAAAGTGTCTGTCATATTTATGAGAGAAAGTAGGTAAATATCCTTATTACATTAAAAATTATCTCTGTTAAAAAATGAATAATTATCCCAGTAGAAAATGAGAAATTCATATTTTAAAAGCAATTCAAGACATAAAAAAGAGAATGAATGGAAATACATTTTTCAAATGAAAAGATGAACTAGTAAGAAAAGGAAAATGAAAACAATGAAGAGCTACCAAGCTTTTACTTACTATAGTGGCAAAACTTTAATTGTAATGATAATGTGTGTTATGAAAAAGTAGCAGGGATGTAAGTGGTACAACACTTCTGGAGATAATTGAGTAAAGTTGTAAATACGTGCAAATGTGCACACTTGATGAATGATCAATAAATTGAAATTAGAGGAAGAGAGCTAAGAATAAGTTAATTAATCAAAGATGTTTATAAAGGCATTGTTTGTAATAGGAAAGTTTCTTAAATAATCTATATAACCAATAATGCAAGCTTTGTAAAATAAATATGAAATGCCATACCATGGAATACTGTGTGGTTAGTAATATAGTGATCTAGATTCATCTACTCATAATATATTTTACACACAAACAGATACACATAAATTGTCTGGGCCTTATGACTAAAAAATACCAATGACATGTTCTTCAGCAAAAAAGAACAGAAACCTTATTAATAGCAGAATCTCATTTTTTGATAGGTATCTACAATAAATAGATAAAAACAGTGATACAGATATTGATATAAATATGAATTTGGATGTAGATAAAGACAGATGCAGATTTCAGTATATAGTACAGTTACATATTTGTGTGCGTGTATATATATATACACGCACACAAATACACACACATATACATATGTATATACACATACATTCTCAGATAAGAACTCTCAAATTAGTAACAATGCTGTTGAAACAGCAATATGAACATGCTTCTCTTATGATCAATGAGTTTGTAGCAGTTCTCTTTTCAATGGCATTTAAAATACTTCCCTGTAAAAAGATACAAATAAGCATTTTCCTCTCAAAGACAACAAAATGACCATGCATCTACAGGGACTCTACTAGTTTACTATACCAACATAGTACTAAATCTAAAATACTAGTTCTATATATATCTGGCTCCTGAAGTTTACTCTAAGGAAAGCAGCCAATTCATTTTTGTTTCTCTTTTAATAGTTAAGAAATTTTCATGAATATCATTAATACTTAATCAAGTCTGGTAGAATTTAATTTACTAGTTACCTATATACATATCATATCAGTAAATTAAATGCTAGCCTCATATTTAATTTTTTTTTATAATTCTTCAATCTTATCATAGCTAAAACTTGGCATTTTCAGAGATAACTGAGATATCACATGAAGGCATTTTAGAGATATACCTTAAAATCTTTTATGAGCTTTAGTTAAATGGGACATAAATGAATAATGGGGAAAATATGAATATAAAATGCATACCAATACTCCAAGTAGTTTGTGGACTGGTTTATAAGAAGCATGCTATTTGTCTCATTTGTCTTGCAATTATTCTTAGTGACAGTACAGATATGGTGATTTCCTGCAGTACTAAACTGTCCCAAAATTTTACTTGACACCTAAATTAAATGTGATGTTTTGCTTGTCTTAATAAATTCATATCTTTCCTTTGTTTTATTTGTACTTTTGTCAAGACAGTTCAGTACACCTATTATCATTATTAAATTGAAAGAATGTTATTATCACATCAATGCTATGAAGGTTGGCATGTGAAATGAAAGGAAGAGAACAACATCTTTACCCACCTGATGGGCCAGATGCAGAAGTCATGCTATTTTCTAATTATGTAGATTGTGTTCTGCGAAAGGAGATGCTGAACAGGACCAGCAGCAATAAAGTGGCATTAGTTATCAATGTTTAATATGCGGCAGAGGCTAATTTAGCAAATGAAAGCCACAAGAGAAGCATAAATTCTCAATAATGAAGACCTTTCTGAGTATCTAGGTCAATTCCCAAAATGGGGGTGCTATTAGGGAAAAAATACACAACCTGGTGCATGTTGTTTACAAACATTCATTTTCACCCAAAGGAATTTTTTCCTCTGCCAAACATGCCTCCGGATAGAGCCTAGACAATTAAATGAGCCAAAGTTAATGATCTGAGTAAACAGACTAAATAGTTTTATACAATATGCTATAATTCAAATATCTTAGAAATTTAAGAATACCGAATACATTTTTAAACAATACATTACTCATAAGGGTAAAGGATATTTCAGGGATAATTAGCTCACTCAGTCCTGTTACTTCCATATTGTTCTATAGGATTGCCCACCTTGTCTAGCACAGTGAGTGGTCTTCTCTCTCTCTCTCCTCTCTCATATTTCTGGGAGTGTATTGGAGCAGAAGGGAGATGTAAGGGCTACTTTAACTGTTGTAGAAGCTACAGGCAAACTTGACCAGAATATTTGTCTTTTTTTTTTTTTTTTAAGATTTATTTATTTATTTGACAGAGAACGAGAGTGGCAGGGAGGAAGAGAGGGAGAGAGAGTCTTAAGCAGACTCCATACTGAGTGCAGAGCCCGAAGTGAGGCTTGATCCCACGACCTGAGATCATGACCTGACCAAAACCAAGAGTCGGATGCTTAACTGACTGTGCCACTCAGGTGCCCCAGAACATTTTTCTTTCTTAAGTAAGATACAAGTAAGGCTTGGAAAAGTCTTTGGAAAGGAAGAAGGAAGGAAGAAAAGAAAAGAAGGAGGGAACTTCAATTGAGAAAGCATATTTCATAGTATTCTAGTAAAGAGAAAAAATCAGAATTTAGATGGACAGGCAGCTCTTAAATTATTTGAAATGCTTATTGAAAGATTATAGTAAAAAATAAGCAAAAGGAGAATAAATACAAGATTTTCTGAACATAAACAGGATAGAAATCAAATACAGCACTTTAAAAATAAAATATTCTTATAATAAGTGACAGTAAAAAGTAAGATAGAAAACATGCAGGATTGTCTATTATATGAACATCATTATTACATAACATGAACAACATAATTTAAAAGTAGTGCATTATTAGATAATAACACCAAAAATTGAAAAGAAAGTTATCAAAAGTGGCATAGCATATTTGAAAAGTTATCATTTATGCAAAGTAAAATTCTTCCCACATCTTCCCAGTTGAGAAATAGTCTCCCAGGTATACCTGATCATAGAAAATAGCTTCTTCTTTGATGCACTTGCCACAATTACAATTATAGTCTTTGCAATGTGAAAATGCGATTTGCTTAATTTAAGATTTGTCTTCTATGCTGCATTGTACACTTTATAAGATGAGTAGAGAGAGTGTTTTGTTTTTGTTTTTGTTTTTCAGGACATTTTCCCCAGAGTATTGCATAGTGTCTGGGTGCATGACTTAATTTTTCTAAACCTAGATATCATCATAGTTATATGACTGCCTGCAACTAATCCTTTTTTAAAAACTTCCTCGCTTTTAACGTATGAAGATTATGATGCCCCAAATTTAAAGCAGACTCCCCAGACAAAGGAAAATATGGATAACAGAAATCCACTTGTGACATTGTGACATGAAATGTCACCAAACCAGCTCAAGCTAATTAGCCATGTTTTGTTTGCTTTATTTCATTAAGTCCCCCCACCACTTCTGCCACAAACATAAGGTTTTATGCATTCACAGGTTAATGCAATCACCTTGTGACACAGGTCTTACATTTGGTTGCAATAGTCAAAGACACCTGGTTTTTAAATGGTAAATCGGAACAGAGATTATAGAATTAGGAATGAACATTCTTAAGGAAGTTACATATTTATTGATTAAAATGTAATACATAGGGCGCCTGGGTGGCTCAGTTGGTTAAGCAACTGCCTTCGGCTCAGGTCATGATCCTGGAGTCCTGGGATCGAGTCCCGCATCGGGCTCCCTCCTCAGCGGGGAGTCTGCTTCTCCCTCTGACCCTCCCCCCTCTCATGCTCTCTCTATCTCATTCTCTCTCTCAAATAAATAAATAAAATCTTTAAAAAAAAATAAAAAATAAAAAATAAAATGTAATACATAATTAGTTGCCAAAAAATGTCTCACTTAAAGAAAAAGTATAAAAATATTTAACATAGATTCCTAAAATATGTTTGGTATTTTATAGCTTAGAAACCATAATAAACTATGAACCCGGTGTTATTATCCCCATTCTACATGTGAGGGAGTAGAGGCTAGAAGAAGTTAAGGGCCTTGCTCTTAAGTAGTGAAAACATGAGACTCTGACCTGCTTTTTTGATGTCAAGATCAATGCTCTTTCAAGTACACCAAAATCGAATCCTTAACATTAGGGCCTGATTTGGTTGGCAGAACAGCTCCAACTGACGCAGTCTCTACCTGCCCTCAGTTGTTACTATCTAATCAAAGAGCTCATCCCTCAGCTAAATTTTACAATTCTTGAAAAGCCCTTTGTCATTTAGAGCTATGGTGCTTGTCACCAATTTCCAGCCCTGTGCTGTGCTCTAGCTTGGGCAAGAGATGATTCGTACTTAAGTTTTAGTTCTTCAGTTAATTACTGCTGCTTCAGGATGGCTAGTCAATGGCAGAATCAATCAAAATTCCTTGACCTTTGTCTATTTCCCCAGGTGAGATTCTAGAGGGAATGAAGTATCTACAGTTACCTCGTTTTCCCTGATGACCTACGAATGTTTTCTAGGAGATCAAAATCATAGCAGCCAGCTACTATCTCCAGAAGGCACCCTACATTTCCACATTCCAAAGAAATGTGAAGAGTGCAGCTCTTTCACCATTTTAATACTTTTAGCACTATTTGACCCAAAGTTTCTTTTAATCAACCAGCAAATATTTATTCAGTGTCTTGCTATGAGACTGGTACTGTTCT
Source organism: Phoca vitulina (assembly GCF_004348235.1). NCBI lineage: Eukaryota > Metazoa > Chordata > Mammalia > Carnivora > Phocidae > Phoca > Phoca vitulina. The sequence goes on along the minus strand of NW_022589717.1, from coordinate 46,339,989 downwards.
CAATACTGTGGCAATGTCAGTGAGTCAGAAAAAATGGATTTATTACCCCAAGGAGCTTACATCTGGTATAAAAATTGTTTCAAGGGCTTGTAGTGCTATGATGAAGATACAGGATAATATAGTAGAGACTAGGAAAGTCCTCTTGAATAGATGATATTTGAGTAAATAGCCTTGTGAAAGTCTGGGGAAAGAGAGCATCTAGCAGAGAGAATAGCAACTGCCATGTTGCTGAGACAGGAACCATTGGTTATGTTAGAGAATTGTATTTAGTGAAAGAAAAGGAGAGAGAAGCCTGTGATGCCTAAGTGTCAGACAGGAAAAAGATCATGGAGGGCCTCATAGCCCACAGAAAGGATCATAGTTGGCCACATGAAATAGGAAGTTGAGGACTTATAATATTTTATAAGGAAGAAAATAAAATCCTTGATCCTGTGTAAAATATCAACCCCATAGGGGAAAGAATGGAGAAAAGTAGATCAGTTAAGAGACTCTGGTAGTGAATAAATTATGGTGTCCTGAACTCAGACTTCAGTGGCAGAAATGTTGAGATTTGTTTGGGTAGGGAATATGTCTTGGAGATAAAGCTGACAGTACTCACTTATAGATTAGACATGGGATGTAAAGAAAGAGGACTCAAGGATCCTATGTACCCAGTTGCCTGAGCAAATGAGTGAATAGAAATGTCATTCAGACTGAATTGTGTCCTCACCCCCTGTCCCCCAAAAGCACATGTCAAAACCTTAACCCCCAATGTGATGGCTTTTGGAGATGGGACATTTGGGGGGTAATTAGCTTTAGATGGTCATGAGGATGGGGTCCTCATGATGGGCTTAGTGCCCCAATAAGAAGAGGAAGAAAGAGAGAGAGATCACTCTTTCCATACACACTCACTCAGGAAAGGCCATGTGAGCACACAGCCAAAAAGCAGCCATCTGCAAGCCAGGAAGACAGCTCTCACCAGAACTCAATCACGCTGACACCCTGATCTCAGACTCCCAGCCTCCAGAACTTTGAGAAGATGAATTTCTGTTGTTTAAGCCACCCACTCCATGGTATTCTGTTAAGACAACCCAACCTAAGACAGACATATAAGGATCAGAGGTGGGCAGTACATTAGGATATGAATCTGAATGATTCTATGGTGTCCTAGAAGTTTGAGATGCTTTCTAAATATTCAAGTGAAGATGTCAAGTAATTGGTTATATTTTTACAAATTTGTAGTTCAGGAGGAGGTGTTATTTAAAGACATAATTTTGAAAGTTGTCAGTGTACAGAATATATGTGAAGTTGTGCAACTGGATAAATCACTGGAGGAAAAAAAAAAGGGAAAGAAGAAAATCTGCAGACCAAATCCTTAGTTACTATGAAATTTAAAGATTCAGAGAAGATGGACCAAGAGAACTGAGAAGAAGTAACCAGTTGGATAGGAAGGAAACCAGCCAAGTGTGGTATTGTAGAACTCTCGGAGCAATAAACTGCTTTTTTAAGTCTGAGGGAGTGGTGGGATTCTTCATTCTGTCACTATGGTGATGTAGAATCCCTGAGCAAACTGACTGTTGCAACAACAAAAACACTGGCTAAAAGAAAAACAAAAAGGAATAAATGAACTAATAAACAGATGAGATCCTGAATATACAAATGGACAATGACTCGACTGTATATAGAATAGAACTCTCCTCCACAACCTGCAGCAGCTTGCCCAGGAAATAATCCCGTTTCTACAATAACCGTGCCAGGAAGCCAGCCTTATAAATCAGATCTGTAGGAAGTCAGACTGCCGCCACCTCCGGTAACAATCCAGGAAGCCAAACAATAGCTTCTGTAACAGTCTATCCAAAATGGCCAGGACTTGATTAATGACAACTTCCCCAAGTTCTGTCCCTACTTCCAACTTAGGACCAACCAGAGAAAGTCAAATATGTACCCCTAGCCAATCACATAGGATACCCTTCTTCTCGTTAGCCTGCCTCCAGCTTCCCCATGCCAACAACTTCAAATCAAGGCACACCCAAGCCTTCCCTTTTTTGCAACGTAAAGCTTTCCCACTCCTCTGCCTGCCTCTGAGTCTCTGCCAAAACGCAAGTGATGGCAGCTGACTCCCTTGCTAGAGCAAGCTCCAAATAAACAGCTTTTGCTTGTTCTCAGTTGGCTGGTCTTCGTTTATTTCCATAGAGAGAATTCTACTACCTAAATGCATTGATTGGCTGGCCAGAAATAAGGAAAAACAAACACAGAAAGTTATGGGACCTAGTGAGGTAAGCAGAACATCAAATGGATTTTATTTTGTTTGTTTGTTTGTCTTTCTAGAGGAAATTTGCTATACCTGATGAGCTTGAGCTTTGGGTTTTGTGACATCTCCAAGTAGATGGAAGATGAGGTAAGCCAACTTCCAGTGGGCATAGGAATCCAATAAGATAATGCTTTGGTAAAGATGGCATACTCCATCACTAATATGGAATTGAACCATAATTAAACTTATCTTTCAGAACACAACAAAGATAAACGCCTGCTTTTAAGGTTAATGAGGCCCAGTTGAAAGGTATTGATTGAGGAAAGCCACATGTTGAAGATGAGAGAGCTGGCTACCCCACGTCCAGCCCACCCCTGCCCTCTTCCCATGTTAACCTTGGTGCCTGCATATGCTTTCACGTTAGCACGTCTACCTGTGTCCAGTTACCTTTAAGCCACTGCATTTTGGAGCCTCTTTTTTACTGTAGTCTTCACCCTTATAAGGCAGTCTTTACCACATCATATCAGATCTGACTCTCATTTCTAATGCAATTGTTTTCAAAATGTTTTACATGAACAAAACAATCTGTGATTAACTAAGTCTCTGCAATCCTGGGATCCGTACAACTGAGTGTCCTGGATACAGGTCTTCTCATATACTCAGATACAATATAAAAAAATATTATTCTACAGTCTCTAAGACAAAGCATATCTCAAACTTATGTTCCCATTAAATGTTCTTGCAAATATATTATCATGGGAATGGTGTTTTGAGTAATGAACTTTTAAAAGTACATTTTGTGCTTTCTAGAAGTCCGTGAGTTAAGAGCTCATATTTACTATTAAACCATCCTCCACTATTTAGTTTTGTTCTTTTTTGAATATTTCTTCCATCTTCTTTTTAACTTTTTCCTTAATTTCCCATCTTCTTCCAATCAAGTAGCCCACAAATTTTAAAATCTCGGTAAGCAACTATAAATAAAATGATCTGAAAACAAAATTGCTATCTCATCTCTTAGTTTTGGTCACAGAGCCTCCTTTCTGTTTTTAGAATGCTCCACTCCTAGAATAGGAAGACTGTGCACCTGCTGTTTCCACTTCCAAGAACACTCTTCACTGGATGACCCTGTATCCTTCATCTTCAAGCCTTTGTGCCCCTACCACCTTATCTGAGAGGCTGGAGAGCAACCCACTGAGGATATAATTCTCCACTCACCCTTTTCTATAATCTCCTTACACAGCTGATTTTTCTTCATAAGACTTACCATTTCATAATGAATATATATGTACTTGTCTATTTCCTTATTGTCCCTTTCTCCACACACAAGAACACACGCTCAGGAAAGCAGGTATGTTTTGTGGTCTGTTCATGTTATATTCCACTACCCAGAATTGTGCCTGGCGCAGAGTAAGTTTCCAACTAATATTCATGGAATGACCAAATAAGGCAAGGCAGATATCAAATCCCCTGTGTGGGATTTTGGGGATGAGGTGTCCTAGATATAACACCATTTATAGCTTACTTACTTCTGCTGCAGGTACACATTTGATGGCACATACTATATAGGGGGAAATTTATGAGCAAAATATATGTGTACACTGTGTCTATTTATGATTAGTTTGTTAATTTTGAAGAATCTCTTTTATGCTGAATACTGGCTGAATGAATTTTAGTGCCACTATTAACTGTGATTTTAAGAATTTTTCTTGAATGCTGATGGGATGTAGCTGACATTAATCATCTCTACTGACCCAGATTACGAACTACATAGAAAGAAATTTACATATTCAGGATATAAGTCCAACTATCTAGTAATAATATTGGGGGAGATTTCTCCTCGTATTTAAACATCTTCTTCGGTCTCCAGCTGGAAAGGAAAATTTCTGCTGAGTCTCTTTAGGAGGCCCATTAGCCCATCTGTGTGTGCTGGCATAAATAAAAATCTGTGGATGGCAACCAAACCAAAGCTGACATTTGTGCGGGAGGAGGCTAGGGAGCCCTTGTCCCTGATTTGTACTGCCAAGTGGAATGAGTGAATGAAGTCAGAACAAGAAGGCAGGTGCCAAACTGCTTATGCAGCTTGCTGGAAGATGCTCCTAATAAAGTATTCGTGTTGGAGAATGAATTTAAGAAACTTACATAAGGCCTACATGTGAAATGGTAAAGCAGTCTCATTCATTCTTTCACAGAAGGGTCTTTACTAACTGAACAGAGCAGCAAGCATGGCTAACAAAACCGCTGCTCCCACGGAGATTGCATTCTAAAGGAAGAGGAAAAAATGATTAAACATATTCACATTGTAACTAACAGTGAGAAATGAAAAAGAATAAAGCAGGGCGATGGTATACCGCATGACTTAGAGGAAAAGAATTAGGTGGGAAAGTCCTTTCATAGGACTTGAAGGGCACAAAGAACATTCTAATCTAGAGAGAAAAAACAGCAAGTGCAGGAGCCCAAAGGCAAGGATCAATTCATTGTGTCCCGTATAACAACAGAAAGACTACATAACAATTTAGTACATTCTATAAGGCAGTGATTAGAACACAGAACTTGAGAGGGAGGTCATTATAGGATGCCATTAGGGACTTGGCAGGAGGCAGATTATGTAGCAAAGTATGGTGTTTAGATCTTGTTCTGAGAGGGATAGAGTATCTCTGGAATATCTGAAGCAGGGAAGCTACCATAGTTAGTTAAGAAGCTGGGTGATAGAGGTGGCTTCAGCTAGAGTGGAGATAGTAGAGACCGAGAAAAGTAGACTTTCAGAAACGTTTCAGAGGTGGTGTTGGTGAGAATTAAAGGCAGGTATTTAGGTAATGGGTATGTGAAAGATGGAAATTAAAAATTATTTCTATATTTTGGCTCGAACAACTTTGGTAGAGACATGAGCAGGGATGGGGTAGACATCAAGACATCTGCTTTAGACAGTTTAAATTTTGAATCCTAATTAGACGTCCAAATGCACATGTCAAATAGACCACTGGATACACAAATCTGGAGTTCTGCTGAGATATGTGAGCACAAATGCAAAATTGGGAGTCTTTCTGTATAGACGGATTTGGAAGAGAAGGAATTAGAGAAAAATCATTCAAGTAGAGGTACAGAGACAGGAAAGGAACAGGAAGAAAAAAGTGAAGGAAACAGAAGTGGGCTGTGAAGAGTTTTGGGGCACTTTGACCTTTACAAGTCTGACGGAGTAGGGACACCTGGGTGGCTCAATCAGTTAAGCGTCCGACTCTTGATTTCAGCTCTGGTCATGATCTTGGGGTCGTGAGATGGGACCCCCCATTGGGCTTTGTGCTGGGTGTGGAGCCTGCTTGAGATTCTCTCTCTCCCTTTGCCTCTGCCCCTCCCCACTCTCCCTCTCTTAAAAAAAAAAAAAAAAGTCTGACAGAGTAAAGTAGACTGAAAGGCAGTACTTGGTGGGTGCTAACATTGATTCCTTGTTTTATTCTGCCTTTTAAAGTAGGAAATATTAGAGATGGGGATGGTCTATGTTGTAGTCTTGAACTGATGAAGTGAGAGAGAAAAAGAATAATTATAAGAGCAAAATCCGTAAGCAGACAAAGATGGAATAAGAACCATGTGTAAGTAGATGGATTGACCAATGACAAAATCTGAGACACTTTATCCTTTGTAATAAAAAGGAGGGCAGGGGCATAGGCACATATTAATTTGCATAGATAGACCTGGTAGGGAGAAGGCCAAGGAGCTTTCACCCGATCGCTTCTCTTTCCTCTGTGAAGTATAAGGGCAGGCCATTAGCTGAGAATGTAGATAAATACCTGTTAGAAAAAAAGTAAGTGGTCTGCATTTAGGAGAGCGTGCAAGTGGATAGAAGAAAGCAAAAGCAGTGAAATGGTTATTTGGAAAGAAACCAACTAGCAAGGTAGAGTAGGGCCATGAGGCAATGAGAAGGGCCCAGATGTCATGTTCTGTAGAAATGATCAGGGGAGTCTTCAGGGGAAGCTGGGTCACACCAACAATAGATAAGTCCAGAGAAATGAGGCTCTGACAAACTCTGCAGAGAGGCCTTAAGGGATCAGTGCACTTATCACCAAAATGCAGAACAGCTGTGGGGCTGAGCAGAAGCTCCTCCTTAGCAGGAATTTTTTTTTAGTGCAAGGCGAACACAATTATAATATGAAGGAATGACATAAGCTACAACCTCAAAAGCAAAGAAATAACAAGCGAGCTGCTTTGAGATTTATCTTACCGAAGCAGCACAAGAAATTGGAATATTTCAAATGCAAAAACATCCATCCTGTCATGTTTTCATAAATAAAAATACTTTAAATGATAATTAAGGTCTGTAAATTACTTTAGCCAGGCAAAGATGTCACAGGTCACCATATCGGTTTCTCATTCCCCTTTGCTATCACTAATGATGTAGTGGCAAGATAGAGATTTTGAATCCAGAGGGACCTGGATTCAAGCCAAAGTTACATTGTATGATCCTTAATAGGATGGTTAATCCCACTACCCAAACCACTTTGGATTCACCATATACATTTGGGGGATAATACTATCAACACAGTGGTATCGGAAGAATTAACGTGTGAAAACCCCTGCCGTATTATGAGGCACAGCATAAACACCATCACCACTACCACCACTATTATACTCACCACTGCTCAAATTACTGTAATTCAATAATAACTCAAAAAGCAAACGTTACTGCAGAAATAGCTTTTGACAAGCACTTAAATATATGAGTGATGGCTTAATTTCTATAAAAGTGAAATACATACATACATACACGCACCCCCACAACATATGTACACACGCACATATACATAGACAAAATGTAAAAATCAATAAAAAATGAAACTGGTCTTTTGACTGTATTGAAAAATCCTGAGCCCATCATTTGTGCACAGACTACATAATCCAAATACTATACTAAGTAACATATAAGATATACTACACCACGTGATGCATAAGCAAATATAACACTTTCAGTTATTCCTGTCTGGGTTATACTTGTCACTTAAAGAACCTATGTTGGCTTACACAAAAATAAACAGCTACATTAGCAAGGTAGCTATATCATTTTTTAAAAAAAGTATTATCTTTCCCTGAAGTGTGGAGTAACAATATATTCTTAGTTGAATCTTTTTTGTTGTTGGTATTAATTTTATTGTTGAAATACCACTCTAAGAAATATGTCAAGGAAAAAAAGCCTTTTGTTTATGTAAAGTAGAATTAAAATTGAAATTTTTGTTTAGTCATAGCCCCAAATTAAACAACTTCAAAAAGGGAAAGCAGGACCCCCTTTTCCATTCAGTTTTACTGCAATGTTCATTCTAGATCACAGAATGTCATTTATCCTGTGTTATGTTAGCCAAATTTTATGTAAAAGCTTCCTTCTCTGTTTATCTCAGTATCACTTGATGTTACTGTCAAATTGAAAACTTAAACTTGCAAATTAAGATGTTTTTGAGGGAAATATTTAGGGAAATTTGGAGAGAGATGAGCAAAAGATAAGTCTGTTTTGAGAGCAAACCACAAAACAAAAACTCCTTCATTCTTACTGATCTTCTTAGCTATGGAAAGAATAGACTCAAGGATCAGGAAAAAAATAATTTTGTGTCAAAAAAGCCACAAAATTGTGTTAACTATTGGTTTATAAAAAAAAAAGGTTAGGGGGCGCCTGGGTGGCTCAGTCGTTAAGCGTCTGCCTTCGGCTCAGGTCATGATCCCAGGGTCCTGGGATTGAGCCCCGCATCTGGCTCCCTGCTCAGCTGGAAGCCTGCTTCTCCCTCTCACACTCCCCCTGCTTGTGTTCCCTTCTGGCTGTCTTTCTCTCTGTCAAATAAATAAAAAAAAACCTTTAAAAAAAAAAAAAGAAAAAAAGGTTAGACTCAGAGGTCAAAGACTATAAATAAAAAATATTTCCAATATGTGGTAACATGTTTGAATTGAGAATTTCAAGTTTCCTTCAAGTCAGAGTAGTACAGTGGGGTTAGAAAGAACACCAATTCCAGGGGTGCCTGGGTGGCTCAGTCGGTTAAACGACTGCCTTCGGCTCAGGTCATGCTCCCAGGGTCCTGGGATGGAGCCCCGCATCAGGCTCCCTGCTTGGTGGAGAGCCTGCTTCTCCCTCTCCCTCTGTCTGCCACTCTGCCTGCTTATGCTCTCTCTCTATCTCTGTTAAATAAATAAATTTAAAAAAAATCTTTAAATAAAAAAAAAAAACACCAATTCCAGAAATATTTAAATTACATTGAATAGTCAAATCTATTGACTAGTGAAACTCGAATTATGTGGGGTTTTTTTTGATGAAACAGAAATGTTTATGGCTATTTCTAACATATTAACATGAAGATTTTCTGGAGCAGATTTTATAAAATGTTACTAACATGAATTTGCCATGTAACATATCACATGAGATATTTTATCTTAAAAAAGGGATTTCTCCCCTGGATCAAAAGGTCAGGTATGGATGCTGACGGGACCACCTTTAGATGAGGGGAATGGTACATACAGTTTGGTTTTGTCCTGGATTGCTAAATTAATCAGTGGAGCAAGAAGTGAGAATAACCTCACTTGGTTTCCAATCAGGTCCCAAGGTTGAAGAGAGAGGTGGTGTCAGTCTCATCCAGAATGCACGACGAGGAGACAACTCCATATCCGCATGCTCTAATTTACCATTTGAGTTTATGTCTTATAAAGTCTATTTTACCCACCTCTCACTCAACTTTGAACATCTTACCCATTCTAGGTCAGAAAATTGCTCTTGGAATTTAAACATATTCAACAGCAACACTAACCATCCCCACCTACACCCCAAAAATATAAAACAAGAAAGGTTAATGCACGGACCATCAAAACTGTTCCTACCGTCTATGACCTAGAATACACTTTAGAAAACCAATTTGTCTCAAGGTTCTAAAGTGTCTGACCTCAAGTTTACTCTAATCGGTCATTATCTATAATGGTTCAGGTCAAAGTTGGTTCAGATGTGAAGGCTGAAGGCACCAAAAGCCAAATAATTGTGTTGACGTGCTTGTCACTATCTTTCAACAAGTGAGAGGAAGAAAAAAATCTGACTGAGGGCAATGCAATTAGCAGAAGATGTTCTTGAATGATCTGACTGCAATGCCTACAAAATTTAATACGGCTAATACTGGATCGAGAGTTAATGTACAGTATGTGATATTACTAAAGATCCTGGAACAGGTTTGAATCAGGAATATATGTTTCAAAAGGAGTGAGTTCATTTGGAGAGAACAAATTCTGATATAAATTACCAAGCAGTGAAAATAAAATAATCCTAAAAGAAAAGCATGTGCCACTCATTTAATATAAATATGCAATGCAATACTCAGACAAAAGAAAAATGGGGATTCATATTTTGATGCATAATACAGGTCTTACATAAAGAATAAAGGTGATTATTTTTTTCAGAAAAGCATTCTTGTATGCAATTGTCAGCCACATATTTTTTAAAAAAGTGTTTTGTTATATTGGAGAGAGGCCAAATAAGAACAATAAAAATTATATAAAGTTTAGGAAACCTGACCTGTAAGTAAGGCTAACAAACTTGTACCTGTGCCTCCCAGGAGGAACCCTGAGGGGCTGTACAAACTATCTATAGTACTGGAAAGAACACACTAGAATAGGGGCAAGGGACCTGTCTTAAGTAGTCATTTTGGGTCAATAAAAAATTCTGTAATGACAAAGCAGGAAAAGTTGTCCTGTTTAATTGGAACACAGGGGTTTGCAAATTGTTTTCTTCAAAAGAATATACATTTAGGACACAAAGCAAATAAGACAAATAGAAAAAGTTGAAAATAACTCAGTTTTAGGGAAAGCATCTGTGACATTCCATAAACATTTTAAGTACGGACATCTTTAATTAGAAGAAAAAAAATAGAAATCAGCCATAACTCGGCTAATTATGGTTCCCTTTAATTTCATAAGACTGATGAAACATATTATCCTGAAACAGTAAAATCAAAAGATTGTATTGAGACACTACTTTCCCTCGGAATTTGGAAAGCTAAGCCAGGAAAGTGAGGGAAAGTGCTGTGCTTGTCCTATCATCACAGACATTCAGCTACCTTGTCCTTCCCCTGCAGAGCTCCCCAGGGTGGAAGGTGCTAAGATGCGTACAAGGACTTCACAGCAGCATGAAGCAAGATGAAATTTTGCCTGCTGAAGAACTTCTTATACTTATTCTGGTGCCAACAGCTGTTAGGCAGGAGTTTGGTATTACATAGCTCCTAGTAATCGAAAGCACTTTATGAGACACCCTGCCAGAATCCATACAGACAGAGGAAAAAATAACTTTTATTCAACTTATTAAACTTTACATTGCTTCTCCCGGTAGCAAAGGAAGCAGACAGGAGATAGAGTGATGAATTATGATCCCAGGTAGGGAAGGGTTATTCATGGTCTCCATGATAGCAGGAGTTGGCAGGAGAGACAGAAGCCCAGAACAGGCTTGTATTTCGTCCACTGTCTGTACACATCTCCACTGTCTCGTGAAGCACAGGGCAAAAGGCCAAGTGATTTCAGTCACATGAAAAATGTGGCTATCTCCTAGAATTGCACTTTTAAAATGTGTGGCATGCTTTGTTGAAATGTATTTTGGAAGGCTGACTTTGGATATAGCGACAATAGGTTATTTATTGCTTTGAAAATTTATGGATATCCTGTAATTCAACAGCCAGCCTTCTTTCATGGTATTTCTTTACTTTTCAGATATGTCTTTCTACCAAAGGAGAAAATAAATGTGTGTGTTTTGGGGCATGGTGGGGTGGAGGTAAGGCAGTAAGAAGCAAGAGTCGTAAAAATATAAATGTGGCCATGTAACAAAAGAATCCTAGTTGGTGAGTCACCCATTTTGTAATGGTTTAAAGGATAGGCTTTACAAAGAGAGACAGACATGAGTTCGATTCATGTTTGGGCCACTTATATGTATGACATTAAGCAAACCGTTAAATTTCTCTCTGTGTTCTTACCTATAAAGTGTGGATAAAAATACCAACTTCGGGGCGCCTGGGTGGCTCAGTCGTTAAGCGTCTGCCTTCGGCTCAGGTCATGATCCCAGGGTCCTGGGATCGAGTCCCACATCGGGCTCCCTGCTCAGTGGGAAGCCTGCTTCTCCCTCTCCCACTCCCCCTGCTTGTGTTCCTGCTCTCGCTGTCTCTCTGTCAAATAAATAAATAAAATCTTTAAAAAAAAAAAAAATACCAACTTCGAAAGCTGAGAATGATACTAAATAACAGGCTGCAAAACATTTAGAGTACAATGCTTGGCACATGGTAAGTGCTCAAGAAATGGTAGCTATTATTTATATTATTATTACTACTATTATTTACAGTTAAGGCTGTTCAAGATAGACATCTTTGGAATCAGGAAGTTTGTAGGTTCTGGTGGTTAGTAGTCTAAAATAGATGATGTTACCTTTTGAAGTAATCTCTCCTAAACCACAGAGTAGGTTTGCTAGAGAATGTAACTTTATATACAACATTTAAGCAACAGAAAAAGCCCAAAGGTTACACATAGTAAGAAGAAAATTAAACTCTAACAAACACTTTTGGACTTTCTGAGAAGTTTAAAGTGACTTTTGTCAAGATTTCCAGGCTGCCAAGCAGATTTTTTCACATGACATGATCAAAAATAATCATTCTCTTTTATTTACCGAATAAAGGACATTGAGTGGGAACAACAGAACTGCACCATCTGAGCAAAAGGGGCTGCTCAGAGGCTGACTGGGTAGGCACCAGACAAGGTTGGGAACCTTCACAGAGAAGCTGCTGCCCCTCTCAGGAGCCAACCACCTCCTCTGCCCAAGGAGGAGAATGAAGGCAAAAAAATTTAAATACAATGTTTAAAATATTATCTACTTAGATTGAAAGATAGGAAAGGCAAAGGAGATACAAAGAGAGAGAGGGGTTCTGATAACTTTTGTAAGTATTAAAAATAGCATTTCAACAAAATGGGTGAAGGGGGTTGTGGGAAATACAGGTTTCCGGTTACTGAATGAACACGTCACAGGGTTAAAAGCACAACATAGGGGATACAGTCAACAGTATCGTAATAGTGTTGTGTGGTTGACACATGGTACCTTACACTTGTGAGCACAGCATAACCTACAGAGTTGTTGAATTACTATGTCGCACACCTGAAATCAAGGTAACATTGAGTGACAACTATACTTCAATTTTTCCAAAAGCCAGAAAAATAGCTCTTTAAAGAAATAAAGAAGTTTTTTTTTTTTCTCAGTATGATTGTGAAATAAATTATTTCAAATAGTTCTTGGTTTCAGTTAATCATTATCCCCAGCATATTTGCATACATGTGCATTTCCCTCATGGCTAACTTGGAAACCACATTGTTTTTTTTCCCCCCACATTTGTACCAAAAATGATTCTAATGAAGGCCAACATAGCAATTTGCATTTGTCCTTTTCCTTAGAGCCCATGTTTTATGGTGTTAATTTTTATTTACATCATGGAATAAGTTCTGCAAAAATTAACTGGAAGACCTTGAAAAGCTTTGTAAAATAAGTCTGTTTCCTTGTACATATCAGCAACTCAACCAAAGGCTCTGCAGAAAAATGCTTCTACATAGTCAAACAAAATAGGATGCTGAACAGCGTGAATACCTGATGTCGCAAAAGCCTGCCTGAAAAGGTAGGCAGCCTGTTTGGAGGGCCTGATACACGTGGAAAACTACCACAATGCTCTAAGCAAATTTGTTTATATGTCCTTCTCCAAAAAACAATGAGATACACCTATTCTGATTCCAAAATATATACTTTTATTTATTTCTTTAAAAAATATTTTGTCTTCATAGAGAAATGTAATTTTCAAATTTTCATGAAGGTTCAGATAACATAGGGAAGCACGAGTAGGATATATCAGAGACTGAACATGTTTGAACTTTTTCAATTACATGTAGGAACAGAGAAACAGAAATAACAAAGGGTACATATTGTTAGCATGTTTCATTCACAAATATGCATTTACCAATAAATATTTCATTTATTATATATATATATGTACACATGCACAGAAATATTTGAATGCATTTTGCATTTATAAACTTGTTTCTGTCTTTAAGTTTTAACTGTGTCTTATTTCTTTGAGGCTTGTCCATATTTTAGTATTTCAGGTGCAGGGATGGTCTTCATTTAGCACAAAGCAACACATTTTTACTCTCCTAGAGAATTACCTAGATCTCCTTAGGAGGAAAAAATATATATTTTATTTGCACCTGAGCTTTTACAAATTTAGGAAAAGAGCTCTACTCGGAGCTGGACTGATTTTGCCAAGGACAAACTGGGTACAAGTACCCTAAACTGTCCTCTCCGGAGTATGCTCCTTCCTCTGGGCTTCCTGGGAGCCCAGTGCCCTACATATTTCCATCAAAACATGCTCTCACTGTGCTTTTCTATCCTAGGGAGATAATAAAATAGAATGAAAATAACATGACTTATGACAATGATGGATGTATTTTATAGTCCCTTCTACTATTTACTAGTGATCTGACTTTGACTAGGACTTCAAATAAACATCACAGTATGAATAAAAAATCACACTATGTTACACAATCTAAAAATAACCTAAATCCTGATTTTTTTAAACAAATTTATATTTAGTATTTTTTTTTTAAGTTTGAAATCATGGCTGAGTTGTTTGTGTGTTTGTTTCAGTTCCAGAAAATCTTTTGGGTTGTTTTAATTTCCTTAAAACTTCTTTCTTATGTTTTCAATTAACTTCTGTTTCAATTTTCTTCTACTTTGCCCTCATTTATGTATCTATATTCCAACTGTCCAAGTGATTCACCTTGGTTCCCTGTCAAGCCAGAGGCTCCTTCCGAATAGATAATTATTTTTCTCTGGGTCAGCAAGTGTGATACCCTTTCCACCTATTTGGATTATCTTGTGAGGTCAAGTATGAGTAGATGACAGTCATGGGCAAGAGAGAAAAATGGTGTTTTCTTTAGTGACTCATTGACAATGGAATTGGAAATCAGGGACCTCTCCACTGAAGCATGTCCCAAGGGGTCGCTCTGCTCCCAGAGGCCAGCCAGAAGAGGTGGGCTTTGACCAATACCGCAACTGCTCCCTCCTGTCTCTGAATCAGGGGGAACAGCTAGCCTCTCACGGGAAAGCAATTAGTCAGTGAGTAGGAACAAGCCCCCTCTTTTCTCCAAAGAATTCCCTCTCCAAGGATAGTTGGCCTCTCCTCCAGACAACCCAGAAATCTCTTTTCTTGCATGAGTTTTTGCTGATAGAGACACCTCTTTTGAAGACTTCCGGTTCCCGATCCTCCTACTACTGCAAGCAAAGACGCACGGACACTGCTCGTTCTCTCTGAAAGATTCAAAGGTAGTAGAAGTCTACACACATCTCAATAGAAGATCTGAACAATTTCGGTGGCTGGGGCACACCAATAGTGAATTAGAAAGGAGAAAAAATCAGAAACAAATGCTGAAGTCACTGATCTCTAAATGTAGATTGCCAGACTTAGAAAACTCAGTGGAAGCACGCAGCAGAGATAAAGTGGCCCTAAGAACTCTGCGAGAAAGAAGGGGTGAAAGATTGCCATTTGTCCACTAAACTATAAAAAAGCAACTACTTAATCGGGGGTGGGGGTGGGGGATAAGTGACTTTAAATAAAGAGAATGTCGATTAGGCAGTGGTAACTAAGTGAAAATGAGTAAACTGCTGTTACTTGCAAATTATAACGACAAAAAAAAAAAGTTTAGAGAATAAACTAGAAAAGGGGATGAGAATAGGAAGATTAGATGAACATGTATACATGCAAGTGCATCCACACACATACACATATTCAAAACAATCCCCAGGGGTAAGAAAAATTAATTTGAAAATATAACAAAATAAAAGATAACTGTGAAATTTTACTGAAATGAATGGTAAAAGTTGGATAAAAAGAGACAAGTATTCTGTTGCTAGATGAGAAAGCTGATTTTTACTGAGATCTCATTTTTTTTCTCAAAATTAATCTATATATTTAATTCAGTCTCAATAAATTAATTACCCTAAATACTTCTGGAATGTTTAGAAGGTGTGAGTAGATGGAGTATTTATAAAATAGTGTAGTTAGAGGAAGCTTATATGCTAGCATAAAAAGATAAGTAAAAAAAAAGTTATTTGAGATAAAAACAGTGTCTATATGTGCATGTGCACATAACAAATGATCTAAAAAGTACCACAGATCTCAAATCAATAAAGGATTATGCCACAAAAAACTCAATTCACAGGCTTATCTCATATCATTCCAGATGAATAAAAAGTTGATTGTTAAAAAATATATAATTAATATTTTAAACGTAAAAAAGTAATATAACTTAGGCAAAAGTTTATCTGGTCTTTCAAAATAAACAATTTTTTACAGGTTTATTTATTTATTTTAGATAGAGAGCGAGAGAGAGCCAATGAGTGGGGGGGAAGGGCAGACGGAGAGGGAAAGAATCTCAAGCAGACTCCCAGCTGAGCAAGGAGCCCAAGGCAGGGCTCCATCCCATGACCCCGAGATCATGATCTGAGCCGAAATCAAGAGTCAGTGCTTAACTGACTGAGCCACCAAGCGCCCCTCAAAATAAACATTTAAAAAATAAATAAAAAAGGGTTTCTCTCTCTCTCAAATAAATAAATAAATCTTTAAAAAAACCCAAACATACAAGGGCTCAAACCAAAACTGTAAAAAAGAATTTTAATTCATAAAAACATATATATTTTCATGTTAAAAACATCACAAAAATAAAATGCTCCTAAACTGGGAGGATATTTGCCACAATAAGATAAAAATCACATAAGTAGTCTTATAATTAGTTTTATGCACACTAATAAGAACAATACAAAAACGAACTGATAAACCAGGTAAAGTATTTTAACAAGCAATTCAGTAATGATAAACCATAAGTGATAAACATATCAAAATGTTTATTTCATTTATAGTCAAATTACTACACTTTAAAACAACTTCTGTAACCTTTATTCTTGATGAATTAGCAGAGCTTTAAAAATTGATAATAATTTTGGTAGGGTTATATGTTTGGAAGGAAATGGATATTGATATAAATTTTCTGGAAACTATTTTGAATTATGTATATTGAATTTTAAAATGTTCATAAACTCTGATCCAAATACTTTTGTTTCCCATATGTACTCTAAGAAGTGATGTGCAGTTAGGAAAAAAAAAAAAAAAAAAGATTTATGGCAAATATGAGGGAGTTATTTATAGCAGTAAAAAGAACTTAAATGATCAACAAACTAAATATTGTAATTGATTGTGGTACTTGCATGTATGAAGGAGCATCAGACAACTATTTAAATAATACATTCAAAGCTCTTCTTGAAAATCATGCTTTTGGCATAATGGCAAATGATAATAATGGCAAATGATAAAATGCATAATTCAGTATTGTGTATAAAATATAAGTTCAAGTATATAAACAACATACAGGGAAAAATATTATGTGGAAATGACTAATGTTAGTGTCTGCCTTTGAATGGCAGAATTTTAAGTTAACCCTTTTACTATTAATAGCAGGCTTTTTTAAAAGTTCATTTTGTTTATAGTCATCTTCGCTCAGCAATTTTTCTTTAGGTTGAATATTTGCTTTCCCAATTACTGCACTAGGGAGCAAATGCTTGGTTGCTGTATATTTCACCATAATAAACTGACATTTTTTAATAGAGTCATTGATTAATTCAATTACTCTGTGTCTATTTTCCCCCAAACTACATAACCTCTGGGTGGACTAAAATTCAATTTCAGTTCCTCCCAGGTAAAATCTAAAACTGTAGACCAATCTGGAGAGAAAGTACCTTGCCAACAGACCCACAGTCACTCAGAAGTCGTCAGAGCCGTATTCTATCACTGAGTGGTATTATTGTGTCAAAACTGCCTCCAGAACTGTTTAGGTAGAGCTTAGTTTAGGTGCTAGCAGCTTTCCCTGTTTGCAACGTCTAGTTGACTAAAAGGACTTTGGCTTCCTCTAGAGACCTGCCCATCTTGGGTTGAGGGGCATAACGGAAGAAAAGAAGAAAAGCTCAGTTTAATTTCTATAGGCACAGACTACATTCTCCAATCTAGTTTTACCATTCCATGTACCATTCTATGGTTGCATGGCTTGTTACTGATAAAGTAAGCTTTATATTTAATGATTTAAATAAGAATATCCAAGAGAGACAAATAAAAAAGGAAAATGTAAAGGAACTGACAATTGCTATTTTGCAAAAGGCAAAAAGGATAAGCCAATGGCACCTGGGCAGGAGTTTAATGAAGATAAGAAATGGGCAAAAGCTCTCTTTTGCTTTGCCTCTTTCCTCGCTAATCTCCTCCCTTCAGTCAAGTGTATGCAGGGAAAGAAACCAGCAGAGAAAACAAAGTTCACCAAAGTTAACTTCTTATGAATTCTTCATTAAAAAAAAGAAAGTCTTGTTTTACAAAGTTGCAATATTTTAAAAATCAAATTAGGCCCACAAAGAAATACTATAATTTATGATTAGACATAAATGGCGAAATAACCTGACACTACGACAGCACTTACAGAAAGGTAGAAGAGATGAGTTGTCCAAAATAGTCATCGCAAAGCCCAGGGCTCTTCTTCTGTCCACAAGAAACACTCCCATCTCTTTAAGACAAATTATGTTCCTGCCAGAGCTGATACAATACCAGTGGAAGCAACTCTATCAGGCTTCCTATTATAAACTATAATTCTAGGCTTTATAGCTTGGCTCTTTCAAAGTAAAGTATGTTGGGCAGAGACTAAGCATACAAATTGCCAGCCAAAATACATTAAATCTGGTTGAGCTGTCCTTTTTTGGAGAATGCAAATTGGAGTGCTCTGCTCTGCATGCAGTAAGTGCTTGGCATGGGCCTGCTAGGATGCCTTCTGGTATTGGGACCAAAACAAAACAAAAAAAGTTTTAAGAGCAAATTTTGAAACAGATTGGTTATTATTTCAAAATGTACAAATTTTAAGTAGTTACCATTAAGAAGGGTTGTAGTTCATGAAAAAGTATTTTATCTAACACCACATAACATAATACATACAGTCCAAGCTTATGGGAAAATGTCCACGTGATGGTGTCCTTGTAATTACAGCATTTAAAGGAATCGTTGACTCATGGTGGTGCCTATGATTACTGTCTTCTACATTAACTAAGGGAAAATGGCTTAGATTAGCAGATGTCTCCTGTGTCTAAAAGTTACGCTTACAAATTTGCTTCAAAGATGTAGGAACAGAATAAAGAATTCAATCTGAAAGCGTTCTGGTCATACCGGCAAGTTTAAGTTTTGTCCTTTGGTCATCCTATATCTACAAATCCCTTTTTTTAATTGAAGTATCTAATTAACATCCAATGTTATATTAGTTTCAGGTATATAATATAGTGATTCAACAATTCCATACTTATTACTCAGTGCTCATCACAGTAAGTGTCACCTGGGTCATGTCACCATACAACATTATTACAATATTATTGACTATATTCCCTATGCTGTCTTTTTCGTCTCTGTGGCATATTTATTTAGTAACTGGAAGTTTGTACCTCTTAATCCCCTTCACTTATTTCACCTCTTCTCCACCCCCCCCAACACCTCCCTTCTGGCAACCACCAGTTTGTTCTATTTAAGAGTCTCTCTTTTTTGTTTGTTCATTTGTTTTGTTTTTTAGAATCCAGATATAAAAGAAATCAAATGGTATTTATCTTTCTGTCTGACTTATTTCACTTAGCATAAGTTACAAATCACTTTTAAAAAGTTCATGGAGGTTGATTTTTTCCTTTTGCTTGTTTTGCACTATAGCATCAGCCCAGTAATGGGATCTATAGTAACAGGATATTATTCTACGGTAACAGTCAGTGGACCCAAGTACACTGGTCAGTTGGTGACTCAGTCTTTCCAAAATTACATTAAAACTTGCTGGTCTTTCATTCATTCAAGAATATTTATTTGAGTTTCTTTTGTATGCCGCCAGGTACTGTGGAAATAAGAGAAAGATCAACAAGGTTCCTGTCTTTGTGGAGCTGATAAAAAGAGTGTGCAATTTTATTAGTAACACTTAGGTTGTGTTGTCAGCTTCAGGGGCCTGAAGAACAATTTTAGAAAATATAAGTTGGTGAACTCAGGTGGAAATATGTTTTACTCATACTCGCTTCGCTTTCAAATTGTATTTTAATATAATATATGTGTAAAATAAGAATTTTTTTAAAAAAAATGAACATTTCACCTTTATACACAATCCCTCTCTTAATAACTGGAGAAAATGTTTTCTGAAAAAAAGTTCACTATGGATTCTTTGTTCTTTGATACTTGCTGACGAGTGTAATATTTCCTCAAATATAAAACTACCTTTGTCCTTCCTTTAACTTCATGTTTGGGAATTTCATGATAAATTTGTTTCTCCACCAGCTAATAATGATATTGGCTGCTAAAAATCAATAAACATGAAAAGTAACGGCCTCCAACAATTTACTTTTATTAGATCTGCAGAGAGTTTTCATATCATTTACCCTGCACCTCAGTCTCCGATTTTATTTTATTTTATTTTTTTCTAACCACTACCTTGTTTTTTTCTCAGGTAGAAAAGGAAGAGGAAAGTGAGGCAAAATTCAACTAATGCATCATTTTGACACATCCGGTGTTTGGTCAGTGGTGTGCAGTCTGCTATTTCTGATATAATAAATGTTTACGGTACTTCTGGTTTAATGAATGCCCTAGGCTCCAGGACTTGTCCGTGTGTTTCCGTAGCATATATCTTTAGTGAGAAAAAGATGGTGTTGTCTGTTCAAACTAATAGAAAGTAAAGCTGAATGGAAAAATTAGATTCGAGAGCATCTGCCTCAGTGCAGCTTTCTCAGGGAATCGATACGGGACTGCGGGCAGCGCGGCAAGACCGGAGTGGCAGCTGGGGGTCAGTCAGTTAAAGCAAAGGAAGTGAGCGGAAGGATTGGAAGGAACACAGGTTTCATTTTGAGTTAGTTAGGGTCGTTGTTTCAAAGACCAATAATTTTTTCCTTTATCCTGCAATAACTGAATAGGAATTTTCTCAAAGAAAATCTAATAATGGAGCATCTCATCTTCTGCGGGCCAGAAAAATCCTCTGTGTCTCAGAAAAATGACAAGATTAACAAAGGCATGTGTGTGTGTGTGTGTGTGTGTGTGTGTGTGAGAGAGAGAGAGAGAGAGAGAGAGAGACACAATAAATGTATAGTACAAAATAGAGGGTTGGGATAAAACGACATGACGTTCCTTTTTTAAACATTTTTTAAGAATGAAAAAAAATGAACTAATCATCTAAAAAGTATGTCTCTCTGAAAACAGATACATGATTGTAAACAACTGTATGTAAAACTGTCCCCTGAAAGCCTTGCTTCAATTGTTCTGTAAGTACTTTGGGAGGCTGAGATAGACTTCCTGCCTGAGTCCTGTGTTCCATAAAATATGCCTCTTTTAAATGCTTTTAAATGTTTGTAAATAAACTAAGAGTCTTAAGAGTATTCCATTGCTCAAATGTAAGTAAACATGGAAACGAAATCCAAGCGCAGATCTCAGTGAATCCAGAGGCAGCCTGTCCTCCAAACCATGACTCTAAAATGCTGATAGTGGGAGCAGGACATCTCACAAGATCCAGTACTCATTCCTAGTAACAGTTCTCAAAGATATGTACACATATCTAAATGCATAAAATAATACTTCATCAAGTTTAAAAGTATATCTTAAACTGAAAACAAATTTCATCATTAGAATAAAAATCCATTCTTATTATACAGTGCCTCATTATAGCTATTACTATATTATTCAGAAAAATTTCTGTGAAATTCTAACATTGACAAATACCCTTCTTGTTGAAATATGTTCTTCTCAAGATCCAGGGTGGGATTGCTACTAGCTGGTCATATGAAATTCCTACTCCACTTTTGTATTATTATTATTGCTGTTATTATTATTATTATTATTATTTCCTTGTTAAGGCTCAGTCTTATGTCTGCTTTCTTCTAGTCTCTTCACATACACTGTTACAGGAATAACTTATTCAGCCTCAGGCTTTTTAGCACCACATACATGTTAATGACTCTCAAACTAATAACTCTAGTTTTCATTTCCTCCTGAGTTCTAGCCTTTGTTCAAATGTAAATTATCATCTTTACTTAGAGGTCTAAAGGGAAATCAGAAGTGATATAAATTAACATACAAAGATTCTCTTGATCCCATCACCTCACCAAACAGACAAAAAAGAACAAAAACAGTCAAACAAACAAAACAAACACATATGAACACAACCCCCAACCAAACCAACCAACCCTAATTTGCTCATTTCCTCAACTAAGGAAATGGACACCATTTTCAGCCCAGAACAGAGGACTATTTTGACTCCATTCTTGCTTGTTATCACTCTCCACCTCCAACATCTAATTCATCAACAATTATACCTCCAAAATCTACCTTAACTCTACTTTCAAACTCCACTGATGTAACCCAAATTAAAACTACTTTTCATCTCACATTTGGATTCCACAATAGCCATTTAAATGGTCTCACTATTTATATTCTTGCCTCTTATAATCCATTCCCTCACAGTGCACCGAACCATTATTATATTTATATTGTATAATGCACATAAGATCACACCATGTTTTCTTTAATTTTTCTATGAATTACCTATTACATTAAAATAAAACCTAAACCTCCCCAGTGCATTTTATAAAGCCAGGCATGATCAGGGGACCCCTGTCTGCTGGGCCAGCCCAAAACTTACTCAACTCTAGTTCTATAGTCCTTCATTCTGTTTCCAGAAAATATTCCAAGCCTTTTTGTGACTCCTTTTATCAGGCTGCCTTTCTTATCTTTAAATCTGAGCCTGAATATATTTTTTAAAGATTTTCTTTATTTGACAGAGAGACAGACAGAGAGAGCAAGAGCAGAGGGAGGAACAGGAGAGGAACAAGCAGACTTAGAATTCCCTCTGAGCAGGGAGCCTGCCGCTTTGGCTGTCCATGGCAGGACTCTGAGGTCATGACCTGAGCCGAAGTCAGATGCTTAACCCGGTGAGCCACCCAGGCGTCCCCTGAACCTGAATATTTTTAAAAAGAGAATGTGTAAGTCCCAGTATATACAAGTAATGAAATATAAGGTGGCTATAAAACACTAATTAAATATGCTTAATGACAATATAATAAAAGAAATGACATGAACAAATAAAATATTATATTCCCCATTATGTTAATACCACAAATATATTAGATTTTATTAATAAATATGATAATATATACAGAAGGATATGCCCAAAATTTTCAGTTATTTTTTTTATTTTGGAGAAAATAATAAAGAATATTGATTTTCTTTTTTGTATTTTATTATATCTCAAATGTCCTTCAATAATTATGAATATTTAGAATGATGCTAAGCTTAAAGTTTATCTCTTAAAATTACATCATATCTAAATTTTAATGTGAATTTCCAAATAATCTGCATTTGACTTATCTTTTTTTACTTTTTAAAAATTTTATTTATTTATTTTTAAAAGATTTTATTTATTTATTTGACAGAGAGAGAGACACAGAGAGAGAGGGAACACAAGCAGGGGGAGTGGGAGAGGGAGAAGCAGGCTTCCTGCGAAGCAGGGAGCCCTATGCGGGGCTCGATCCCAGGACGCTGGGATCATGACCTGAGCTGAAGGCAGACACTTAACGACTGAGCCACCCAGGCGCCCCAATTATTTATTTATTTTAGAGAGAGAGAGAGAGAGAGAGAGAGCAAGTGAGAACACGAGCAGGGGGAGTGGCAGAGGGAGAGAGGGAGACAGAGAGAAAAGCAGAGCCCTACGTAAGGCTCGAACTCATGACCCTGAGATCATAACCTGAGCTGAAATTAAAAGTTGGATGCTTAACCAACTGAGCCCCTCAGGCACCCCCTGCATTTGATTTATTAAGTGCCTATTAATATGGAGGCTTTTTCCTGCTGAGAAAAATGTCAAACATCAAGCACTTGCCTGTTAACAAACAGCGGTTTTATAGCTTATATAATACCTGTTTTAATATAATTATAAACTATGGGGTGTTTGGAAAACACTCAGTACTATGTTGTGACATGAAATTATTTTTAATCATGTGCTTTGACACCTTGAAATGACCTTAAAAATGTGAGAATCTGACTCATAATTTTGATACTGTTTCCAAATTAAATTAGAAAAAAACCCAAAGGACTTTAATCTTGGGGAGATTATATGTTGATTTTTAAACTATAAATTCTCCAACACTGCAATTAACAAGTTATATTTTTTCCACATAAAATGTGGGTCAGTTCTGTGGATTGCCTATTGCATTGGAATAAAATTTAAGTCCACTTGTTCTACTCTGCAAAGCCATGGCTTACTTGTCCTAAATGTGGTTGCCTCTTAGCCCTAGATCCATTTAGTAGCACAGTACTACTCTGCAATTTTATAGTGAAGATGGAAAAAGCAGGGCAGATTAAACATAGTTTCAAAGACGTTGCAACCAAATACTGACATTGTATGAAACTGAAAACAACATATTAAGTGAAGGTAAAATTTAGCCTAATTAGTATATACCATAAACATTAAAAAGAATTGTGTAGGAATAAAATAGTCACATTTAAGTGACAGCTGCTGATATATACGAGAGCATTTTATTCAATAAACATTTGTGTGCTCCCACTGTGTGGTATTATGTGGAAGAAGTAACTGAAATAATAACTTTATATACCTTGGTACTTTGTCTATGTAAAAGAAAGGTATCTAATTCTTCAGTTGGAATAGATTTTCAGAGTCATGCAAACAAAGTTTGCTGAATATGACTTATTTGAAATTATCAGAATTTCAAAAGCCAAGTATCTGAATTTAGAATTGTTCAAACTCTATTACAAAGGATTGATAATAACACTAAAGAGTCTAAGGAATCAATTACCTTTAAAAGAGGTAGGGCGCCTGGGTGGCTCAGTTGGTTAAGCGACTGCCTTCAGCTCAGGTCATGATCCTGAAGTCCCGGGATCGAGTCCCGCATCAGGCTCCCTGCTCAGCAGGGAGTCTGCTTCTCCCTCTGACCCTCCCCCTCTCATGTGCGCTCTCTCTCTCTCTCTCTCTCTCTCTCTCATTCTCTCTCTCAAATAAATAAAATCTTCAAAAAAAAAAAACAAAAAACAGAAAAAAATAAATAAATAAAAGAGGTAAATTAATCTCATTCATTTCCCAGTATTATTATACAGTTATGATACTTCTCAGCATTTACCAGGATAAAATTAGCAGAAAATATGTTGGAATATTAAAGACAATATAATATTTATAAATCTTTGGATTTTAATGAATAATTAATTTAGTGAAGCAAAGCTAAGATATGATAGTTTTCCAAAAACAATTTCAAAATAAATGACTTGGTATTAGTTTACTGTTTTACTTAAGGTTCTGAATTCTGTTGAGTTTTCTTTATGTGACAGCCCTACATCTGAAGATAAAATCTACATTATCAGGGTAAGTTGGACTTCTGTTCTCTTCATGATTTTCACTATGTGCTTGAACTGTTAATACCAAAAATAAAAGTAAATGATGATCCAAATATTTCAATTTGACTTCAGAGTGTCATCAATTATTTTAATGACCAACAGACAGTATCATTTTTATCACATAGTGGCTTTATATTAATAGGAAATGGCATGAAGGAATTAAGACAATAAAGTGATTATAACATTGTAGAACATAAGAATTGGAAGAGACTTAGAATCAATCTATTCTTACCTCTTAATTTTATGTGTAAAGGAACCCAGTGTTTTCCCTCAAGATCCTAGCGTTAAATGGAAAGCTCAACTTGCATCTTTACCCTTTACCTCCCTTACTCAGCTTCCTAATACAAAGAATCTGCTTCTCTTTTAAACTAGATTAATACATCTCTTTAAAACTTGCTCTCCATATCTATAAAGAGCAGTTACAGTTCCCTAATTTATATATGCATGTCCCAAAACTGTAATCTTTAAAACAAAAATGAAAACAGAGCACAAAATGAAATAAAAGCCTCCTTGTAATCACAGATGAAAAGCCATACTGTTACATCTTTGGGTTTAAAACTTGTCCTCACAAGTTATTTGTGAGACTCACACAAAGAGCAGGTAGAAAACACTTTGCCTTATGGTATAACTCATAAAACTCTTAACCCCAGAAAATTAAGTGAAATATTTAGGTAATAATCAAATGTTTGTTGTAGCTAGTTAGCTTCTAATTCCATAAAAACTTTGGAAGAAATTTTATATATATACATATATATTTATATATAAATTTTATATATATACGTATATATATACATATATATATACAAAAAAGTTAATATATATGATACTGTGCTTTATAATAAGAAATATATAGAGTTCCTAAAAGCCTTAGAAGTTCCTAAATGCTGAGAACTCTAAAGGCCTTTTGTTATGTTAATGATGTGACTTTTGTAAGAGGACTAAGGATGGGGGCTGGTTGCCATGGGGACCAACCCTGTGATTATAAGGTTGGAACTTTTTTAGTTCCACCCCCTGACCTCCAAGGAAGGGGGAGGGGCTGAAGGTTCAATCAATCATTAATGGCCAATGACTCAGTCAGTCATGCCTTGTAATGAAGCCTCCATAAAATCCCAAAAGGACAGTGTTTGGAGAGCTTCAGGGTCAGTGAACATGTAGAGATTCAGGGAGAGTGGCATGTTGGTAGAGTATGGCAGCTCTAGGCCCTTTTCCCCATAATTGGGCTTATGCCTCTCTTCCATCTGGCTGTTCCCAGTTACATCCTTTTATAATAATCTGGTAATCTAGTGAGAAAATGGGTTTCCTGAAGTTCTGTGAGTTGCTCTAGCAAATTTATTGAACCCAAGGAAGGGGTCTTTGGAACCACTGGCTTATAGCCAATTTGTCAGCAGCGTTAAGTAACAACCTGAGCTTTCACCTGGTGTGTGAAGGGGTGTGTGTGTGTGCAGTCTTATAAGACTAAAACCTTAACCTACAGAACCTGACACTAACTCTAAGTAAATAGTGTTAGAATTGAATTGAATTCTAGGAAACCTAGTTGGTGTCTGAAGAATTGCTTGATGGTGGGGGCAACCTCCCCCCTCCCCAAATTAGTGGGCAGAACACAAAAGCATATATATATATATATATATATATATATATATATATATATATATATATAAATCCATATATATATATGGACTTATACATACAGCACACACCGCCAGAAACAGAATCCTTTAATAAAATTATTCCTTACCAATATTGCAAGTTTGTATAATATCTTACCAGTTTGCTCTCTTTTCATTACTAATTTCTGCTTCTGACCCTCTGTATGCCACAGCTTCAAATAACACAAATAATGAAAACAGTATCCATTATATTTGTGTGGATTTCACAAAGAAGATAATGTTTAAAAGATAAAATTTAATGGATTTTAATTTAACCTGAGTTTGTCAGAGGAAAAGATGCTTCCACAAAAACCTAAATGATTGCTAGTTAACTCAGAGTCTGTGCAGAGAGAACAGGCTATAAGAGTCCCTATGATGAAAAAGGGACATAGAGTGTTTTAAAAATAGGCCAAAGGCTTATATGGTTGAAGCGTAAGGATCAACAGTGATGATGGCTCATCATCAGCCTGGAAAGGTGGCCAAGGCCAGATACTGGAGAGTCCTGTAAAACATGTTTAAGATTTTGAACTTTTTCCTATTGAATTCACTGAGTAGTTTTAAGCATTGTAGTGATTATCAAATTTTTATTTATTTTTTAAAAATTACTCTGATATAGTAGGCTAGAAGTTTGGAGCAGGACAGAAGTTGAGGTTTTGGGCAAAGTATACCACAATATGACTTAGGAGGCTATGGGAATAATAGAAAATGAAGAAAGGTGGTGGTAGTAGAAAGAGGAGAGCAGTGGAAAAAATGGAGTTATTTTATATATAAAAGCAGCATATTTTTTTTAGATAATGAGAGGGGAAACATAAAGGATGACGCTAAGATTTCTGCCTGTGGAAGTAAGTAGACAGAATACCATTTGCCAAGATAGGGAACACAGGAAAGGGAGTAAGTCTGTAACGAAATATGAAAAGTTTAAATATATGAGTTTGAAGTGCTATGAGAAACTTAAGAGAAGATGCTTAGCAATCAATTAGACATATGTTACATCCAGGCCTCAGAAATGTAGGCTGGAAATACAAGCTATGAAGTTGAAAGCTTATTTTATGTGTCATATACAGTTTACAAGCATTAGGGTCATTGTCTCATTAATAATAATGGTATGATTGGGGCGTCTGGGTGGCTCAGTCGTTAAGCGTCTGCCTTCGGCTCAGGCCATGATCCCAGGGTCCTGGGATCGAGCCCCGCATCGGGCTCCCTGCTCAGCGGGAAACCTGCTCCTCCCTCTCCCACTCCCCCTGCTTGTGTTCCCTCTCTCTCTGTGTCTCTCTCTGTCAAATAAATAAATAAAATCTTAAAAAATAATAATGATATGATTGACACTATCATTTTTTTATTACACTGAAAGGTTTAAATAGGTTTCTCAAACTCATATATTTAGTAGCAGCATCTCCCAAGATCATAAATTCAGCTGACTCCTACAAAACAAACTCCAAAATATTTAATGACTTAAACCAAAATTTTGTTAGTATTACATTTCATTACTGTGGAGTCAAGAATTTGGACAGGACACAATAGAGAACATTTATCTTTGCCTAAAATTTCCAGGGTATCAGCTGGGATAAATTGAATGGCTGGGAGTTAGAGCAGGTGAGGGTTGGCTGAGTAGGTCTACTCCCTATACATGGCCTTTCCAAGTGGCTTTTCCAAAAGTCTAAATTTGGTTTTGTTTTGTTTTTTTTTTTACAGTATGGGTGTTTCATGATAGTTAAATTTTTTTACCAGGAGCTCAGGGCTCCAAAAGGAATAATACATCAACTGCCAGTTCTCTTCTAAGCTAGAGTTGGAAAGAGCAAAGCCTTATTTCCACCATATTTTATTGGTCAAAACAGTAAAAAAAATAAGATCAAATTCAAGTAGAGGGGACAAAACCCTCACCTCTCTATGTGAAGAGCATGAATGTATTTGTGGTCATCTTTAATCCACCACACCTATGACCCTAACACTTGTAGTTACTCTACGCTACAATCAATTTCTACAAGGTACACCTATAGCAAAGTGCCATCCACTTAGCAGGTGATCAAGAAGTGTTTGTTCAATGTAATTCTAATGTAGAGATTATATTTTGTTAATCATGAATCAAAAATAGCTTGTGAATCATTTCAGATGCTTCATCATTTTGGACAAAGAAATGAAGGCATTTAGAATGCCATCCTAGAACAGTACTTCTGAATTCCTCAGAATTACAAATGTCTGTGAATTACTCAAGCTGAGGCTCCATGAAAGGTCTTTCATATTCTGTTTGAAGATTCTAATTTTGGATATGTCCTCTTGCAAATATTCTCATTGACAGAATGTATTAGAGTGGTGTGTAGCGCTCTACCTTAATGTAATTGATAGCTTGTTGCCACTGAATGTTAAGAAACTCAGCAGTAAGATGACTTCAAAGAAAAGGTCAAAACTTGCTTTTGGCAAAGAGCAAACTCCATACAGAGAAAAATACCATTCTAAGTTAGCCAGTTCTCAGAACAATGTTCTTATTCATATGGATGAATAAACCAAATCAAAAAATGTTCCCAACTCATGCAATCACCAACATTATGTAAAATGATGAAATGGCTTTCATTAGCAATCAGAAATATCAAACAATCAGGTATTGAGCTTTAATTTTCTTTTTATCCCTCAGAACTTTAAGAATGACATTTTATACTATTTAAGGTCTTCATAAATTATTTTATAAAAAATAAATATTAATGTTGAAGCAGCAATATAGTATGCAATACCACTCAGCCAATTAAGAAAAAATGATATTGTAGGAAGTGAATTATAACTTTCTTACAGAATTACAGCATACAGCTGCAAGTCATCAATAGACATGCAACTCACAAAAGAGATTAATGGTTTATTTATTCTAATGTACTAAATGATTATGATCAAGATGAGGAAGTACTGTACATGAAAAAAGCATGGGAATTGTAGTTGGAATGCTGGCTCTTCCGATTTCGCACCACGTAATCGGGGCAAGTCACTCAACCTCTCTTGGTGTCAGTTTTGTCAGCTATAAACTAAAGGTATTGTCATTCAGACTAAAATGTTACTGTAAGGATTCACTCAAATTATCTGTTCAAATAGTATATTACAGTATCAATAACTAGCTATTTTTTTTAAAAGATTTATTTATTTATTTTAGAGAGCACACCGGAAAGGGCAGAGGGAGAGGGAGAGAATCTCAAGCAGACTTCCTGCCCAGCCACAGGGAGGGGCTCCATCTCTCCACCCTGAGATCATGACCTGAGCCCAAACCAAGAGTCGGATCCTTAACTGACTGTGCCACCCAGACACTCCACTAGCTTTTATTTTTTTAATTATTATTAATCTCACAGTAGCAGCTGAATCAGTAAGAAGTAGTTTTCCCCACTTAAATATTTATTTTGAAGTATGTGAAAGATAGAGTAGGGTATTATGTGATCAAAACTAACAATATATGTATATATTCAGCATGAAAAAGCAAGGTCTGAGGAAATGATATAAAAAGTATAAGTGGCAAAAGAAGGCAAACAAAATTCTTTGCACGTTATGAAAGAGTAAAACTGAGAATAAATGAGAACAAACAAATAGATGAGAATATCTGAGAAAAATCTTCCCAGGGAAATACCTTTAATATCAATATAAAATATTTTCTAGGTGTTTAAATTGTTCATTATTGATGTTTTATAAAATATGTCTCTCACAGATAAGATTCCATAAATTCAATAATTATTAATGCCCTATTTTCTTACTCTCTGTTTCATTTCCATTTGCAATGTGCTACTGCTATGGTAAACCAGTCATCTCAGCGATTGAGGAATCTTGTCTGTGTTTCTGTTACAATGTTGCCCTCATGATAATAGCTAAGTTACTATTGCATAGACATATTTTATCCAAAAAATGGATATTTTTGTTGATTCATTTAACCAAATTTATATATAGTTTAAAATCCAAATTTGGATTTCTTTTATAACCCTGAAGTTGTCTTTCTTACAGCAAGAATACACACCTAAATTAACTTCATCTTAATGAAATTACTTTGGAATAAAATATGTTAAAATGAGAGACAACCAAGCCATTTTTATAGAATGGGTTGTCCCTAAGTTTCATCTCCTTATGGTACCACCAATTCCATATTTACCTTAATTAAAAAAAAAATACACACACACACACACGCACACACACACACACACACACACACCTGCTCAAGTAGATCTTCCACTTCCCTTTTCTTCTGCATTTTTTGTCTGGGAGTCTCCAGGGGCTGTTCTCATGTCCCTGGTTTCACTTGTCTCTCTTAACAGTATTCAGCTGCAGGATAGGTACTTTATTTATAGACTTCTGCTTCCATCCCACAACTGCCTCATGACTGCCCCCTGCTGGAGAAACTATTTGGTGGTAGGAGCTTCCCCATTGTGACCATTCTTAATGTACCCAAAGATTCAGGAAAAATGCACAAATATGTAACCCAATTTTCTACCCTCACCACTTGTTTCCTGGATACCAGAGAGTGCTATTTCTGTCTCATGTTTCAAGACTTCCCCATGAAAAAAGCTTCCCAGCTTCTGTCATTTTCTTTCTCTTCCTAGGCCACAGAAACTAAAATTACAATGTCTCAAAATGTAAAATAGATAATACTCTATCCTCCCCACTGAAAGTTTCTTTGAATTAAGTACATAACCCTCTCTACTTCTCTTGGAAACTGACTCCCGGTAGCCCTGTCAAGCAGTTCACAGGATGTGCAAGTAGTGTTAAATCTTGGTTGGAGCTACTGTAGACTTGCTTGTTATCTGGCCTTATAAAAGAGTTGTCTTCCGAAAGTATAAATCTCTAAAGCTAGAATCTTATTTGCCTTCTTAAATAAAAAACAATTATTGTAAATTCTATGTATGTTTTGCTTCTATCTTAAAAGTTGAGTCACATATAATTAATTCTATGGCAAGTCTATATAAGTGCTATCTTTGGGAAAAGAGCATCTCATAGCAGTTAAGATTAATATTGATGTTTTCTACATGAAATTACAAAAAAAATGTGTTCCTAAATCAAACAAAACTACAGCTTTATGTTTGCTGATTCAATGTTGTTGCGAAATACTGAACTCCCAGATGATTATCCTTTTAGTTGTTTATTGTCTAAATTAAATAAGAAAAGATGGAATGCATATAAAAATCAACTATCCACTTATTGTACACACAATCTTACAAAAAAATTATTACCCTAAATAATTGTATGGTTTTATTTTATTTGTATAAAAGGAAGCTTAGCAATCATTTTTACGGAAATATTTATAAAGCTAGAAAATAATAAAGGTAAAGAGAAGTACCAGAGTAATGCATTTATAGCTATAAGTATGCCCTTAATTATAGGCAGAAAACAATATATATTTAACAAATAATAAAAATATTCAGTTTCATGACTTAAATCAAAATCTTATATTTATTAGAAGCATGTATTAGCTGTGCATCTTTATGTTAAATTCATGTTTCCCTGAATTGGATTGATTATATACTTACGGGATTTATTAATTCAACCAATAAATGATTTCTATGTGCCAGATGATGATGTCTAATTGAGTGTTAGAAATAAAATATGCAGGCGCCTGGGTGGCTCAGTTGGTTAAGCGACTGCCTTTGGCTCAGGTCATGATCCTGGGGTCCTGAGATCGAGTTCCATATTGGGCTCTCTGTTCAGTGGGGAGCCTGCTTCTCCCTCAACCTCTGACTGTCACTCCCCCTACTTGTGCTCTCTCTCTGTCAAATAAATAAATAAAATCTTTAAAAAAAATAAATAAATGTGCTGGGTCACCTGGGTGGCTCAGTCGGTTGTGTTTGTCTTTGGCTCAGGTCATGATCCTGGGGTCCTGGAATGGAGCTCCGTGTAGGGTTCCCTGCTCAGTGGGGAGCCTGCTTCTCCTTCTCCCTCTGCCCCTCCCCCCCATGCTCTCTCTCGCACTCTCTCTCCCTTTCAAATAAATAAATAAAATCTTTTTAAAAAAAGACATAAAATATGCTATGGAATCACTTATATGGGGTAGTTGAAAAAGACTTGGAGTATTCAAAAATATTCCTACAAAAATATTACCCATAAAAAAAAAGCTACAGGATAATTAGCAATTAGTCAAGCAAGGAGGAGTTCCAGGCAGAGAACAACCTATAGCAGTATTTTGAGACAAGAAAACAAAATGAAATAACTGCATATGAATGAAGCACAGATAGTAAGAATAGAAAGTTTAGAGATGAAGCTTGACATTTAAAAATATAGACAACAGGAGAGGTTCCTGGTTTTAGTAAAGACCAACTAAGCTACAATTGACAGATAAAGATCATAAAATCTGTACAAAATACAATAAAAACAAAAATAAACAGCAACAAAAACTGTTGGGTACTGGAGAGTGATGAAAGGGAAGGACACCTGGTGACTCTTCTTTTATCAAAACTTCTAGCCTAAGGGCAGACCCTAGTCTGTACCATGCAGGAAACTAAGATCCTGATAGAAAACCGAAGCCATTCTGGCCAGAAGAACCAGAGAACAGAGCAACCACAAAACTGCTCTGGGCAATCACACTCACTGGAAATTGACGGAGTGTTGCCAAAAGAGAGAGCAGAAGATCCAAATTCCATGTATAAACTCTGCCATTAAAGAAACACAGTTTATGGTTTAAGTCCAACCCAATGAAATGCCAGCTAAAACAAACAAACAAACAAAAATCAACACACTTGGAAAATATAACAGAATCTAAAATCAACATTCACAACATCCAGGATATAATAGTAAAAAAAATAAGTTTATCTATGAAGAACAAAAGAAATATGACCCATGCTCAGTAGAAAGGACAATCAGCAGACCCTGACCATGAGATGATCAGGATTTAAAACAAACAGAAAAGAATTATAAAGCAGCTTTTATAATGAAGCTCAGTGATACCAGGAAAATATGCCTGTAATGAATGAAAAGAAAAATATCTCAGCAGAAAAATATCTAGAGTCTCTAAAACGGTGGCAGTGTCAATATTCTCTGGTCAGCTATTTCTTCTGTAACTTATTTTATGTTCCATTTAAATGTCAACTCAAAATCAGCACTTTCTATTTATTTCTTGTTCTCCCACCTTTCTTAACCAATTCTCTTCTGATTATCCTTTTTTTTTTTTTTTTTTTGGTAAAATATCACATGGATTTTTCACTGGGAGATAAGGAGGCAACACAACTACAGGCTTTGGGGACTGTGTGTGAACTGAGTGACACACGCACAACCACCACCAACAGACTCTGAAAGAAAGGATGCAACTGGTCACTAATCATGACGCATATGTATTATTTATGTAGTGATTTGTGGAATCCAGAAAAATCTGCTTTTTGCTCCTTTTTCTGCTCTTAGTCTTGTTAAGACCGGCACCCTCACTTTATGCATGCCTTATAATCCAAATAGTATATGTCCTCCTTGTAAGGGACAAGGAGTTAATGACTTCTTTAGAATAGACAACATCTCAGGAAGGACCAGGTGAGGATGACCGGGTGAAGCCATCATATGTGTATTCCAGACCACTGGAGCTAGACACCTCAATGCCAACATCTCTACGCCAAGACCCCCTTGGCTCCAAGGAATAACACCTGGGCCCTTGTCTTTGTTCTAACGGGTTCCTGGGTGCCTGAGAGGACACGTACACCAGACCACAATCCTCAAGAAAAACCCCAGACTCCAAACAAAATGAGACTCTATCTCATTTTCTTTCTCAGTCTCCCAGACACTCTGTCTGCACCTGCACTCTCTGTCTACCTTCAACAAACTGCTTTCACCTCCTGTTGGCTCACATTTGATTTCTGTCCTGCACACGGCCAAGGACCCTCTTGGCTGGTCCTGCGAGAACCCCTCTCGGTCCTTGGATCTGGCCTGCTGGCATCACTTGTATACATTAAATTGAAAGAAGATATAAACTCTAGCACATTGGCCATGGGTTGGAGAAAAGATGAGATATTTAACTGAGAAGAAAAAAGTACTTAAAATTAAACCCTGAGGAATACCAATATTAAGTAAGGGCTATAAAAAGAGGTAAGTCTGAAAGAGACTGGAAATGAAAGGCCAGGAAAAGTATGAGGGTGCATCAGAAAACACACAAACAAACAACCCCTCCCCCCCCGCCATACACACGCACAAACACAAGAGAAAGGGTTTCAAGGGAGACACTTAGTCAGAATTTGAAAATAAAGCTGAAGGGATGAGTAAGAGTCAGAATAAGGAGTAACTGTAGAATTTTTTTTAAAGCAGCAAAGTCTTTGGAGCCTTCTAGAATTACTTTCAGAAACTGAAACTAATTTTAAGAATTGAGTGGGAAGTCCTAATGTGGATGTAACATTGAATCTCGTGAGTTCAAGATGATGAGAGGTTTGTTTATTTCAGCCTAGGTTACCCCATCGTAAACGATAAGGGGAGTTGAAAATCTACAAGAGGACAAAAGAGAACTACAAGCATTCTAACTTTGAGGCTGTGAGGTGAGGTAGCTTTCAGTGCTGGGGAAGGGCTGTTTTTACATCCTAAAATTAGGGGAAGAGGAAGAGAGAAATGTGGGAGGCACATTTCATGTTTTCATGTGAGCTTGTTGAAGGAGGTGTGGCCTCTTTGTTTCTTGTTCTTCTGTGAAGTAGTAGGCATGGACATCTGCAGAAAGTAGTGGGAGGGAAGAGGATCAGATATTTTTAGGAAAGAATGTCCAAATAGATGCTATGGAGAAAGAGAGGAAGAGCTGATTTGGAAAATGTAGGAGGATTGCTGCAAAGTCATGAATCTCAGTAAAATTTTCGTTTGTTACAGTCTGAGTTTGGGTAATCTTTTAACCATCCTAAAAAAACCCATATATAAACACAGGGCAGATAAACTGTTATAGGGATCCATGTTAAGTCACAACCATATACTCAAAGGAAAGTAAGGCGGTCTGGGGTCCATTTTCTCAACAAACTCTTAATAATAAACATTTTAGCCTTTTGTATTTTTAAACATACAGATTCAATAGCCAAATACTGGCTATTAGGAAATTCCTGGCTCTCTAAATTCACTATTGGAACTCAAACCATCATTCCATCTGCTGCATCTATTGTTTGTATTGCCTGTTTGAATGCATATAATTTAGAGAATGAGAAAAAAATGAGTAAAAAAAGAAAGACTTAATTTCAAGAATTCATATGATCCTTAGGATAATTTTCAGTGCTAACAGAATAACATAACAAAAAAAGATATTATTTCAAGGTTAAATTCAATCAAATAAAGACACTAATCAATAAGGATGATCCTTGGGGTGCCTGGGTGGCTCAGCTGGTTAAACGTCTGCCTTCGGCTCAGGTCATGATCCCAGGGTCCTGGGATGGAGCCCCGCGTCAGGCTCACTGCTCAGTGATGAGTCCGCTTCTCCCTCTTTCTCTCCCTCTGTGATCTTTCTTGCTCTCGTGCTCTCTCAAATAAATAAATAAAATCCTTGAAAAAAGATAAGGATGATCCTTGAATGAAGAAACAAACAAAAAAATAACCCAATGGT
Source organism: Phoca vitulina (assembly GCF_004348235.1). NCBI lineage: Eukaryota > Metazoa > Chordata > Mammalia > Carnivora > Phocidae > Phoca > Phoca vitulina. The sequence goes on along the minus strand of NW_022589717.1, from coordinate 46,304,115 downwards.
AGGAATGTGACCTGAGTTCTCATTTGTAGTTTAAATTCTGACACTTTCAGGGTTTTGTTGGAGCCCAGGCTCTGGGCTTCATCTATCTCTTAATCATGGTTCTACCACTTACTAATAATGAAACATGAAACAAGTTACTTAAAATATTGTGTCTACAAAATGAGTTAATAATACTACCTAAATTAGTTAAACTAACACATATGAAGTGCTTAGAGCAGTGCCTGGCATGCAGTGAGTATTCAATAGCTGTTAGAAATTATTATCAAACCAATGGTGGTTGCATGCTACTCGTTCTCCAAACTCTTAAGATTTATTGGAGAATACGACATAATGATGTAATATACATAATAAATTCTTGTAAAGTTTGTGTTTGTTTATAATTTATTCAATGTATTATTAATACCTAACGTGAAAATTTCATAGAACTTTTAAGATTAACAGCAATAAACTCTATTTTATCAATAAATCTTAATTTTAATTTTAGTCTGTGAAATGTTGGGAGATTAAAAAAAACAAAATCTAAACCCTTGGGGCTAAAGAGAAATGCTGTGATTTTCCCTAAACTGAGCTACTTATTTTTTTTTAAATACACAAAGAAAAAGAAATATAAATTCTCTACTTATGTGCGTGATTTGTGCCATGATAACTTGTGCTCTAGAGAACTTTCAGGATACTTACTGAGCTATGTCCTTTCAAAATAGCTCAATTATTATATGTCTGGGGTTAAAATTTTCTAGAATACTAAGTATATATCCAAATAAGATTTGAAAATGTCTTACTGTTACATAAAGGATTTTACATCTATGTAATTTTCATAAAATATAGCTATGCAAAAATACCTTTAAAATAGAATGCATATGTGAATGACTACATGTTTTTATATGTGTGCTGGAAAGCATAAGTCAGATTCTTTCCTGATGAAACCATTTCTCTAGTTGACAACTGTCAAAGCCATCTCAAAAACCCATGAATATTAAAGCACTGTTCACTGGCACATTTGGCATTTTGAAGTCAGGCAAATAGAACTCATGAAATATGAAAGGAGTGCTCCATGTCGCTTTGTAGAAAATGTTGCCATTAAGATGATGTATGAGGAAATTCACACCTTCATCTGCTGGGCGTGCTCAACTGTATTTTCAATCAACTGTATTACTTTGCTTTGATAGTGTTACCTTTGGATAATACCCTCCTTTTCCCTGGCTTAAAGAGTTCCCGAAGCCAGGATTATGCAGAAATTTTTTAATCATTTGCATGTATAATACACGTTTTAAACACAAGTATATTATGTTACTAGTTATATTATAACAATTAATAGAGTATAAAGTCTTTCTATTTTAACTCCTAGTATTAGGTCAGGAATGTTCCTAGGCACACACCACTGCCAATTTTTATTCTATATTACTAGGTTTGTGGAATTCAAGTTTACTAGAAAATTGTGATATGTTTCCTTCATATTCTAGCCTCAGAAAAACTTGTCCTGACTACATTTTCACATGCTTAGTGATATTATAGACTATTCTATTAAATTTGAAACTATACTCTTTCTGGACGTAATGATTTTTATTTTGTAATTATTTGGAACAAAGCGATGCACTTTATTTTACCTAGTCTGTACTATGATGAAACATAAAGATGAAAAGAGTTCTCATTCATTCTAATGGAAGGATGTGTGAATGTATGACAGACATATTAAAAGTCTTAAAAATTACTTTTTGTTAAAATGGAAAATTACATATATGTCCCTATAAATATCAATATAGGCAATCAATGCAGTCAAGAATTATACTTATTGCAATCATACAAATAGATATTTTTATCAATTTTCTATAGAGATTTATCCAGCAACTCTTTACATTTCACAGTGTGAAGTCTTAAAATTTCTTTCCCTTTAAAAGAAGATACATTCTTGACTGTTGGTGCAACAAAAGGCAGTACACACATGATTATAGAATCCACATCTCCAGTTCCATACTTTACTTTTTGTGTACTTAAGTATGCATGATTAAGTTATGATTTTCTGAATGCAATATTTTATTGTAATTTTACCTACATAGTTTCTTAAAATAAAAGTGACTTAATAACCTTTTGCTTGGGGGGCGCCTGGGTGTCTCAGTCGCTAAGGGTCTGCCTTCGGCTCAGGTCATGATCCCAGGGTCCTGGGATCGAGTTCCGCAGCGGGCTCCCTGCTCAGCGGGAAGCCTGCTTCTCCCTCTCCCACTCCCCTTGCTTGTGTTCCCTCTCTCGCTGTGTGTCTCTCTGTCAAATAAATAAATAAAATCTTTAAAAAAAAATTAAAAAAATAACCTTTTGCTTGTTCATAAATCCATGAACTTGTGAACCTATACTGGTTGGACATATGTAAGATAGCTTCCTTTCTGTGTCTGTGTCAAATCAGAGTCTCACTTTTAAAAAGAATATTAAGCTCAATATACAACCAAAGTGCCTGTGCTGAATATTCTCATTTAAAAGTTGATAAGGCATGCTTCTATTCATTTCCAAACTGCACACACACACAGAGAAAATTCCTGTTAAGGAAGAATGGGTATTCAGATATGTTCTAGAATTATGGTTTATTTGCCTGCGACTATGTCCTATAATAAAACATAGAAAAAGGAAATGAAGGCTGTGGCCAATTCTTCAAGGTGCCTTATTAGTAAATAGCTCAGAGAGGACAGCAGGATAAAGGGTACTCTGTGACCTCTCAGGCACAGAGGAAGTTAGCTGAGGAGAAAGTCAGGAATGTGACTTTATGTAATACCTTATATAACTTTATTACTTTACATATATAAGGAAATTAGATGGTTTGGAACAAAATCCCTTAAAAGAACTATGCCTCTATAGGACAGTAAAACATCTTCCTTGGGCCCTGACAGTTTACTGGAGACACTGCTTCGAGCAACAGTATTAAGGTCATGCTTGAAAAAGTAATTTCAGATCCTCCAACTGATAATCTAGTATGTTTACAGTTATTCATAGAGTTGGCAGGCCTAAGCCGGTAGTAGTAAAATAAGGATCTTAGGATGTAGGAGAAAACAATTCAGGAGTTTCTATGTAGCTCATTAGTTTCCCCAGGAAGACTTACTCTTGACCTATCTAGTGGGTCAGCAAATATTTTCTGTAAAGGGCCAGATAATAAAATCTCTGTCACAACTAGTCAGCTCTGCCTTGTAGTGGGAAAACATTCATAGAAAACATAAGTGAATACGTGTGGCTCTGTTCCAGTAAAACTTTATTTATGGACAATTTAAATTTCATATGATGTTTTCATGTCATGTAATATTAATCCTTTAAATTTTTTTTCAACTATTTGAAAATGTAAAAATCATGCTTAGTTCTTGGGCCAAATAGAAACAGGTGGCAAGCCATAGTTTGCTAACTCAGGGCAAGGTTTCCTGGGAAGGAACAGCTCCTTAGATCCTCCTGACTTATGTAGCAGGTGACTTGGTCTGGTTTGGAAACCCAGACATTCTACTTCTTTGGTTATGGAATAAATGAGTCACAGAAACTCTAAATTATAACCTCTCTCCAGATATTTATATAGAAGATGCCCTGATACCCATCTATGTCCTCCAAACCATGGGAAAAAATTTAAAGTGTTTATATTTATAGAATATCTTTCTGTCATTATGGAACACAAGCATTTTGACAAGTGTGCTCTTGAAGGTCACATATAATGGATGTTCCTTCTAGAAATTGATAGTTTCTCTCAAAAATCACAGTTGTCTGGTGTGGTGGTGGTGGTGGTGTGTGTGTGTGTGTGTGTGTGGTGTGTATATACGTATGTGTACACACACATACAGGTAATAAAGTTGTTTGGAACAATTAGTTCTAAAAGAGACAAGATAAGCCATTAGAAGATAACTGATTTTACAGATGGTAAGATTATACAGTAAAGGTGGATTGAAGGAACTCTCATACCAGAGAAGCTAACTTGAAATACTCAGGTAGCCACTTTATAGGAGGTCTAAGAGTTAATATCTACTTAGTGTTAGGTAAGTAGTATTCAGAATTGTTCACAGTTTTGACATAATATAATGCTAAAGTCTTTTTCTAATTTCTTTGGTTTCCCCCAATCAGATTTTAAAAAGAAAATCTGAGGACAATACAAGCTCTGAAAAAAATGGTGATTCAACAGTGATTAAAGCCCACTGTAAAATTAAAAGAAACAAGCAAAAACCTTTTCTGACAGATGTAGACATTATTTGTTTTCTCCACAAATGATACCATGCTTGTCGTAATTTAATCTATTTCTATTTTCCAGAAAAAAAAAAAGAAACAAAACCTCAAATACAACACTTCCAAAAGTTGTGATTCGAGGATGAAGCAGTAATGACTGTCGACATTGAAATACACTATTAGCATCAAAAGACAGCATGCTGTTCATACCTAAAGAGGACCTATGGTAGACTTTAGGAGTGTGAAAAAGATCTGAAAATTGTGTCTTTATGTACAGAACTTCTATATGCAATAACACAGATAAGTACACAGATTAGTACTCACCTTTTACCCCAGTTAAATTATAATCAATGATATCATTTTCATTAGAGCTTGGGCATTAATTTTGAGATCGATCCTTTAGGATTATGTAACAAAATGTAATGGTTCCCCTTTCCTTTATCTTCCCTCAAATAAGGAACCTGACATGACTCTAAATGACTCTTAATTTATTATGAATAACATTCACAACTTAGATCTTCTGATAACTGATACGTTGACGATTATAAAACGTATTTTGTCCCTTTAAGATTTTAAATGAGAAGTTTGTATTTTAAAATTAATTTCAAATTTCAGTCACCAAATTGACTCTGTTTCAGGTTCTTTCTGCTTAAGCTAATATAATATTAATGTATATTATTATAAATTATATATATATTAATATAATATAATATAACACTGCATGAACCAAAACACTTTCTTCTATATTTGTTTTCATTAGGTCATTTGTAACAATATTTTATACTCACCCAGTCTCATCTATTTGCTAAATATTTTGTTCATTTATTGGCTTTGTGACAGGAAAAATCATTTTTTGTGGGTGATTTCATTTGAGCAAGGAGCGATGGTGACTTAGATGGTCCACTGGAGAAAGATGGTACTTCTAGGGCATTGAAAGATGGGTGTATGACCTTAAATGATTTAGCTCTGTATTTTGGCATCAAGAAACTCTAATTCCATTTTCAGATAAAATAAGTCTTCAAGTTATTATATCCAATATAAACATCCATCTGTGGTACTTTATATATAAATTATTACTTTGAAAAGAACTGGAATTAAGATTTCAACTTGCTTGAACAGAATCTCATTTCCTTGAAATACAGTAGAAGCAGTATTTCAAAGAAATGAGATTTATCTTCACACTGAGGCAGAGGACTTGAATGCCAGAGAACTTGGCTGCCCACCGGATGGTGGAGATAGCTTGATATGTACAAAGTATTAGAGGAAGGCAGATATTCTTACAGAAATAATGTTTTCTTAATACTTCCTTGCCACTTAATAAACATACTCTCAACTAACTCAATATGTTAGATTTTATCTGTCTAGACACAAAGCCGTGACAACGGCCTTCATTAATTTTAAGCAGCACATTTTTTTTTTCAAGCAGCACATTTTTAAAATTTTATATGTATGGTATACTTTTGCTCTGCACTATCAAACATAGTTTTATTTTTTTAGAACACATACGATTAATCTATGTGTTTTTAGAACACATGATTAATCTAAAACCTTTCCATTTTATATGTCACTTGGAGTTAGTTTTTAATTCCTCCCTATAAGCAATTTTAAAGGCCATGGAAATTTGTTTAGAGACCATATTGGTCTTTGGTAGAGAAAAAATAAAAATGTTTCAGATCATTTTTGTTTGGCATTTCTCAGATATTTCAGGCACAGAGAACTACATGTGGATCCCTTTCCATCAGATTTAGAGTCCTCAATTTGTCATATTGACACATGGCTGGAACCATAAAATGAATCAGAGTCATGGAGGTACATCAGGCATTTCTCTAACGATCTTGGGCATGATTACAGCTCTTGCCTTCATCAGGCTTGAAAATAGAATGCAGAGTCTAATCTGAGGCTGCTCAGATGGGTCCTCTCCTGAACACCGCTTTAACAAAATGATCCTCTGCCTGACATCAAGAGGACATTTTCAGACTGTCAGTGTTTGTTTTACATAAACGTTACTTATATAAAATTTATTTCCAGATAGTATAAGAATAAAGCGCATTAAAGTGCAGATATTTATACATATATATATATACACACGCCTATTTTTTCTTTTCCATGCTTTTAAATTCCTTACAATATTCTTTTAATCCCAGCCTAGGAAGACACTTCATGCCATCTCTGATTTCTTGACATGCCTCCATGATTCCATGCCAAGGATAACACCTACCTTAAGATATTAAGGATTGCATTTATTTTTCAAACAAGAATTACTGCGCTTCCTCTAAATTGGAATGGAGTAGGATAGTGAAAGATTTGCATAAAGATTTGCATTTTCTAATACTGATCTCAGCCAACCAATTGCATCAATTCTTTGACTGCTGAGAGGAAATCTCCTATCAAATTCTCTACATATTGGCTGAAGATAATTCTTAATAGTGTCCACTTTATAATCTTAAAAAAATTACACAACAGCTTTACATTTTGTACTGCCAAACTAAATTGCTAATCATCATGGATTTTGTGCCATAACTATTTCCAATTTCTTTTTATCTTTATCATTATGGTAGTTTTTACCTTGTCACTCTATTCTGCATCAGTCATAAGTGTATTCTTTAAATTTAAAGAATTGCGTCCATATTTACTCTTTCAAACTATAAAAATAAGTTAAATATTATATAATTTAAATAACAATATTTCAATTTATTTGCCAATTATGATTTTTTTATTAAGTTCAATTAGCCAACATATAGTACATCATTAGTTTTTGATGTAGTATTCAATGATTCATTAGTTGCATATAACACCCAGTGCTCATCAGATCACGTGCCCTCTTTAATGACCATCACCCAGTTACCCCATCCCTCCAAATTCTCTTCATTCTATAACCTCAGTTTGTTTTCCAGAGTCCAGAGACTCTCATGGTTTGTCTCCCTCTCTGATTTCTTTTAATTCAGGTTTCCCTCCTTCCCCTATGATCCTCTACCCTATTCCTTACATTCCATGTATTAGTGAAACCATATGATAACTGTCTTTCTCTGCTTGACTTACTTCACTTAGCACAATACCCTCCAGTTCCATCCATACCAATGCAAATGGTAGGTATTCATCCTTTCCGATGGCTGAGTAACATTCCATTGTATATATGGACCACATCTTCTTTATCCAGTCATCTGTTGAAGGACATCTCGGCTCCTTCCATAGTTTGGCTATTGTGGACATTGCTGCTATGAACATCAGGTGCATGTACCCCTACTTTTCACTACATCTGTATCTTTGGGGTAAATATCTAGTAGTGCAATTGCTGGGTTGTAGGGTAGCTCTATTTTTAACGTCTTGAGGAAACTCCATGCTGTTTTCCAGAGTGGCTGTACCAGCTTGCATTCGCACCAACAGTGTAGGAGGGTTCCCCTTTCTCTGCATCCTCACCAACATTTGTTGTTCCCTGTCTTGTGAATTTTAGCCATTCTAACTGGTGTAAGGTGGTATCTCACTGGGGTTTTGATGTGTACTTCCCTTTTTTTTTTAAGATTTTATTTATTTATTTGACAGAGAGATAGAGAGAACAAGTAGGCAGAGAGGCAGGCAGAGGGAGAGGGAGAAGCAGGCTCCCCGCTGAGCGGGGAACCCGATGCGGGGCTCGATCACAGGACCCTGGGATCACGACCTGAGCCGAAGGCAGCCGCTTAACTGACTGAGCCACCCAGGCGCCCCTGATGTGTACTTCCCTGATGGTAAGTGATGTGGAGTACTTTTTCATGTGTCTGCTAGCTGTTCGCATGTCTTCTTTGGAGAAGTGTCTGTTCATGTCTTCTGCCCATTTTTTGCCTTGATTATTTGTTTTTTGGGTGTTGAGTTTGAGAAGTTCTTTATAGATCTTGGATATCGGCCCTTTATCTGTTATGTCATTTGCAAATATCTTCTCCCATTCCAAAGGTTGCCTTTTAGTTTTGTTGACTGTTTCCTTTGCTGTGCAGAAGGTTTTCATCTTGATGAAGTCCCAATAGTTCATTTTTGCTTTTGTTTCCCTTGCCTTTAGAGATGTGTCTTGAAAGAAGTTGCTGTGGCTAATGTTGAAGAGGTTACTGCCTATGTTCTCCTCTAGGATTTTGATGGATTCCTGTCTCACATTGAGGTCTTTCATCCATTTTGAGTTTATCTTTGTGTATGGTGTAAGAGAATGGTCGAGTTTCATTCTTCTGCATGTGGCTGTCCAATTTTCCCAGCACCATTTATTGAAGAGACTGTCTCTTTTCCATTGGATATTCCTCCTGCTTTGTTGAAGATTAGTTGACCATATAGTTGAAAGTCCATTTCTGGGCTCTCTATTCTATTCCACTGATCTATGTGTCTGTGTTTGTGCCAGTACCATGCTGTCTTGATGATCACAGCTTTGTAATATAGCTTGAAGTCAGGCATTGTGATGCCCCCAGTTTTGGTTTTCTTTTTGAACATTCCCTTAGCAATTCAGGGTCTTTTCTGGTTCCATACAAATTTTGGGATTGTTTGTTCTAGCTCTGTGAAAAATGTCAGTGGTATTTTGATAAGGATTACATGGAATGTATAGATTGCTCTGGGCAGCATAGACATTTTAACAATGTTTATTCTTCCAATCCATGAGTAAGTAATCCTTTTCCATCTCTTTTGTGTCTTCCTCAATTTCTTTCATAAATGTTCTATAGTTTCTAGAGTACAGATCTTTTATCTCTTTGGTTAGGTTTATTCTTAGGTATCTTATGGTTTTTGGTGCAACTGTAAATGAGACTGATTCCTTAATTTCTCTTTCTTCAGACACATTGTTAGTGTATAGAAATGTAACTGATTTCTGTGCATTGATTTTGTATCCTGCCACATTGCTGAATCGTTGTATGAGTACCTAAATACACAAGCTAAATTTACACTTAAAGGACCTGGAGAAAGAGCAGAAAATAAGCCTAAACCAAGCAGGAGAAGAGAAATAATAAAGATTAGAGCAGTAATCAATAAAATAGAAACTAGAACAGTAGAACAGATCAACGAAACTAGAAGCTGGTTCTTTGAAAGAATTAGTAACATTGATAAACCTCTGGCCAGACTTATCCAAAAGAAAAGAGAAAGGACCCAAATTAATAAAATCATGAATGAAAGGGGAGAGATCACAACCAATATTAAGGAAATACAGGCAATTGTTAGAACTTATTATGAGCAACTATATGCTAACAAATTAGGCAATCTGTAAGAAATGGATGCATTCCCTGAAACTTACAAACTTATAATCACAAACCTCCCAAAAAATAAGCGTTCAGGGCCAGATGGCTTCCCAGGGGAATTCTACCAAATATTTAAAGAAGAAATAATACCTATTCTACTGAAGTGGTTTCAAAAAATAGAAATGGAAGGAAAACTTCCAAACTCATTCTATGAGGCCGGCATTACCTTGATCCCAAAACCAAAGACCCCATCAACAAAAAGGAGAATTACAGACCAATATCCCTGAGGAACGTGGATGCCAAAATACTCACCAAGATACTAGCCAGTAGGATCCAACAGTACATTGAAAAGATTATTCACCACAACCATTTGGGATTTATTCCTGGGATGCAAGGGTGGTTCAACATTTGCAAATCAATCAATGTGATAGAGTACATTAATGAAAGAAAAGACAAGAACCATATGATCCCCTCAACTGACAAAATACAGCATCCTTTCTTGATTAAAACTCTTTGAAGCCCGGTGATGGGTGTTAAGGAGGGCACATATTGCATGGAGCACTGGGTGTTATACGAAAACAATGGATCATGGATCACTACATCAAAAACTAATGATGTATGGTGACTAACATAATAAAACTTAAAAAAATAAATAAATAAAACTCTTCGAAGTATAGAGATAGAGGGAACATACCTCAACATCATAAAAGCCATCTATGAAAAGCCCACAGTGAATATAATTGTCAATGAGGAAAAACTGAGAGCATTTCCCTTAAGGTCAGGAACATGACAGGGATGCCCACTCTCACTACTATTGTTCAACATAGTACTAAAAGTCCTAGCCTCAGCAATCAGACAACAAAACAAAATAAAAGGCATTTAAATTGGCAAAGGAGAAGTCAAACTCTCTCTCTTTGCAGATGACATGATACTTCATGTGGAAAAACCAAAAGACTCCACACCAATTTTGATTTATGGAGGTATTAGTAACCTGCGCTGTTTACATAAAATATTCAAATAAACCTATTGCAATGTTTCATGGGTACCACATACAAAAGTCATTCAAATTGAGTCAATCCATTGACATCAAATGGATCAATGATGTGTATATATGTAATAACTGAAATGAAGATGTGCCCAATGTGTACTACAATGCAACACCAATATCTTGCATGATGTAATAATTAAAATGAAATACAGTCTTACCAAAATTATAGAATACTCTACATCTTATGTTCTTATTTTTTTATTTTTATTTAAATTCAATTAATTAACATATAATGTATTATTGGTTTCAGAGGTACAGGCCTGTGATTCATCAGTTTTATATAATACCCAGTGCTCATTACATCACATGCCCTTCTTAATGTCCATCACCCAGTTACCCCATCTCTCCATCTCCCTCCCCTCCAGCAGCCCTCAGGTTTTTTTCTATGATTAAGAGTCTCTTGGGGCGCCTGGGTGGCTCAGTCGTTAAGCGTCTGCCTTCGGCTCAGGTCATGATCCGGGGTCCTGGGATCGAGCCCCGCATCGAGCCCCGCATCGAGCCCCGCATCGGGCTCCTGCTCCGCGGGAGGCCTGCTTCTCCCTCTCCCACTCCCCCTGCTTGTGTTCCCTCTCTCGCTGTGTGTCTCTCTCTGTCAAATAAGTAAATAAAATCTTAAAAAAAAAAAAAAAAAGGGTCTCTTATGGTTTGTCTCCCTCTCAGGTTTTGTCTTGTTTTATTTTGTCTTGTTTTTAAATTTAACTTAAAGTAAAAATTCAGTTACTCTGTTGAGCTAAACATATTTTTACTGTTCAGTTAGCTGCATGTGGCTACCAGCAATTGCACTGGGCTGTACAGATATAGATAATTTGAACCTGTATCTCCATGACTCCCAAACCAGTAATCTTTCTACTATATCGTGCTTAATATCTGTCCATAAAAGATCCAGACATTATTGGTGGCATCAAAGTAAGAGACTGGGGGAAGGTAGAGTTAACCATTCCAAAGGAAATTATATAGAGTACATATTTTTTTGAGATAGAAGAAACAATGAACTTAAAGATCACAAACTTCCTGAATTTATGAATCCCAGTATGAGGGGCTTAATTGTAACAAATGCAGCATAGTCTACAATAGATAACTATGGGATTCTATTCAATCAGTGAGCCAATGACATGACTCATGTATGCTTTATTTAAAAACATACTCCAAAAAGTAAATAAAAAACATACTCTAGAAAAAGCATACATAATTTCTTAAAATTTTTGATATGTGCCTTTACTAAAGGCTAAGCAACTGAATTGTTTTTCCTCTAATTTTATCTCATCTAAATTTAAATCTAACGAAGTTCTCACTCCTTTGTGACTGCAAAACTTTTGCTCTTGGCCTGAATGATGGTCCCAAGTCAATATTCTACCGACAAGAAAGGATTTAATTAACAGAAGGCTAAATATTTGTTTCTTCATCTTACTTATTTTCTCCTGAGAATTTTAAATGTCTTCCTGAAAGCTCTGTAACTAGTCTAACAAAATAAAACACAAGAAAAACCTGCTCACTTATTTAGGATAATTCTACCATGATTCTGCATAAATCAAGGTTCCATAGCCCAATAAGGAGGTAATATGTTGAACCAATATTTAGGAGTTGGGTTATTAAATTCTTATTGCTTGACTAGTGTATTGATTTCAAGATGACAGGAGATAAGAACACAAAATTTTAAACTTCATGTTAAAAATAAGTTTAAAAAAAACCCTCACATGCCAGTTGGGTCTCAGTCATTCCCATTTTTTATGATAAAATAGTTCATAATAAATATTTTCACGTTCCTCTATCTTTTAATATTTCCTTTTGAAAAGCCAGTAATAGCTCTAGGCAGTCTACTGTGATTAATGACAAAGGTGGTGGTCTTTGTGTTGCAATGCTGTATGGCTACTAGAAGTTTTCAAGGTCACTATTTCCTTCTTCAGAGTTCAAAATAGGTTAAATATTCATAAAACATGACCTGTTTTTATGAGAGGTACCGTACTTGTTTTATGGGAGCCCCTTTTAATGAAAAGAAATGCAAAGAGATTTTCCCTCTCAATACTTGATATCCTATTCAACTGGGAATGCTACTGGAGCTTTTTTATGACTGAGGAAAATAAGATGGATATTCTTTAGGAGCTACTTATTATGAAAACATTTCATTTACTAACATTACCTGCAAAAGTCAGAAGTCTCTTAACCTATCTAAATGATAATCTATTGGTGTCTGATGTGCTAATAAAAATCAAGCTGTGAAGCATTGAGGGTCACCTTAATTGAGTGCTTTCGTTGCCATGCCAGGTAAATGAATCATATTCATTGGAAAGATTTCTCTTGGATAGAGAATTTTGTTCCCGGACTTTACTTACTTAGCAAGAATCTGATGGATATCAAGGGATGGGTGTACTGATGGGGGTGAGGCTCCACCAAAGCCAAAATCTGTTCATTTAGACAGAAAAGAAGGAATAAAGGGAGGAAGGGAGGAAAGAAGGAAATGAAGGAAAGAAGACAACTGTCATCTCTGTGCTTTTTATCATGATATCTATATGGATGTTTCTCCTTTATTTATTTAGTACCTTAGCTTACTTCTCATGTACTTCCAAATATTTCCAACACTATATTATCATTTCAAATAACCATAGTTCACTACACTCTTTTGTGGTAAAATGGTCTCCTAAATAATATAATAAAAAAGTAATTGGTACTAATTACCCAGATTTTATTAAAATTCACTCAATGCAAATGGAATTTTCTTTAAAAGTTCTATAAGCCAACTATTTTTCTTTTGTCATATGCTGAAATTTGAGAGATGTTTTCTGTATACTTAATTCTTCTTTAATATCTCCTTTAATAGGCAACATTTGTCAGTTTCTCCATCATATAATCTTCCTTCTACCCCTTCAAACTATTACTATTTCAGAAAGAACAGCTTAAATATAATTGGAAGATTTACTAGTTAAATCAAGCTGAGAAACAAGCCTTTTAAAATAGTAATAATTCCTTTAGTCCAATAGAAATATACGTGTGTGCTGAAAAATCTAAGCATCACAGGAAAGATGAATAAAGTATGGCTTTTGCCTTCAAGAAAAATGTAAGTTTAATATGTATATATGTAAATAATTATAGAACAAGAAAGTATTTTTTCAGTGCTACAATCAATCACAATAAAGTTCAATGGAAGCATAAAGAAAGAAAAGAAGAAAATTAATTGTCTAATGAAGTAAAGAAGAATCCATGCATACCTTGACATTTACTATTGGCATGAAAGTCTAAGCAGAATGGGACAGGGTACTTAGAATAGTGGAAAAATGATAGGCATATCAGGGGTTGAGATTAGCTCAATAGTTTAATTATAATTTTTACGACTGGATTGTACTAGGGAAGGGCTGTAGGAGTTTCTTAGAAAAACAAGTGCTTTGGAATTTTGACCACCATTCTAAGGGATTTGATCTTTATTATTTTAAGCAATTGGAAACCACCAAGGATTTTGAGCAGAGAGTGATGCTAAGTATACTTGCATTATAATACAAAAATTCCAGCCATAAAAAATGAGGAAATCCTGCCATTTGCCACAACATGGAGGGAACTTGAGGACATTTTGCTAAGTGAAACAAGTCAAACAAAGACAAATACTGTATGATCTCACTTATATGTGGAATCTAAAATAAAAACAAAAACAAAAATCGCATTGAAAAGGAGATCAGATTTGTGGTTATGAGAGCTGAAAGGGGTGGGTGGGATGGAGCAAAGGGGGAAAGGTACAAATTTCCAGTTATAAGATAAATAAGTACTAAGGATGTAATGTGCAACATGATGACTCTAGTTAACACTGCTGTATGATATATAGGAAAAGTTAATAGAGTAGATCTTAAGAGTTCTCATTACGAGGAGAGATTTTTTTTCTTTCTTTTTCTCCATTGTTTTTTGTTGTGTCTATATGAGATGATGTCATCTAAGTTTATTTTGGTAATCATTTCACAATATATCTAAGTCAAACCTTTATGCTGTACTCCTGAAACTCATACAGCAATGTACGCCAATTACATCTCAATAAAACTGGAGGTGGGGGGAGAACAAAAATTCCATGGGTTTACATATTTCTCTAAAGAAGATAGGGTAGGGCTATATAATTACCAAAATGTAAAGAATGGTCAAAACTATCTTTAAAACATTCATTGACAAATATGAAGCTCAACACTATATCAAGCATATATATGAGTATGATTTTGCCTGCAAAAATACATTGATTGTTAGGAGTAAATTTTAAAAACCTGGAGCTAGGCTGTAGTAAAGAAAAGAAAAATATACTGAATGAGTGAATGAGACATCTAAAGATTAAGACATGAAAGAGTTGAAATAGGAGAAGTCATTAATAATTTATATTTATAATAAGAAACAAGTATCATTCAGAAGGAGGGAAATGAGGTCTGATTTTTTTTTTTCAGTTCTTTTTGTTTGGCAGGAAAAACAAAAGAAGATACCCAATTTATGAAAAAATGTTTATTTTTTCCCTTTATTATCTTCAGTGATTGCTTAGCAATTATGGGAAAAAGTAAATATAAATATAGGTAAAAAGTGTTTTGAGCTCTGTATGGTAGGATTATCTTATGTTAGCCTATAACAACAATCAACAATTATCAACCAAAAAATACAGATATATATTCAATGTAACATATCAAAAGGCATGAATAATGGTGAAGCTATTTTCTTGTTTTTTTGTATTTACTATGCTGATGTATGTTAGATGAAAACTACTATTTACTGAATGCTTATTATGTGACTGTCACACTTTACATATATGACTTTATTTAAACTATAAAATACTGGCAGGATATTCATGAGCTTCACTCAAAAAGTTATCTTTTACCTTTTTTTTTTTTTTTGGTGCTAACATTGCATTGATTGCTTTTAGTAGAGCAGTGAGGAGGGTAGATATGGTCGTTGTGTCATGGAGCTTACATTTAGTAGGGAAAAGGAGATATTATATAAGTCATTATAGTAAAGTATATAATGTATCTTAAGGATATTATGGGAGCAGAAATTCCTAATCTAGACTAAGGCCCAAGAATCCTGAAGAAGGGCTGTTCAAGCTGAAATGTAAAAGATGAGTAGGAAAACATTTGGCCAATGGGCATTAGAAGAAAAGGGGAAGAGGATTTGAGTAGTAAGGCACAGAGATTAAGAAATAGCATGCCTCAAAGCCTGAAGAAGGCAGTGAAATGATCATGTAGTGCCTGGAGGAAAGACCTCAAAGTGACAAGTGGGTGAGATTGAGGATAAAGAGGTTGGGTGGGGAAAAATCCTGGAGATGTGACCTATGCCATGTCAAAAGTTCTGAACATCAACACAGATTTTGGACATCATTTCAAAAAGTTGACTGTAGGTACACTGTGGATATGGATTGGATGAAGATAAGAATGTATGATAGGAGACAAGTTCAGAGTCTATGGAATAATCTACAAAAGAATGAGATTATCACAGTGTGTTGACAGTAGAATTAGAGTGAATTGGATGATGTGGTTCTAAAGTACATTTAATTATATATTTATACTTATTGATCAGATGCAGGAAATAAAAAAAAAAGAAGGAGTAAAGCACAGTAACCAGATTTTGGCTTGAAAAACTGGCAGTGTATTGATAATAGATACTGAGATGTGAAAGACTGGGAAAGAAGTAGATTTGGGCTTTGGTGAGAAGATGGGAGATAATGAGGGTGTTTTATGTACATTGAGTTAGTTGTGACAATGAACGTACATCATAGAGTTTTCACAAGCCAATTATATACAGGAGTCTGGTACTCAAGAAAGAAAATGAGGTAGGAAATAAAAAGATATAGTTGTCATAACAGATGGTTGTTGCAGCCAATGGGTTAGATAAAATCTTCTAATGAAAGTGTGTAGTCAGAGTAGAGGAGAGAGCTCAAAATACAGTCCTTGTTTTGGAACATCTACATTTGAGATACGGGTAGAGGAGAGCGGATAGATGGATAAAAAAATGGTAGGATTAAAATGAGGAAATATGGTTTTACAGAAACCAAGAGAAGAAAATTTTCCTTTTAGGAAGGAGTGGTTACTATTGTCAAATGCTATCAGAAGACTAAACAAGTTAAAAGCTAAAATACCCATCTGAACTAGAAACACTAAGGACAGAGGAAAGAGCAGTAGAACTTTGGAAGCAGAAAAAATATTAGAATAGTTTCAAGACCCAGTGACAGATAAGCAAATGTGGTGAAAATCTGATGGTAAAAGAGAAAAGAGATATGCCAAGTGTAGCAAAGTAAGCAAAAAACTTTGTTTTCATTTGTTTTTAGATTGATTAGCTGGCTAGTTGGTTATTTTGTTGGTTTTTAAGTTGGAGGAGAACTGACCAAGTTGAATTGCTCTTTTGGTCTTTGACAAGGTATTATATCATAAGTGATCCAAAGATAAGTAGGAGAAATTATCCTTAAATAAAATAAGATAAGCAATATCTCTTCAATTGCACCAAAACAGAAACGTACTAGGAAGAAAGGAAGATTGAAAAGAATGCAGGTTGTTGCTTTTGGTCATAGGAAGTTGAATATGTGTAAAGATTATTTTATTCTCTGTAAGCTAAAGTTATTTAAAATCAATGAGTGAAACATAGAGGGAGTCAATTATTTGAAAAGTTTAGAGTAGATTTAGAATAGAATTATGGAAAGGGGATAAAGTGGTTCTGTGGATTGTTGGTCATTTTTAATAACCTAATTGAGGTTTCCAGTTGTTAATTTATAGCGATGTCAGGTTGTTTGATTTTTTCAATAGTACCCAGCAGCCTGTGACTAGACATGAGAGTGGTCAAACTCCTGGATTCACCAAGAAATGGAGTGTTTTTGTTGTTGCTTTTTGTTTTTTCCCAAACAGGGTTTCAGACAGCACATTCTAGGATATGGGCAAGATATCAGATGATATGATGAACAAGAAAATCTAGGATGAAGAGGGATCAAAATGATAGATCAATGGTAGGAAAAATGTAGAGGCACAGTAGGGACCACAGGTGCAGGACAAAGAATTGACGGAATGGTGTTACTGAGATAGATGCATGGATAGTTGGAATCAGAAAGTGGACTGGCCACATTTGTGATTTCAAGTGATGTATTTTGGGGAGAAGACAGCATATGGTCACACCAGTGCTTGACTGAAACGGTGGGGAGTAATAATCACTAAAAAGGGGGGAAGTCAGAGATACTGGTGCAATGCAAAATGTCGAAAAGGCCAATGTGGAGAAAGGCTTTAGTCCTTAAGCTAAAGTTGTCAATTACTGTGAGGAACTGATTTGAAATGCTATCAGAGATGGCAGTAGAGAAATGACAAATAGCATCACACTCAAACAGCGTGAATCTCAATTAAAAAAAGAAAAAAAAAGAAATAAAAAAGAAAAGGAAAGAGAAGATTATAGGAGTGCAGAGGGACAATGAGTCAATCACACTAGTGGGCAGTGAAGAAGACAAAGAGTTGTCCCTGTCCACACCAGAGGCTCAATATTCGAGAGCAAGCAGCCTCCACATGAGATGTGCAAACCACAGGAGAGATTTAGCTTTCAGATCCTTCCCAAATGTATTGGGATATTTCACTGAAGAAACTGAGAACTTCAAAGTGTTCTTTTATCACATAATAGAAATTCCTAAGGATACAAGTGGATAGCATTAAGACCGAGAGTATTAAGGGTGTGAGATTGCAAAAGAAGGTAGAAAGCATGGGAGGGATGTGTCTTACCCTAGAAGAATAGTGGTATGGGACATGGTCTAGACAGCAGACCCTTGAGAACGGGGTGTACCTGAGCTGCTCAGAATTCAATGAGAGTACAAAGGGAGCTCTCAGGTTGTGGCCAGTTGTGGGATGTTATTTTTTTTTCCTATGGTGACAGTGTGTAGGTGGCAGCAAATATGTTTTCATTGTATCTCATCCTTGCAGCAGAAGACAGGTGAGCAAGTCCCTATGCTGTTCCATGGCGGGTATCAGAGAACAGCAACCCTTATGGCCCCAAATGGGTGGCAGTTTTACATTTTAGGGATCTGGGAATTACCGAGTTTATATAATTTAATGAAGGCAACATAGCTACCAAGGATGCTCTTTTTATCTTTACTATCCACCTGCCATTGCATGTCAGTAAACAGAGACTGAAGATACAAAGCCCTTCCATTTTTTAAAAGTTACTTAGCAAGGCCTCACTTCACAATTAAATGAGGGTGTATCGTCTCCCTTACTCTACTGCACTGTGGAAAATTCATTTATTTTTTTAAAATCCAAAATAAATTTATCTCTTTCCTTGATGCTTTCTCTGTCCCTAAAGGAAGATTTTTTTTTCTTGTATTTTATTTTTATTTTTTGTTACTTCACATTTTTATTTAAATTCTAGTTAGTTAACATATAGTGTATATTGTTTTTTTCTTGTATTTTAAATAATTTTCTTACACTTCCATTGTAGATTGTATTTTATTCCTTATAATGATCTTACATCCTAAATGCTAATAAAGACACTATTATAGGTTATAACACTGATTTTTGTGACTAGATGTTTTAGAGAATAATATATATATGAAAATGATTTTATCATATGTAAGTTTTCCCAAATTTCAAGAATGACAAGATTTGAAAAATAAAAGTGCTATAATCTATGCACATCACAAGATAGTAGGTCTGAGTCTATTTGAAGTTATCCTGTGTTCAGTATAATGCTTATTCTCAAGGATTATTGAAATAAAAGCTAAGTCAGTCTTTCTAATCATCCTTCCATTGAAAGAAATAGAAAACAAATTTAAAAAGGCATAGATTTTCAGTACACATCTATAGTCTCTTACAAATCCCTTGGCTACCTGTTATCTGTTACTAAACCTTGACTATTTCAAGCTAGAAGTTTAAAGATTTCCTAAACTCAGTCCCAAACAGCTTGCTTCCTCTACAAACTTCAGTTTCCAGACCAATTCTTCAGTTTTACTTTCAAGGCAGCACATCATTCTACATAATAGTATCAGAAAGTTCTGGCTCAAAGTCTTGAATACTCAGTTCTTGCACATATGACCTTGTCAAGGAGATTATCCTCTTATCTCTAGACCAGAGATATTAATAGTATATTTCCCACATATTTGTCATTTGGATTAAAGTATCATATTGTGGTATTTATTCAACAAATATTTGAGTTCTGACCAGGTGTTGGGCTCTGGTTTGCAATTTCTCTATTAGTCAAAACTTCCATAATTTTGTTCACAGTGTGACAAATTAATGTCTTCATTTTTATAAAGATTTTATTTATTTATTTGAGAGAGAGAGAGAATGGAAGGAGGGGCAGAGGATGAGAATCCCAAGCAGACTTGCCGCTGAGCACGGCGCTCAGTGTGGGGCCGGATCCCATGACCCATGAGATCCTGACCTGAGCCAAAACCAAGAGTCGTCATTCAACCAACTGAGCCCGCATGCCCCAAATTAATGTCCTCATCTTATAATAACCACTTCAAATCTCAGTTCCTCTGTAAAAAGTGACCATTATAACCCTTGTCAAATTACCTCTGAACTCCTGGAAGGTGTTCTCCGTGTCAACAGTTTATGTTAAACATTTGTCTGACGTTGTTAAGTATCATTTCACACTCCTGAGTTTCACCTCTTTTCATTAAAATATTGATGAGTAGAAGGCATTGATAATGTTTCCCCTTCCTCGTATACCATACTCTTAGGAACCAACTTGGAGATAGCGTTAGTAAAGACTTGTTGATAAATACAGGAGTTAACTGATTTTGGAGATTTTCTTAAAAGAAAAAGTGCTACTTTTTTTCAGTATTTCAGAATTTTTTTTTTACAGGGCAGTTTCCTTTTATGGACAAGAAAGTCATTTGCATAAAATCCATTCCACCATTTAGTAAATGCATTTCTGCCAGGACTCTTTATTTCATATCTATTAGTTGGAAATGTAACAGAATTTGGACAAGTGAAATAAGAAAGTATGTAGCTGCTGAAGAGTATAAAGGCACTGTCCCCAAATCACACTTCCCCTCCCATTTCTTCTCTACTCTATTCATTTTACAGTGGAGGTAGTCAAAAGTACTAGCTAATGTGGCTTTCTCTAACCTGTTTAAGGTAGCTGTCTGTAGCTATTTATAGTCCCAGCAGTACTGGGATGAGGAGAAAACTTATGTTTTAATGAACACTTTTCTTAGAAAATACAACAAATGTACTCAGAGTACTCATTGCCTAGTTTTAGCTGTCTCAAATGGCAGCTGGTGCTTTTTATTACTGTATAAAATATCTGACTGCTTTTGTAATAAAGGAGCTAAAGATCCCACTGCTCTCTTCCTAGGCAAAGGGAGCAATAAAAGTGCCATTTAGTAAACTCTATCCTTTCTAGTTAATAAAATACGCCATGTAGGAAGTGAGAGAATAAGGGTTGATTTGGTCCTCAGAGTCTCCTAAAAAAACAGAAAAATGGTATTGTATCCTTAATTGTTTGATTGTTCTGTATGCCTTCCAGAATAGGAAATGATTCATCCATAGCTCTCATCTTTAACACGAAACAAGACACATGTGGTCCTTTTGCTATGTACTAGGAGTGAATAGCCACGCTGGTTTGTGAAGTTGTCCAGGTTGTAGGAGGTCTTGAACTGTGAAATATCTGAGTCAATGGAATGGTTATGTAACGCCCTATTTAAATTCTGAAGAATCTGTACCAAAAAACCGACCAAGACTGAGAGAATAATCTGCATATTGAGCTGCCCTGCACTTAAAAGATATGATAAAGCAAAAGAAATGAGTAGTAATTTTAAGGAAAGCAGGAATGTAAAACAATTTAATATACCACAAAACCACATTTGTCCACTATTTGGAATTCATGATAATTTATATAGGGCTTAAAGTGAGGTTTCTTTGTACTCTCTTTGAAAAAGGGTTTGTAAGTAAATGAGAAGCATAATCAGGGATTCAGGTTTGTTTAACAGACATAAACTGAACTTTCACATATGTCAAGGTGTCAATTTTCACAAAACAAGCTAATTGCCAGTGACAGACACAAAGATGGTACCAGTTAGAAATCTTTGTTACCTGAGTTGTATGTCGGGAGTTGGAAGTTTCTGTCTAGCATTAGGCCAGGCTTGGAGCAACATCCCACAAGTCATTTAAGCTATAGCAATCTAGTGATAAGAGTATCCCCTTTGGAGTCAGACTACCTTGGTGTTAATCACAAGCACACCTTTACCAACGAGGTAAGGATGGACAATTCCCTTAATTACTCCACCTATAAAATGGGAATAATAATAGAATCTATCTCATACATTTGAATGGAGATTAAAGAAAATAAGGAATTATTATATGTAACTTAGTTTTACAAGAGCTTGGGGATTTAGGAGATGCGCGCGTGCACGCACACACATCTTTGACTTCAGTGTTACGTCCCAATAAACCCACTGTAAGTTGAAAATACCCTCAAGTGAAAATGCATTTAACAGATCTAACCTACTGAACATCAAAGCTTAGCCTAGTCTACTTTGAACGTGCTCAGAGCACTTATATTAGCCTACAGTTGGGCAGAACCATCTAACGCAAAGGGTATTTTAAAATAAAGTGTTGAATATTTCATGTAATTTATTAAATACTGTAATGGAGTGAAAAACAGAATGGTTGTATGGGTGCACACTGGTTGTAGAATTGGTTGTTTATCCTCATGATTATGGGGCTATCTGGGAGCTGCAGCTTGCCACCACTGCCCAGCATTGCAAGAGAGTATCAAACTGCATATCACCAGCTCGGCAAAAGATCCAAATTCAAAATTCGAATTATGGTTTCTACTGAATGCGTATCACTTTCACACCATCATAAAGTTGAAAAATTGTTCAAACCATCGCAAGTTGGGGACTGTATGCATGCATATATATGTGTGTATGCATATATATGTATGTGTATATATGTGTATATACACCTATGTATGTGTGTAAATGCATACATGTGTGCTTATTTACTTAAATACATAGAAAATATATTGGATTGTTTCTACATTCCAGCCATTCAAATAAAGGTCCTAATAGAAAAAAACATATATATGTATGCATATATATATACACACATATAAGTGTATATATATGTATGTATATATATACATACATATAAGCACATACATATATGTGTATGTGTATAAATATGTATATCAATATACATGTGTGTATGTATATATTTTTTCTATTAGGACCTTTAAATGAATGGCTGGAATGTAGGAACAATTCAATACAATTTTTTTCATATATTTAAATAATTATGTCTTTCCATTAGTGAAGAAATAGTCATGATAGTTTGCTGTATTTGTCTCTTTTACTTTCTCCTACATGTGATGCCCATCCCAATATCATTTGGATTTAAAGGGAAACTAAAAGATGGTCTAGTAGATAAAATCTCGTGCTCCTTAACACAAATGAACTGATGAAAAGTATCAGAAAATGGCGGGATTTAGTAGATATAGAAAGTGTACAAAATGGTGGAGTCATAAATACTTTGAAAATATGTATAAGATTGAATATATCAAATACATTTGAGCATTTGTGGCATTTAATATTTCTAGCAAAGATAGAAATACCAGAAATATGCTCAATTCTTTTTCCTCTTCCCCCCTCCCTCTTTTTCTCCCTTTCTTTCTTTCCTTCCTTCCTTTTTGGTGTATAATTGAAGTATATTATTAATATTCATATAACTGTTTTTCATTTTTTATAATTTACCACCTTCCCATCTCTCCTACCAATCAGATCCACTGTACCACTTCCTTTAAGGGATGGGTATAGATTTGCAAGGTTGGAGGTTGAAGCTGGGACTAGGCTGAAATGGCTCTGCGTTAAGAGAAAATTTTCCAAGATTCGTGGAGAGATGGAAGGAAAAATTAAAAGAAGTCTAGAGCCTGAGGGGTGCCTGGGTGGCTCAGTCAGTTAGTGTCTGCCTTCGGCTCAGGTCATGATCCCAGGGTCATGGGATCGAGCCCTGCATCGGGCTCCCTGCTCAGCGGGGAGTCTTCTTCTCCCTCTCCCTCTGCCTGCCTCTCTGCCTACTTGTGCTCTATCTCTCTGTCAAATAAATAAATAAAAGCTTAAAAAAACGTCTAGAGCCTGAGAAACAAAACAATGAGAGGAGGAAGGGCTGGAAAAGATCCCTGCCTGTGCCTTATGGGAAGAAGAGACTGTAGAAAGAATGTATTTTGAGGATGGTTATTGGTTTGCTCTTGGCGGTTTGATGGAAAGTCCTCCCCTCTTCCGCTCTGAATTGTACAGGAAAATCTACATGGCTCAGTAATATTTTTGGAGTGAGCAGCTTATCTTTTTAAATGAAAAGAGGTGAGCATAGCATAGCATATAGAGATCTTGAATCGCTATGTTGTACACCTGAAACTAACGTAACGATGTATGTCAACTATACTGAAATAAAAAGATTAATTAATTAGTTAATTAATTTTGAAAGGAAAAGAGGGGCTGAATTGAGGTAAGGCAAAAATCAGCCTTTAAATTAAGACAAACAAAAAAGTGGATGCAGAAACAAGTCAGACCAATCATTAGAGATCTAATGTGGATGGAGACTCAGAAATCACGCACTTAGAGCAGTTTTCTCTTTACAAATAGCGAAACTTTTGCAGTCCTTATATTTTAAAGATATGGACGAGAGGTTAAAACAGTTCACAGGAGCTGATACACACTCATGTACAAACACAGACGTGTAATTTGAAAACTTGGGACTAGTTCAGAATCGTTCAGGAAATGTGATTGTGTTTCAGTTAGCATTTTAAATATAATGGTTTGGATTCCATTAGGAAGTTTAAATTATTTTTGTCTGTGATTTGTGTGTATGTGTAAGACATTACAGTACGTTCATCTAGAGTGTATTTTAAATTACCAAATCAAAATATACTTTGATTCTTTTTAGTTGAAACAGCTGACAATTGGTCACAGAATGTAATTATTCTGTTTTATAGAGCCTAATTTCATGACCACATGGAAGAGAATGA
Organism: Phoca vitulina; assembly: GCF_004348235.1. Lineage (NCBI taxonomy): Eukaryota > Metazoa > Chordata > Mammalia > Carnivora > Phocidae > Phoca > Phoca vitulina. Next base: position 46,279,776 of record NW_022589717.1, on the reverse strand, counting down.
TTTAAAAAGGTCTAGACACAGCAGAAAAAAAAGAAATTGTAGTTCAGGTATAAGAAAATGGCAGGAGTCCAAAGCTCTAGCATTTGAAAAGAAGCTAATAAAAAGATCACAAAGTTACAATTTGATCTTATTTTTTTAAAAAGCTGATCCACCTGGAGAGGGGGTGCTATTTAATTTAAAGACAGAGAAGGTGAGAGATATCCTAAAATGATCAAAGGGATGCCAATGCTTTTGCCAGATGGGCTGTGTGTTCATTAAGAATATTTAATAGTCTACATTTAAATGCCTAGAATAGAGGTTTTATAAGGTCAATGTTTCACTGAAATTTTAATTGAATAATTAGTCTAAATTCTAAACTAGGAACTAAAATGATGATCTTATTTAAACAGGATAACCGAGGGCATTAGATGATTTTTAATTAGATTGTTAATTGATTTTCTCTTTAATTTTTTTCAATGATTGATTATAGTCCATTCAATTGCAATAGATGTTAATTCCTGCTATGATTTGGTTCCATATATTGAAGTTCATGTTTTTTCTTTTCTATTTTCCTATTCCCCGTCATTGTTGTTGACAGTTTTTATAATACTACATTCCTCGGTTATGTTGGTCCTGATTAACAGTTGCTACATCTTAACTAAATATGTTTCTTTATGTCAGTTATACTTTATGATCTTCTTAAATCCCATATAGCTTTTGATTGGTAATTTAACAAATATCATAAACATATGAAATATTTTTGATTATTCTTGTTAGTAAAGAAAAATAGAATCTACATGAATATTATGAAAAGAGTGTAATGCAAATCTTAACAGTTAATATCAACGGCTAATTACATGTTCTCAGGCTTTCTCTATGGGGTGTTCTTATCTCTAGCCAAACAGACACAAAATATGATTTTGTTTAAGGAAGTGAAAATAACTATACTGGCAGTTTATTTATCCTCTATCGTTGGAAAATGAAAGTTTTCCTTAATAAAGTTTTTTGCACATAGATGGATTTTCTAGAAAACTGAATTTTATGCCTTTAAATACTAATCTTTAAAGTTTATAGCTGTTTTTATGGATATTTAAATAACATGTTCCATCTAGTTTCTTGCCTTTTTAACCAGGGAATACTGAACATAATTTAAACTTTTCTTGATGACTGAAGGTCAAAAAATGAATACAAATTATTTTAACCTTCTGCAATTAAAGGGCCTCAGAGGCTAGAAAGACTTAGATGGTTTATGCTGTGATGAACTTGGCCATAAAGCTAAGGAACTTATGAGCAATGGCTACACCATAGATAAAGCACTGGAGAGTCAGATTTTTCTCCCCCATGGGCTTTAATTTTTAACTCAACCATTGCAGCAAGTTTTGATTGTGGAAATCATTAAAGTTCAAAGCTTATCAGAGGAATGGGCATATTTATAAGTAGGGAAAATATTTCTTATCTACCCGAAAGAAATGGATACTTGCAAAGTCCAACTCAGAGCAACAACTGCAAGAAATACTCAGGCAGGTTTGAATTCCAGTAGAGCATCCTTCATAGAATCCAGACTTCATGGATTAAAGAAACAGGAAAAGATACAGCACAACTAGTAGGCATGCTGATGCTGAGTTCAAATTGTTGCAGAAAGCTTCTGTGTCTTTAAAAAATTGCAGCCAATAAGATTGGATTTTCTCTGCAATTCTAATATAAGATCTGATGCTAGAAAGTTAACAGGATTTGTGAAAGCAAATCAGTATATTTCAAAGAAGTGACTCCTATGGCAGATAGAACCACGATAAGAAAGAAAGATACACCAGAAGGTTGTGGGTACTTCAACAGTCATTTAAACCAAGACTTCCACTAATTCCTTAGTGAAGAGGAATTCAGATGAAACCCTAGAGATATAATTTATGTAATTTCTGTTTATTATTATTCATCCTCCTTCTACAGTAATCACAGAAAGTAATTCCACAGGGTACATCTCCTAGAAGAGTACAGATTTTATTGATTTTCACTATGTTGTAGAATCTCAGGTTAGAACATGTTCCTTGTTTAAGAATTTTTAAAATACTGTCAGATACATATGTGGGTATGTATGTGTGTGTGTATATCTCCGAGTATATATAATGTGTGAGGGGGTGTATTATGAGGCGGTGAGTGTACATGTGTCGGTAAATGTTACCTTGTTCATTCTGTACTGAGGGGTGAGTTGGTCTCATCTCATTCATTTCTTCTTTTTAATATCTCTAATACTTAAAAGTAGAGTTTGCAAAAATTTTTAAGGAAAGCTTTTCTTAAAGTATTTCTTTTTTTTCTTAAAGTATTTCTTAAAGAAAGAATCCCATCCATATTAAATTAAAAGTATAATATGTAGCTGGCATAATTATTTTATAACACATTGATTATTAAATGTCTATTTCATATGTGAAACATCTCTTTTCTTCTTCAGTAACTTTCTTTATTAAATGATTTTCTCAGACTTTGTCATCTGCACCAGCCTTTAGGAAATCTCTCTGCTTCATCAAACCCTAATTTCTTTCCAAATCCCATTTTAAAGGTGATCATTTCTCCTCTTCTTGGCAATCTGCATTTCTGTCTCCTTTGGTTACTACCATAGCTAAATGTCTGACATGATTCATTTCAACTCTGAAATATTCCTCTTCTTGTAATCTGTCCCAGAAGCAGATGTATCATGTAAGTAGGCACACTGCATTGTGAAAAAAATATATATATATGAGAAGAACTTAGGCAAGAAATATATCTGATTACAAATATAAACTATCTAGAAATGAGTTAAACCCAGGGTTCTAAATTTCTTTTCTTTTTTATTATTGTCATTTTGTCCAACCAAGTATATGTCAGTGTGATAAAGAGGTTTAACTTAAAAATAAAAAAATAAAATCCTTGGACAAGAGAATGATTTCTAAAGAAGACAAAATTTGCTTTAACACTATTTTAGTAATTTTTAATTTGACATTATAATTCCTTGTTGTATCTCCACAAATTAACGGTTATACTTCATTACTGCTAAAATTTAACTAGATATTTTTACTCTAAACTCTAATTATGACATGAAATCAGGGCAAATTTCATATATCAATCTGAATGTATCATTCTCTTACTTTATTTAATTTTCCCACTCATGTTCTTATGTGTGCTGAATTTCATTAAAAATATTTCCAACATTTTTTTTGCTTGAATAATATAATTTGTAAGACTGAGGAGACCAGATAATTAAATAAAAAGTGCTTCATCGACGGAATCCAGAGTAGTTGATGGATGGCAGAATTCCAAGAGGACCCAGGAATGTAGAAACAGACCAGTTCAATATTCCTCAAGAAAGAGCAATGCAATGACTAATAGATTTTTAGAATTCTCATCATTTTAATGTTATTTACCCAAACCACATCCAATGTGTTGTTGATTTTATCTCTGCAATGACCCATCTTCCCTCTTTCTGAAGGGTTCCCTATAAATGTCTTCCTTTAATATCATCCATCAGAAAAGGAAAATAAAAGGTAAGTTTATCAAAGATCATCTCTGAAGAAAAATTATTAATCTTAATAACTTCCCATAATTAGGAACAAGAGGTTTAAATAATTGATACCAAAACACAAATAATTGTAAATTAGATTAAAACCAGAGCTTGAAATTTGCCTACTTATGATTATTACTAGTTACTAGGTATGCAATTAGTTTTGTTCTATTAGTTCTGGAAAGAGTTCCACAAAAGATAATAATCTGTTAAAACTTCATTCATATTCTCTGATCACTTGTAGTCACTATACTCAAAGGCTAGAAATTGACCAAGGATGGTTCTGTAAGTTCAGTGCTGGAGTCATTACCTTCAGAAGTGCTAATCTACACTGTCTTGGTTTGTATTTGTCTTTCAATGCAGGTATTTACGACACTGAAATTAGTGGGCTGCTTAGATCTTCTCTAGGGTCTAAATATGTAACCATAAAAATATGATGGGAATTGTACAAATCCCCTAAGTCCAGAAATGAGAGAGCTGAAGGCACCATGACTAAGGATATTAGCTGAGGACATATGTAACCATTTTAGGACTGAATTCATCTTTTAAGGTGATATAAAATAAAAGTAACCAACTGTAAAATCTTAAAGAATTATCTGACATAGAAAATTGGATTAAAGATTGAGTGAGTATAATTTTAGTGACACTGATAGCTTTTGAATATATGAAGCCTTAAGAAATAAAACTGCCCTTGACTAAAACCTAGAGAACATTAAAAATGTATGAATATTATTATTAGAAAATATAATTAAGAGGAAGATGTGAGGGTTGGCATCATGACTTAGAGCAATACTTGAAATGGACAAAAATTATATAGCTAAATTTATGAACAAATCAAAGTTATCATTCAATTATAACTGTACTTTGAATTTTATTTAAAATAATCATGTGATGCTCCTTTTTTCTTGAAGATCCTAGAAAGCTAGATACAGAATGTCCTGAAGAAATAAGACCTTGATAGATGTATGTAATGATTCAATTATGCTAATAATGCCAAACATAAATATTAGGAAAGTTTTCAAACAGATATGGAAAAGTGCAAAGTTGTGTGTATTCTTTATTCAAACAATGAGACATACATCCTAATAACAAGATGAAAGTTGCCAGAAGTCACCAGTAAGCCAAAAGCTGTGGAACAAGCCTCAAGGGAACCTTCGGAGATAAAGGAGAGAAACAGCCCTATTGTTACCTAACCTTCTTGCCCTTTTCTATTTCTTTCTAATGCCCAAGAAAACAACAAGTGATGGACTAGCAAATGATACAGATTTTAAGATACTTTTAGTTCTGTGACTTCTAGCCTCAATTGCCTCCCTCACTTCCTAGTTCATAGTATTAGTTTATTAGATGGAATTTATTTTTTTAATCGATTATTTTTGCCACTAGATTTTCTACTGGAAAAACCACTCATTCTGTACATCTCATATCATGTGTTCTGTAAGAGCTTTACCTCCCATACCAGATGTGAAGTCAATAAAAGAAACATGGCATTTTATTGGGGATGGGCACATGACTCAATTAGGATGAATGAGACTTTCTCTGAGACATTGGGGAAAGAATCCTCACTTTTTTCTAACTGGATTTGAACCCAAAAGCAGGCTTTCTTAAAATTGCAGTTTTCTCTGAGATCCTAAGGCAAAATGGATTAGTGAAATATAATACTTAATAAAACTCAAATATAATAAGCAGCCTAAATTACTATCTAATTCTAACCACTTTACCCTCTTGATAGCATAAGAAGAGCTATTTGTTAAAATTTGCAGGGTGATTTATGGTGAGGTTTTCTTTGTATAGTTCTGCAAGCAATGCACCTTCCCAGAGAGAGTTAAAGTGTCCATTAGGGAAAGAGGCAAAACAAGAAGCTTATAGGTCCCTTCAAGCAAGCATTATCTTAGAATGGTCCCAGTCAGGTAAACACTAAACTTTTTGTCTTCCTACCTCTCCCACATATGTATTTTGAACCCACCCTCCCCACTGCTCCCCTACCCCAATTCCATCATGGGAAAGAACCTGTCAGGTTATTTGAGAAGGAGGCCATCTAAATGACAGAACCATACATTAGGGTGAAGTGACAGTATTTGTAGCCCTGCATCCAACCATGCTGCTATCTAATTTACTCTGGATTTTTTCAGTCCTGGGAGCAGTGCTTAAATTGTTTTGAGATAAGATTTCCGTCATTTTATACTCAAAGCATCCTGCTTAGATATAGTTTGGGTGATAACTAACTTTTTTTCTCCTTAATGTTGAATACTTACGTTTATAAGAATGACATCTTTTTGGAAAGATGCAAAGTGTCTCAATTCCCTTTTGTGCAGATTTCCTTATAACATCAAAAATTATTGGGGCACCTGGGTGGCTCAGTTGGTTAAGCAGCTGCCTTCAGCTCAGGTATGATCTCTTGGTCCTGGGATCAAGCCCTGAGTCAGGCTCTCTGCTCAGCAGGGGAGCCTGCTTCTCCCTCTCCCTCTGCCCCTCCCTCTGCTTGTTCTTTCTCTCTCTCACTCACTCTCTCTCTCAAATAAATAAATAAAATCTTTAAAAAATCAAAAATTACAATGACTACAATTATGACTATGTATTATTATAACTATTACTACTAGTAATGCTACTACTACTATTTCTATTAGTGATCATAATGATGAAATATAACAGACAGTTACTAGGTATACCATTAATTCTCAACAAGCCCAGCCTTCTGGAAGTAAAGGGATATGTAACGAATTCTAGATAGTTCTTGGCTGGGATGGGGTATGCCACTTTCACACTGAGATAGTAAAACTCCCTTACCCAATTTTCCAGCTTCTCTGCCAAAGCTATGCAGTGGAGAAGACCATGAGCTCTAGGAAATGAAGCTACGAGATGGTGGCTCCTACATTAGTCTGGATCTCTTATTGACTGTGCAAAGAAGAGTCCCTTTCCAATCTGTTTTAGATACGTTTAGAAGTAAGTCTTTACTTCTAGTAAAGTAAGTCTTTACTTTACAAACCCATATTTGTGGGGTTTTTTCTTAGCATTACATAGCTTACAATAATAGAAACTATCAACGCTCTGTTCACATCCTCTCATTTTATCCTGCAGTTTATTTGTAGACAGTTCCCTGTTTACACAAGCAGTTTCCCATTTTTCTCTGCTTCCACAGATTCTGAGGTTGTAAGGAGTTGGAGGTGGTTGTGGTTGGCCCATGCTGCATGGTCAGGGGAGTAAATACACCACAGGCAATTCTTAACTTTCAAGGAATGAAAACTGATGGATAAACAAATATTTTTTGTTGAGATGTGTCTACAGTCCCAGAGGGTCTCCCATGGGATTGATCTGAGTTGTTCACAGTGGTAACCCACATACTAACATACCCTTTATTGGCTTTCCTTTATCTCCTGCTTAACACCCTACTCCCTTATCATGCTTCCTGGAAATCACATCCTAAATAAACTGCGTGTAACGGATCTTTACATCAAGGTTCTCTCTTGGGAGAACCCAAACTAAGAACAATTTTGATAGGCAGAGATGTAAAACTGATAACGCACAATGTTGGCACTCAAAAACTCAGGTCTGTCTCATTCAATTTCTAGTTAAGTTTCCAATCTTAATTGATATAACTCCTGGTTCCTATTTCAAAAATTTATTAATATAGTACATTTATTAATATACATTATTCACTTGTGTGAAGAAGGAATTTTATTTCATTTTTTCTTAGTGGGAATTCAGTGTATTAATTTTATTAGAAGTGTAAATATACTTTGCAATCATATTGGCACAGTAGATGGAAATCTCTGTGAGGAGTTGTGTGAGAACTCCTGACAACATGGACAGAAATAGATCCCAGATTCACTCAGAGGTCTATGATTTGTTCACATATATTAAAAAATAATAAGTACCCCAGAGAGTCAGGAAAAAATGTTTTATTCTATAAGCTAAGAGCACTTAAACCTCGCAGGAAGGTCAAAAGAGATACTGGTGTTGGAATCCTGAAGTGCAAATGATGGGACAAGATAGGGAAGCACATTATTTATCTATGAAGTCACATCCAAGAGTTGGACTTGCAGAATTCAGAACAGGAGCAAGGTAATAGAACAGAGAAATGAGGAAAAATGATTCATCTATGCTTAAAAGAAAGCCTTGGGAATCATACTCTCAGGGATCCATCAAACTTGGTGGCAACAAGAATGTGTGAGGGATGTTTAGTAAAGAGACTGAGAGTGTATTAGAATCTGTTGGTCCTGGAACACAAATTTCAGTAGACAAAAGAGAAGGGTTTGGAAGGGAGAAAAGAGATGGGTGGTCAGGTGCTATTGGAGAATATGAAGATTGCAAAGGTTTGAATACTGGATGTTGACTAAGACGGTACAGATATGAGACACAATAAGTACTGTACTAATTGTTCCTTGCAGGATGATGATTACAAACAAGAACAAAAACAAAAAGCATTGCTACAACGTACAACTCTCTCTACATTTCTTCTGGGTCAGCAAGGATACGAGGAGGTGGCAAGGTAGTGAAGGTCTAGTCAGACACCATTCTCCCTCTGGGCAGGGGTCTCACCAGAGCAAGAACCTAAATGGAAGCCGGAAGTCACAAGTAATTGGGTGGGTGGCAGCATGGCACATTTTTTTTTTTTTTAACCAGATCTAGTGTGAGGCTTTTGCTGAGTCTGTTCCATGGAAATTCTTTGGGCAAATTCAGCTTATCTGTGAACAGGAAGATTCTGACCAAGAGTAACTCATTTTCTATATTGCCAGACCTAATTAGCCATAATTGCTAAGTTAGAGCTCATTTTGTTATATATCATTAAAAGTTCAACAAAATTGTTTTCCCATTCTGTGGTGCTGCAAGGGATATGCTGAAGACCCTAAGAGTTCCGGTTAAATCACTGAAAACTGGAATATCCTCCTAATCCCTGTTTTCTGTTTTCTTCTTGAGGTCATAAACACTCATGGCTCTAAACATTCACATTCTATACATACTGATGCTACCATAGGAGGAGGACCATTATGGCATAAATAATTCCCCCAAAGTAAACTTTTTCTTTCTCATCATGTTCCATAAACAAATAGGCAGACTGTTTATATTATTGTGGAAAATACAGTTCTATTACATATTAAAAATTTCAATGTTATGGTATATTACTAATTTAAGACCTTTGAAGATATATTGATACATTCACATGTAAAATTAAGAGCTATAACTTTTTGCTTCAAACTACAAAAACATTTGCAAACTAACAGACAGTTTATAGCACAATAAAAGAGGACCTAAACATTGTTTCTTAGCAATTTTCAGTTTTCTTAGAATGTCATGTTTTTATCAAACATGTGAGAACCTGTAAAGTGAAAATAAAGCTAATATAAATGTTGTCAGAAATGGGAGTCAATGTTTCTTGATTTATAATGCTAGCAGGGAGATGAACGTTTTAGATATTTTCGAGACCCCGGAAATGAAATTAAACTATCATTGCTCTCAGTTAAAATGCAACACTATACCCAATAAACAAACACTCCATGTCCAGGGAGCCAATATTAAACCAACTTGTTTTCTTATGGTTTAAAGACATTATAGTTGCTGGACCCTAATCTAATATAGAAGGTAAAACAAATATTAGCCCTTCAATGCCAGTCTCTTAATCTCTCCAGAAATAGCACACGTTTACAGAAAACAGTTTGCTACTCTCTCCATGCAAAATATTCTTCATTTGAGTCTTCTTGTGTTTAAATTGAAGCTGTGGGTTACATTTCCTTTCAACAGCAATTATAGGGGTCATCATGGTGTTATCCCCCAAATCTATTCCACCTCTCCACCACTGTGTTTCTACAAATTTGGGAGAAGGAATATGGTTGGACCTTAAAATTGATCATTCATGAATACCTTATTTCTTTACCTAGTAATTAATGCAGGCATTTAGTTAAGTTAATTGATGGATATGAGGGTTGCTTCAGGAATGGGAATATGACCTAAGTCAGACAAATGAAATACCAAGACATTTTGGGATTCTGGCACAAATTTCCTCATGTTTAAGAGAAAGACTTAGAGAAATACAATTTCTTTTTCTTCTGGACATTAGCACTTGAAAGTGTAAGGATGTAGCTATGCTGTCTTAGAAATCAGCCCTAGGACAAATTGTGCATACGATGAAGGGCATATTTGGCACAACCCCTGGGAAGGAAAGCCAGGGCCACCAGATTAAGCCAACCCTAAAACCCCCCTAACCACCTGTCTTCCAGTTTCGTGAACCTGTACATGATTTTGCTTTAAAAAGTTTGTGAGTCTTTTGTTTGTTTCTGTGTTTGTTTTTCTAATTTAAGGTTAAAAGTATCTTAGCAGATATAAAAGTTTTGATTATGTGGTTCAGCGTCATCTTCAAATAATTCACTATTAAATAGTCTTTAATATTATTTAATATTGAAGTAATTATTTCAATAATAAATAACTTAAAATAGAAGAATATAATTTTACTACTGGACTGTTACGGTTGAATTGTGTCTGCACTATAATCTGCAGGTAAAACAGACCCATAAATTCAGAGAATAAACTCACAGTTCCTAGAGGAGGTGCGGGGAAGATGGGCAAAATGCGTGAAGGGGAGTGGAAGGCACAGGCTCCTAGTTATAAAATGAGTAAGTCACAGGAATGAAAGGCACAGCATAAATAATACAGTCGATGGTATTAAATAGTGTTGTATGGTGACAGATGGTAGCTACACTTGGGGTGAGCACAGCATAACCTATAGAGTTTTTGAATTACTATGCTGTACACCTGAAACCAATATAACATTGTGTGTCAACTATACTTCAATTAAGAAAAAGGGTAATCTGCAGGTATACACAACTTTTTTTTAAGATTTTATCCATTTATTTGAGAGAGAGAGAGAAAACGAGCAGGGGGGAGGGACAAAGGGAGAGGGAGAAGCAGACTTCCTGCTGAGCAGGGAGCCTGATGAGGGGCTTGATCCCAGGATCCTGGGATCATGACCTGAGCCAAAGGCAGTTGCTTAATCGACTGAGCTACCCAGGTGCCCAGTACACACAACTTTGTTTCTGTTTCTGTCCTTCCTAACCCTTGGACAACCAAATAACTGAAGTTATTTAGAGCCAGCAAGGAGTGATGCTAATTATGTTTCTGTCTAGCAGAGACAAGTTTGTAAATCAAGCTATAGTTCTACAAACCTTGCCAGTAATCATTCCAGAGAAATGTATCCAGATGTTCATTAAGCACACTATTACACTGAAGAATAAAATAATAATAATAAAACAATAACATAATAATACTGACAGTAACAATAATCTCTCTTAACATTCTTTTCTTGCACACACTTGTGAAGTCTTGGTTTTAATTACAATTTTAGTACCTCTACTAGGAAACTATTATAAACATGTTGCACATATTATGAAAACTGAGCAGTAGTTGAATGAAGGCACTAACATAATTTAGTTTCTACATATGTTAGGAATCTGCCTTATAAAATAATGACCCCTGAAATATCACACTGATACAAAGCAAAGTAGATGAAGGGCAAACAAAATTATTATTACTCAGGTTTAAACTCTAAAAATGGATCTTCTGTTTTTGAAATGTACGTTAGATAATAATTTATGCATTTAGAAATTACTTTTACTTTACAGAATTTTCCATATGCCAAATAAAGCATAGCATCAAATGATAAATATCTTCTTAATAAAGATATGTATCAGTATTGCAGAGAATCGCCCACTTAATGTTAAAAGTACTGATTCAAGTATATGGGCTATTAATTTTCTGTTTGTGTAAGCAAGCTGGGCAGGGTGACAGCAGGGATGAGCTTGTAGGAGGCCATTTAAAAGAACCATATAAAATGAATCTTAATAGAAATGAAAATTCCATGCCCCAATTGCAGGTAATAAGCCTTTATTGGTTATATAAGCTTTTTCTTCGTACAATGGTCATAAGTGTTATATTATCCATTCTTTTCAACATCATTAAAGGTATTTGAAAAAAATATAATGTGTAGTACATGATATATAACTTTTCTAAACTGGTATCTTGCTACATTTAAATAGTTCACCAGCTTCTATTTTTATATCTCCTTTTTTTTTATGGTTGTAAGAATATAAAATGTTATTCAATATTAAAACATTTAAAATCAATAAGAGCGGGGCGCCTGGGTGGTGAAGTTGGTTAAGCATCCAACTCTTGGTTTCAGCTCAGGTCATGATCTCGGGTCTGAGATCGAGTGCCACATCAGGCTCTGTGCTCAGTGGAAAGTCGGCTTGAGATTCTCTCTCCCTCTCCCTCCATCCCTCCCCCCTGTTTGCTCTCACTCTTTCTGTCAGAACATTTCAAAATATATTACATTGCAAGGATATATCCATAGATTATGTGACTAATTTTCTGCAGATAACCTATTTTAGGTTTTCTTCAGGTTTTGGTAAAATGAACAATGCTGTATTGAACCTAATTAGACATTTTCTTTTTCTCATTGGTAGATACGTTTTTAATTCCTAGGAATGGGAATGCCAGATCAAAATAAATGAATATTTAAACTCTTACCCTGCAAAATTTCCATCCAGAAGTATTAAATATTATAATCTGACCTCAAATCCAAGCAGTCTCTCTTCTCAGTTGATATTCTGGTATGCTCCCTCTCATTATTTACATTTTGATCTCTATAAACAAGATGTCTCGAAAACAAGTTTTCCTGATTACACTCTTATGAGCACATATAAGAGGGAGTCTTTTGCCATATCTTTGACAAAAAATGGAGATTATCATTGGCTAAAATTTTACTAATTTGGGAAAACATTTTATTAATATTTTAATTTTTTAATCTCTGGATTCTCTAGATGGTGTATTTATTTTTATCTTTTTTGGTCACTTATAATTTTAATTAAATAATTGTATAGCTTGTTACATTCTTATATTTGGTTATCATTTTGGAAATATTTTTTTTCAACTGAATTTTCCGTTACACCCCCATTGCAATTTTGTTCACTCTAACTTATTGGCTCCCACTTATTTATTTTGCTTCTCCCTCCACTCCTGAGTCCTTTGGTTGTGAATGAATCATTTTCATTACTGATTTAAATATCCCTATCTCTTTTTCCTATTTTTTTTTTTGTTGCAATAGCAACAAAACAATAATAAATCACTTTTAATATGCTTGTGGACTACCCAGGTGCATTAGGATGCAGCTCTAATCTAGCCAGTGAATGGATAGGACACCTCAGTGTTCAGGAATGAACAGCTGCTTAAATATTTAACTGGCCAATGAGTTTTGAGTGGACTTGATTTGTGTCATTTCTGAGCTGGCTCATTTACTTGCTGATTAAGACCACTCAACAGCCTTCTGCTTCAGCACCTAGCAATATTTCGGTGGACACTCCATCAGCCTGGGTGTGGTTTAAAAGCCTTGGTGTGTTGCAGAATATCCTAGCTTATCCTGATGATATACATAATTCCAATCATTATACATTTCTAATCTATTGAGAAAAATAAAGGAATAATACACTTTTCATCCTCTATTCAAAGAAAGAGCAGTATAATGGGAAAAAGAAATAGCGTTTTTTTAAATTCTTGATCATGTCACTTTCACTAGCACTCCCAAACCTCACTACTAAAATTTCATGGGGCCTAAATTACAGTTTTATCTACTGTAATATTTTATTTAATACTATGTTTTAGTCCCTCCCCTACTTTATATATATATAGTATTTTTATATATAAAATACTTTAGATATAAATATACTATAAATATATGTAGTACTTATAAAGTACTTTATATATAGTATTTATAGTATATTGTTAAAGTATACATTTTATATATATACATACTTTATATATAAAGTACTTTATATATAGTATATATATATATATATTTATATACATATATATATAGTATATACGTAAAAAGTATTCCCATTCTCTCATCACTTCCCTTTATGCCTTCTTCCATTTCATGAGAGTCCATTCACTTTTCTCTTCCATATGTTAGTTAATGCCCTCATGTGGATGATACCCACATACACATTTCTAGTTCAAATAATCTTTCTTATTTTACAAATGTCTACCTTAAAATCATGTTCTATTAACCCTAATGAATGCTCAATTAACCATTTGGCTAGATAAGACAAGGACTGCATAGATAAGATTAATCTATTATTATTGGGTTATTCCTCTGCTTCTTAGTTGCTCATTGACAACATAATACATTTCACACGACTCGTGATTCATTACACCACACGGTTCCCTGATACTTAATACACTCATTCCAGTGCCTGACACTTCTGTTTGGAAGTTCTTTGTGCAGCTGAACTAAAGTTTACCAACATATTCTAAATCTGTCTCTTTTTTTTATTATGTTATGTTAATCACCATACATTACATCATTAGTTTTTGATGTAGTGTTCCATGATTCATTGTTTGCGTGTAACACCCAGTGCTCCATTCAGTACCTGCCCTCTTCAATACCCATCACCAGGCTAACCCATCCTCCCACCCCCCTCCCCTCTAGAACCCTGTTTGTTTTTCAGAGTCTATCGTCTCTCATGGTTCGTCTCCCCTTCCAATTTCCCCCCCTTCATTCTTTCCTTCCTGCTATCTTCTTCTTCTTCTTCTTCTTCTTTTTTTTTTAACATATAATGTATTATTTGTTTCAGAGGCACAGGTCTGTGATTCAACAGTCTTAAACAATGACTCTTGACCCACAGAAAGGGTTAATCTCTTTCTCACGTGATAAACTTTCAGCTATAGGGAGATCTTAGCTTTCTGCACTCTGAGGGACAACATATGCAGGTATTCTCCTAATATGTATATGTACCTATTCTGGCTTTCATCATCCCATAGGTTTACCCATTCCACTGTTTAGGTCCTGTAATCTAAAGCTAATTATACCTCCTCAAGTGACAATGAAATATTCTGTATTGGGGGGTGGTTAGTGGAGATCAAAAAACACCATTATTCCTTTTAGGGGAATTTAGAGGGGATGTATAATAAAAAGAATGAGTCAGGACAATACAAAAGAGCAAAGAAGTGACTGTAATTTTTAACACAGGTTTGGAAGGTCAATCCATGTCAGACTGAAAATTAAAAGAAATGAATGTCTGAAAGCATAGTATGGTACTGTTAGCCCCCATTATTTTTTAAAGACACTCCTGCAAACACAGATAGTCACCGATATAGTCTATTAGGAAAGATCATTTATATTTACATAAATTAATTTCAACTAGTACTCTGTGAAACCTTAGGCTATGCTAAATGTTACACTTTCTAGTTTCTAAAACAATGAATTATTTTCTCAAAAGTATGATGCAAACTCCTTTAGAAAACTTTCTACAAGATTTTGTTTGGAAAAGAAAAGTTGTCTCTTAAAAAATAATTTTAGTAGCTTCCAAGAATCACAAATCTGCATCACAAACTGAATCAGAACTCTGCTACTCCCTCCTACAAACATCAACTGTATCAGCCCCATGTTTTAGTAAGAGGTTCTTCTAAAAGGGGTTATGTAATTACACACATATTTATTCAAATACACTTACAAATACATTGTTCAGCACTGGTCCCCTAAGAAGTTTATGGAGTTGGGACTTTAAAGGAAAGTGACTTTCATTTATATAAGTGTACATTATATGGATAACATGAAGATAATTAACTGAATAGCCTCTGTAATTTAGGACTGATTCAATTTTAATCTATGCCTAGTCAAAAAAATCTACCCAGGATTAGGGAACACAATTTAGAATGAATAAAAAGGAAAAAAAAAGCCAACATTATGGATTGGGTTCTTTTGTTAGCAAGTTGAATTGGAGCCTTTTAGGATTATTTCAGGAACATGCGTGCAGATTGAAATAGCATCAATTTAACTGGCAGCCAATTCACCGCTTTCCATTAGATAGATATCCAAGTCATGAATTGCAATGAGAATTTAATTTGCTTTCAAAGCCAGTAATATCTGATCTAAAAAGCTATAGTAAGAAAAGTATGAATTTTGCCCACGAAAGAGAAATACTTTGTCATAACTTGATTATTCACACTTCCATGACTACTGAAGAGGTAGCCTTCTATTAGTTGATAATAATAAGTGTTTATTTTTATAGCCAATTTTTGTCCTCTACCAATTACACAGTTATTTATTAATACAAGACTGTACTACTATTTTCCTGATTTTTATTCCTTACTGCATCAAATATTTACTAAAAACATTAACTAGAGTAGGAAGTTTTGCTCAAATATGAAATAACAATTTAAAAAATAAGAGATCAAATCCAGCTTCTGATCCAGAGGCAGATTACAAATAAGTGGGCACTGATGCCTAATCCCTTCAGATACTAAATCCTCACCCATTCTTTGGCCTCCATCTGGGCTTTTAAATAATGATCCACTAATACAATGGCTTCTTTTAACATCCATGCTGTACTTTCTTAATTAGGATGACTTTATAAAGAGTCTTGATATTTTTTAGGTTGAGACACCTCTGTTTCTCATATTTCTCTTGACTATTTTTGTGTTCTTACTCTTTGTTTATGACAATTAACATGAAACTGAAAAAATATCACAAAAGAAAAAATCCTGAAAATATTTTGATTGGCCTCTGTATCGAACAGTGGGATCTGGGGATACCTGAAGAAATCATTTGGGAACAAATGTCGGAAAAGTGACATTTTTGGTTCAATATTTTCTCATTTATAACTCACCTTTATTTGGGTCTTTCTTTAAAATCTCTAGTAATCCACATTATGGAACTAGCAATCTAGTTCTTGTGCATTTAGACATTCTTAAATGTCTATAAGTTTTTGTTACTTTTTTATGAGACAAATTTTCTTTCAACTACGTATCTTAATCTTTTTGTGTTCTCTTTAAGAAGTTTGTTCATTTTTGCGTATGACTCATAAGTAACAATGTTGCTAAAGTCTCTTAGTTCTATGAGTGCAAATGACTGCGGCCTGGTTTTCTACATAGGTAATCACATGGGTTGGCAAATCAAAATTGGGCTGCTGCCTTTCCAATGTTTGTCTCTTATTTCTTTTTTATTCTTGTTTTGCATGGGATAAGACAACCAGTGCATGTTGAACAGAAGCTATTTCACTGATGCCCTTTTTTGACCTTGACTGTAATATCTGCCTTAAGATTTTCAGTAGATACCACTTGTGAAGTTCAGTGAATTCTATTTTCTTATTAAAGCTGACACATAATGTTACATTAGTTTCCAGTGCACAACAGAGTGACTCAACATCTCTATATGTTATGTTATGCTCACCAGAAGTGTAGGTACCATCTGTCATCATATAATGCTATTACTGTGCCTGTTACTCCCGTGATATTCATTCCATAACTGGAAGCCTGTACCTCCCACTCCTCTTCACCCATTTTGCCCATCCTTCCACACGCCTTCCCTCTGGCAACCATCAGTTTGTTCTCTGTATTTATAGGTCTGATTCTGATTTTGTTTGTTTATTCAATCTGTTTTGTTTTTTAGGTCTACATATGAGTGAAATCATAGGCCTTTCTCTTTCTCAGTCTGACTTAGCAATTCTATTCTATTCTTCATTCCTCAAAATATATATTGTTTTCTCCTTTTAATTGTTACCTCCATGAACTTGATTTTCAGTGTGTATATGATAATTGCATTCCACCGTTTTACCTGGAATATTTGTACTCATGTTTATAATTGAAATAAGTTCTTAATTTTCTTTCCTTTTTACTGAATTTCTAAAATATAGGATTCTAGGCCAAATTAGGATAGCTTTTTCTTTTCCTCCATTCTCTGATAAGCCATCAATGTGATTACAAAGTGGTAGAATAATAGAGTGATTTGGAATATAGCTCTGAAACCCACTATTTGAGTTAAATCCTGATTCTGTCTCATATTAGCTGTATGACAGGGTAGATTAGTTAGTTTCTCTGGAGTGTGGTTTCTTCATCTGTAAGGTTAGGATAATAAAAGTTTCAATCTCAGTGGGTATTGTAATGATTCAAAGAATATATGTAAAGTACTCAGAAGAGTGCCCAGCACATGGTATGCCCTCAATACATTTTAGCTAACTACAAAACAAATGTTGGCTAACAAATTGTAAGAAGATTATAAACAAAAGGCAAATAAGTGTGCAGTGAGGGTACAAGGTTTAAATTCTTTGTAGACATGTTATAAAAAAAGAAAAGTTTTATCAGTGTGAAAGAAAAAGTGAGTGATGTAAATTTCCCTCTATGGATAAGAATGGGCTGTTACTACTCCTGGTAACCTGTAAGATAGATGCAGATGCCAGAAACAACTCATTCATGGAGCTTGGCTATTTGAGGGACAAATATATAAATTGATCCATACCTAGGAGGAATGGACAGTCCATGAAGGTGTGTGTGTGTGTGTGTATGTGTGTGTATTGTGTATGTGTGTATATATATTCTCATTTATAACTCACCTTTATTTGGGTCTTTCTTTAAAATCTCTAGTAATCCACATTATGGAACTAGCAATCTAGTCTTGTGTATATATGTATTTATATATATATATATAAATTTTAAAATGGGAGCTATTGATCATAAATGATGCTGGTGAAAAACTTTTAGACTGAAAGATGGAAAATGCAGGACAGAGCATGGGTAAGGCAAGGACTCTAAAAAGGTGGCTGAGCATATGATCCAGAGAAAAAGGAGAGTAATTTATTTATTTTTTATGTAATCTCTACACCCAACATGGGGCTCAAACTCACAACCCTGAGATCAAGAGTGGCATGCTCTACCAACTGAGCCAGCCAGGTGCCCCTAGGAGAATAACTTATAAATAATAGGAAAGGGGAAAAACGATTGAAGAAGATTAGAGAAGCTTACAGATTTGGTGGCAGAAATTTTATTTACCCCATCCTACTGATTTCTTCTCCTTTTAAAATTGTGAAGTATCAGATAAGATCAATTTTCAAGGGTGGAAGGAAGGATTGGGACCTATGGTTTTGATGAAAATGAAGATATATGGAATACTTATTTCTTAAGCACCAACTTAATTTATATTTTTTTCTTTCTGTCAAAAGTCATCTAACTTTGCATGGTCCCACTGGAAGCTTGGGACTTGCAACAACTCTTTAATAAACATGTTTTGAAAATGGAAGTTCAGGGGTGCCTGGGTGGCTCAGTCGTTAGGCATCTGCCTTCGGCTCAGGTCATGATCCCAGGATCCTGGAATCGAGCCCCGCATCGGGCTCCCTGCTCAGCGGAAAGCCTGCTTCTCCCTCTCCCACTCCCCCTGCTTGTGTTCCCTCTCTCCCTGTGTCTCTCTCTGTCAAATAAATAAAATCTTAAAAAAAAAAAAAAAAGAAAGAAAGAAAATGGAATTTCATGTTCACTTGTGACACCAGGCATACAGTAGAGACAAATAAGATACCACATTAAAATGACAAATCAGGGGTGATTATTTAATGACAAATCAGGTGTGATTATTTTAAAGAATTAATCTTAGCATGCTCATTAAAGCTGAGCATATGGTTTCAAATTCTTCATTTCTTCTAAGGTAACTACTTTTTTCCCTTTAAATCTAGAGCTACAGAGAATAAGACAACAGGTTAATTAGATTGATCAGTTGAAGTTCAGCCAGGAAAACAGAATCCACAAAAGGTACTTTAAACAGGGAATTTAATAGGCAACTGCCATATAAGCAGATAAGGGACAGTGAAGGCAGACCAGAGATTAGCAGGAAGGCACTTTCCCTCAGGTGTGGAAAACAAGGGCAAGGGTCAGTATTAACAGAGCTCAGCCATTGGGACTGCCAAGTAGGAGGGTAGGGGGACTCAAATCTGGGGAGAATGCACAGAAGCTGATAAAGATGCTGCCTGATGCATAGAGAGCCAAGAAGAAATAGTCTAGCCTTTAGCCTCCTCCTTCTTTCCAATCCCTATCAGTGCCCCCAGATGGCCAAAATAAGCCCATGGCGATGGCTGGAGATCTTGGAAAGACTAGTTTTTTTGGAATACAGAGGTTAACAGAGAAAGGGCCAAGAGTGAATCTGATAGCAAATAGGCAAATGGCCAACACAATAGGAAGGTACTGTTATGAAAGAAAAGTAGAATGGATTTTTATTGTTTAGCAAATATTTACATTTCTTCCTAAGGGAAATAGTGTTTTAAGTCATAAAACTAAGGGTGGAATCTTTCTTTCTTTCTTTCTTTTTCTTGTTCATTGTTTGGCACCTCATAAAATGTCATCAAGAGTACTAATATATCTATCATTAAAGTTACTGAAAATTATTTCTTATCACCACATCCTGCTATCTATCAATTTAGTTGATGCCTATAAAGACTTGATTGTCAAAAGGATAACCAATAAGCCAAAATGACAGATTTGGATTTATTCATTTAAAAAAATTAGCTAAAAATCTATAATGGATTTGATTTATAATGGATCAATGGATATATAGGTAAACAGTTACTTTTTAAACCACACATCCAACTTTCTGAAAAACAAATCTTCCAGGTTTTTTATGGAAATTATAATAGTATCAGTTATTTTTCTCTTACATTTTATAATATTAATATATGAAGTGTAAATCATTAAGATTATTTATGAAATAGTTATTTGTTGTTGGGACTATTAGCTTGTATAGAAATTCAATTCTCTTCCTATTGTTTTTTATTTAAATTAAAAATGAATTAAATGTGCTTATATTCTCATCTTATTCCAAAACTAATTTTAAAGCAAGGTAAATCTGGGGAATTATTTCTACATGCCAATATATTATTTCTACACTAGTACCTCTAAACCTCCTATGACGCTACAATCGCAGATACCTTGAATGAAAAATTTTTGACTCATTTACATCTGATGCATTTTCAGTTGAGAAAATTAATCTTTCTGATGCTTCCTTGTCTGAATGCATATTAATCCATTATTAACTATCTAGCTGAATCATAGAATTGTATGCATTTCATTGTGAAAGTCAGCAAAAAAAAAAATGTGGTGCTTCTATCCTTGATGTTAATAATTACAGCTATTGTGTTTGCTATAATAATTTGATGGCCAGATATAAATGTTTTTAACTATTCCTAATTTGTTTCATATTACATATTACAACCTTTGGCTTATAGCTGATTTAAATATTTTCAAGATTATAAACCAGACAAAATATAGCAGGATTTTAAAAAATATTCTTGCTCTTTTTGATACTTTTGCTCAAAAACAAGTCATTTGTGAATGTTATATGGCAAGTTAGTCAACTGATACGTAACAAAAGAAAAGTTTCAGCATATTCATTAAAATTTTATTGTTATTATAAATATTTCCGTTTTCAGGTATTTCACGACAAAAAGGAACTGGGTTTATGAACATTTAAAATAAATATATAATACGTTTACATTTCTACAGTAAATTAGGTATTTTGTGGTTCAAAGATTCAGATATAACTTATTATATGTGGCAAAGACACCAATTTCCCAATTTGCCAGCTGTGACTGATGTTTATAACTTCCTTTAAAAAGAGCATATACTTACTTATTGAGTTACCAAATTTACTAAGTTTTCAATGACAGCCCCAGTTTTTAATAGTCTATTCATTCTTCCCAAGAAAACATCAAAATGCCCTGGAATTCAAATATGTGATGGGTTTTATCAAGTCAAACATCTTGTAAATACTATATAAATGTAATAATCTATCAAAGTACAGTAGTAAGATAAAGGTGATTGAGTAATTACGATCACATTTTTAGGGATATCACTGTAAAATAAACTTTGAACCCAACAGAAGTTTTGCAATTAAGTCAGCTACTACAATATGCTTTACTGGGTGGGGGCACTCAGAAATGGGGCAAAACACATGCCTCAGAATTATCTCACCTAAAACAAGGAAGTTGGGTTATTTTAAAATGATTCTTTCAGGCACTTCCAGTCAGTAAGGGATGTTGTACTCACTGCAGACAGCACTAGTAATATAATTTGTGGAGCCCCAGGCATAATGAAAAAGTGGAGACCTAGTCAAGTACAGGGAAATCAAGCTCCCCTTCCCATGGACATACTGCCCCTAACCCACTGTGGGCAGGTAACCCCCAAAGGACTGAATTCCCTGGCTGGCTGGAACATGTTCTACACCTGGATGGGGCAGGCAAGATGCCTTGGCTAAATATGCCACTGAGTTAACAACTCAAGCAGGGATTGGTCACTGCCCTGTTCCCAAGATGCTGCTGGGCACACGTCCAACTCTCCAGGCACCTATGCTAAGTCCTACATTGGGATGTCAAAGGTGAAGTTGAAATGCATATGTATGCTCTCCCATCTTCCCTCCCTCGTTTCTTAGAGAACTGGTTTTCTCCGCAGGGAGGGCAGCAACAGTTGCTAGGTGGAACTGAAGAAGAACCAGCCAAGATTCAATCCAATAGAAAGAGGAAAGTAGGGTTTGGTGAGACCATGTGAGCTAAGATTCTAAGCAATCCCATCTCCACCTCCTTCACTGCACTCTCCATTATCCCGTATTCATTTACGAAACGCAAATTCAAAGACTGCATTTTTAAGGATTTCAAGAATGGCAACAAAGGGCATTTCACTCCAAGAGTTCTGAGTACAGGCTCATGAAATTGGCTCTGACTACTGGGCATCTTTCCATGGTTCTGAAAAGCTTTCAGGCAGGACATGTAGACACTGGAAGTTTTCTGGAGCACAAGGGATACAGCAGCATTTGCTATAGGAGAACACATCAACTTTGGAAGTCTCATGTAAATATTTTTACTCATCAGAATTTAGAAAGGAAAACACTTAGAAAGGTTTGCTCTTCAAAATAAGAGAATTATAAGATAAATACTCATTATGATTCAGAATT
Source organism: Phoca vitulina (assembly GCF_004348235.1). Classification (NCBI taxonomy): domain Eukaryota; kingdom Metazoa; phylum Chordata; class Mammalia; order Carnivora; family Phocidae; genus Phoca; species Phoca vitulina. The sequence goes on along the minus strand of NW_022589717.1, from coordinate 46,257,520 downwards.
TGCACATCAATTACAGAGAAAGTTATGTTTATTGTATGACTCACCCAAAATTTTCGCAGCAAATTTTGAAGCCTATCTCAATTATCCCTTGATTTACTGAGGGGTTGATGTGGGGACCGTGGGTAGAATACTTGAATGGGCTCTTCCTGAAGAGGCATGGGACCTTTCAAAATTTTTATTATTTATTTTTTTAATATGATCATTTTTATGACCATTCTGAAATTATACCTTAATAAGTACTTATTAGTCAAAATAAGAGTGGGAGAAAAAATATTTGAAAATGAAAAATGTTTGAATAGATTCAAATATTCTCATCATAATACTAATAGTCTAAAAATGAGAACATACATAGTTTCAGAAAATTCAATATGGAAATTAAAAAAAATAGCATATAAAGCAATTAGTAGTTAGGAGTAGTTTTTACTCCTCAAAAGACTGACCAGAAGAGTACATTGTTTCTTTGTAATTTATAGGCCTTTTCTCTCAGGTAGCTTATCATTATTATTTTGTTTTATATACTACAATTTTTTCACAGTGATGCAAGTAGATATGGATTCACCTTTATGTATCTTACTTGGAGCCTTTGTACATTTCAACTGAAGACCCCAGAGTAACAGTGGTTTAAAAAAAATTCAGATGCATTATCAATTTTGGATTGCTTTATTTCTTCATTTCCTCTTTTATTTTGTTCTTGATTTTACTTTCAATATGTTTAAGTCTTACAGGTGTTAACTTCTCTTTCATATCACATCTCTACAGGCTGCTTTCTGAACAAATTTCTTAATGCTCTCTTAACCATACCTGTTTCTTAAACTGTGTTCCCCATATATTTATCTAATCGGTGAGGGTTTCTTTTTTTCTTTTTTCCTGTTTACTAATTGAATAATTTTAATTTATTTTTATTTCTAGTAGTTCTTTGGATTTTTTTTCCTACACCTAACTGCTTCTGTTTCATAATGCCTGCTTCTTTTTCATGCTTATTATTACTCTATCCATTTTCAGAAAATGAACAGATTAATTTTTAAAAACTCATTATTTTTTTAAAATTTTACTTGGAATTAATAAACCAACTAATTATCTACTTGCCTCATTTGTTTTGGAATTTTGTTTTGCAAAATTCTCCTTGTGCTTCTCTCTCCCCTTCTTTTTCTTTGTCCCTCTCTCTAACCCTCCCTATCTAGATGTTCTGTCGTCACTTCCAACTAACACTTTTTTTCCCCCTCAAATCTAAAATTAGCATTCATCCTACAGATTGAGGTTTCTATCCAACAATGATTTTAGAAATATGGTTGATCTAGACGCTCTCCAGGGGAGGCTTGGCCTCCCTGGGCTCCCAGTAAGTACGAAAGCTTCCCAATTTTCCTGGTACAACTGCAGCCTCCCCATCCAGGGACATCATCCACACTGTCAGACCGGGTGGTAACATTTGCAACCTCCTTTCAGGTCAGGCAAACTCTGCCTCAAGCTTTATTTTCTAGCAGTAAACCTGACTTTGTTCTCCAAATTGATAGGAATTGCCTCTAGTTCCTGTTACCTTGAGTTCCCAGGTGCCTGCAACTTTCTCTTTCCCTGAGCCCAATAGGCCCCTACCTTCAATTCTAATTGTTGAGTTGTGTCTTTTTTCCAATTTCTGGTCCTTGGAGATGTCTATCTTGTTTTTGGCTGGGCTGTGTAAATTTTTTTTTCTTTTATATTTTTTCTATCATTGTGATGTATTTTGAAAGAAGCAGAGGTGACATAATTATCCTTAAAGTATGAATTTATAATACTTTCTATATCAAAGCCTTGATGATTACAAAGTAGGAAAACATTGAAGTTGATTTGATATCATGTTAAGGATGTTAATGATGGTTAAACAAAACACTGTTTATGTGCCTGGCCATGGTACAATGCCCACTAACCTGGGTATAGTTCAGATATTCTGACATTTGAAACGCATATAAACCTAGTAATATTCTTACAGTATCTCCATTTTATAGTTGAGGAAGCCTAGTAAAGGAAGCTTAAGTGACCTGCCTGCTGTCAAAGAACTGAGAAGTGACAGAGCAGAAATATAAAAACTTACTTTCTGACACTGACATTTTATATCATACCACACCCTCTTCTTGTTAATTAAAAATTAAAAGATGCATATCATGACTATAGTTCAATGAAAAGATTTTTTTTATTTTGACTTCATATGTAATCCAGAAATTGTTTTCCGAGCCAAGAAACTGCCCACCATTTTGCAACATGAAACAACTGGGACATACTTTTGGGTTTTATTATTATTATTTTAATGTCTATCTATGCTACAGAAGTTGTGATGATTAAAATCAAGTTACAGTTAAAATTATCCTTCATTGTCAGAATGACTCTGGAGACTCTAAATATTTTGGGTTTTGTTTTCTCTTTTGTTTTGTATTGGTTTCTTAGCTTGGAATAATTTAGAAAATATTGTAATTAACAGTTTTTAGAGTTTGGCTAAATCTCAACTGTGACCCCATCTGTGGCAGAGACCAAGTAAATGCTCATGAAACTTGTCTCCTTCTCTTTGATGCACAGCTGAACTACTATAACGAGCCCCTTACGTGAAGATGTGACTCTGTCTTGTACTTGAAATGTGAGCTGAGCAGATGGGTTACTACTGAAACAGTTTAGAGAGGATGTGCCTTCCCCACACATTCTCTATTCCAGTTCCCTGAACGCTTGATGGTATCTGGGCCACAGAATGAATGGAGCCTGAATCTTTGAACCAATTCCTGAAGAGGAACCCCAAAAGAGATTCATTCAACCAGAAGACCACTGAATTTAGTTAGATGGAAATAAACTTTTTAACCACAGAGATTTTTAGGGATGTTGTAGCAGTGAATTTTAATAATTAGCATATATGACTAATTGCATATTCCTAGAGTCTTTTAAAATGGTAAGTATGTAATCATTTTTCAATGTTTTATGTTAGCTATTTAAGTTTAAATGCAAATTTTTCTATGAAAATGATACATTTCCTTGTAGGTTTTCTTATTTGTTGCCACGGATTTGTCAGCATAATATAGACTACAAACCTTAATAAATATATTCAAAACATAAAACAATAGACTATGTAATAATCTGTCTTGAAAATAAAGATTTTTTAGTTTTTTTTTGGGGTGGGTAAAGATGGCGGAGCAGTAGGGGACCTTATTTCAACTGGTCCCCAGAATTGAGCTGGATATCTACCAGACCACTCTGAGCACCCACGAAACCAGCCTGAGATGTAAGAAGATCTGGAACTCTACAAACAAAATATCGCAGGTGGTTGGTTTTGAGGTACAAAGTGGGGAGCAGTGATTCCCCAGGCAGATATCGGAGGATAAATGGCAGCGGGAGGGTGCCTGGCCGTGGGGATCCTACACCACCGGTGAGTGATAGCGTCTCACGCTGCAGACGGGACACAGACTTGCAGACTGGTAGCGGCAGGGAAAGGACTTTAGGGCAGCCCCCGGGGTGGACACCCAGAGCGGTGGGGTCATGCCTCCGAACTGCAGCCCCTGGGACAGAAATCCGGAGCAGCATGGTCACACGGGCGCGCGAACTGGGAGCGGCTGGCGGTTTTAGAAGCACAAAGGGCAGAGACGTGCTCCGTCCGACCTGGAGGCAGGACTAGGAGCGCTGCGGAGGGGCGCACAACCCAGGCCGCTGCAGTTTATAGCAGCACGGACAGAAACGGAGACGGTGTGGCCTGGAGAGCTCACTGAAGAACAGACTGTGGTCTCTCTGCTCTGAGGCAGAGGGTTGGAAATGGTCTCTTCTGCTCTGACTTGCGGAAGAGACGCGGAAAGCCGCCAGGGAAAGCCGCCAGAGAACAAAAGCCCCCAAAACTGATTCCCGCTGAGCCCATCCCCCGCCACAGGGGGGCAGGGCAACTCCGCCCAAACAGGGTGGCCTGAGTAACAGCGCGGCAGGTCCCTCCTGCAGAAGACAGGCTGGGAGAACAAGAGGCCAGCAACCCTAAGGTCCCAAGAAAACAGGTGCATCTTGCTTGGGTTCTGGTCAATAATTTGGACTCTATACATTACCTCAAACACCCATCAACAGAATGACTAGGAGGAGGAGCCCCCAAAATAGAAAAGACTCAGAGATTATGACTTATGCTGCAGATTTACGAATGGATGCAGATATAACCAAGATGTCGGAGATGGAATTCAGGCTAGCAATTGTGAAGACAATGGCTAGAATGGAGAAATCAATTAATGGCAACATAGAGTCTCTAAGGGCAGAAATGAAAGCTGAATTGGCAGAACTTATAAATGCTATCAATGAGATCCAATCCAATCTAGGTAATCTAACAGCTAGGGTAACTGAGGCAGAAGAGAGAATAAATGACCTGGAAGACAATATAATAGATAAAAAGGGAAAAGAGGAGGCCAGGGAAAAACAACTCAGAATCCATGAAAATAGAATCAGAGAAGTAAGTGACACCATGAAGCATTCCAATGTCAGAATAATTGGAATCCCGGAGGGAGTGGAGAGAGAGAGAGGACTAGAAGATGTATTTGAGCAAATCGTAGCTGAGAACTTCCCTAATCTGGGGAATGAAACAAACATTCGAGTTCTAGAGGCAGAGAGGACCCCTCCTAAGATCAAGGAAAACAGGCCAACACCCCGGGGTGTAATAGTAAAACTTGCAAATCTTAGAACGAAGGAAACCATCTTAAGGGCAGTTAGGGGGAAGAGATTCCTTACGTACAGAGGGAGGAACATCAGAATAACGTCAGACCTATCCACAGAGACCTGGCAAGCCAGAAAGGCCTGGCAAGACATATTCAGGGTACTAAATGAGAAGAACATGCAGCCAAGAATACTTTATCCGGCAAGGCTTTCATTTAGAATGGATGGAGAGATGCAGAGTTTCCACGACCGGCAGAAGTTGAAAGAATATGTGACCACTAAGCCGATCCTGCAAGAAATATTAAGGGGGGTTCTATAAAAGGAGAAAGACCCCAAGAGTGATCTACAACAGAAATTTACAGGGACAATCTATAAAAACAATGTCTTCACAGGCAACGTGATGGCAATTAATTCATATCTTTCAATAATCACTCTCAACCTGAATGGCCTAAATGCTGCCATAAAACAGCACAGGGTTGCAGAATGGATAAAAAGACAGGACCCATCCATGTGCTGTCTACAAGAGACTCATTTTGAACCTAAAGATACATCCAGACTGAAAGTGAAGGGATGGAGATCCATCTTCCATGGCAGCGGACCTCAAAAGAAAGCTGGGGTAGCAATTCTTATATCAGACAAATTAGATTTTAAACTAAAGTCTGTAATAAGAGACACAGAAGGACACTATATCATTCTTAAAGGGTCTATCCAACAAGAAGATCTAAAAATTGTAAATATCTACACCCCCAACATGGGAGCAGCCATCTATATAAGCCAACTGTTAACCAAAATAAAGAGTCATATTGATAACAATATGTTAATTGTAGGAGACCTCAATACTCCACTCTCAGCAATGGACAGATCATCTCAGCAGAAAATCAACAAGGAAACAAGAGCTTTGAATGATACATTGGACCAGATGGACCTCATAGATATTTACAGAACTTTCCACCCTAAAACAACAGAATACTCATTCTTCTCAAGTGCACATGGAACTTTCTCCAGAATAGACCATATACTGGGTCACAAATCAGGTCTCAACCGATACCAAAAGATTGAGATTATTCCCTGCATATTCTCAGACCACAATGCTCTAAAACTGGAACTCAATCACAAGAAAAAATTTGGCAGAAATTCAAACACTTGGAAGCTAAAGACCACTCTGCTCAAGAATGTTTGGGTCAACCAAGAAATCAAAGAACTTAAACAATTCATTGAAATCAATGAGAATGAAAACACATTGGTCCAAAACCTATGGGATACTGCAAAGGTGGTCCTAAGGGGGAAATACATAGCCATCCAAGCCTCACTCAAAAAAATAGAAAAATCCCGAATTCACCAACTAACTCTACACCTTAAAGAACTAGAGAAAAAGCAACAAACGACACCTAAGCCACACATTAGAAGAGAAATAATTAAAATTAGAGCAGAAATTAATGAATTAGAAACCAGAAACACAGTAGATCAGATCAACAAACTAGAAGTTGGTTCTTTGAAAGAATTAATAAGATCGATAAACCACTGGCCAGACTTATCCAAAAGAAAAGAGAAAGGACCCAAATTAATAAAATTATGAATGAAAGGGGAGAGATCACGACTAACACCAAGGAAATAGAAACAATTATTAGAAATTATTATCAACAACTATATGCCAATAAACTGAGCAATCTGGATGAGATGGAGGCCTTCCTGGAAACCTATAAGCTGCCAAGACTGAAAGAAGAAGAAATTGACAACCTAAATAGGCCAATAACCAGTAACGAGATTGAAGCAGTGATCAAAAACCTCCCCAAAAACAAGAGTCCAGGGCCTGATGGATTCCCTGGGGAATGCTACCAAACATTCAAAGAAGAAATAATACCTATTCTACTGAAGCTGTTTCAAAAAATAGAAACAGAAGGAAAACTTCCAAACTCATTCTATGAGGCCAGCAGTACCTTAATCCCCAAACCAGGCAAAGACCCCATCAAAAAGGAGAATTTCAGACCGATATCCCTGATGAATATGGATTCCAAAATCCTCAACAAAATCCTAGCTAATAGGATCCAACAATACAGTAAAAGGATCATCCACCACGACCAAGTGGGATTTATCCCTGGGATGCAAGGGTGGTTCAACATTCGCAAATCAATCAATGTGACAGAACACATTAATAAGAGGAGGGAGAAGAACCATATGGTCCACTCAATAGATGCAGAAAAAGCATTTGACAAAATACAACATCCTTTCCTGATTAAAACTCTCCAGAGTATAGGGATAGAGGGAACATTCCTCAAGTTCATAAAATCCATCTATGAAAAACCCACAGCAAATATCATCCTCAATGGGGAAAAGCTGAGAGCCTTTCCCTTAAGATCAGGAACACGTCAAGGATGCCCACTCTCACCACTATTGTTCAACATAGTACTAGAAGCCCTAGATTGCCGGTGCTAATGAAAAGACACTTCTCTGAAAAAGACATACTAATTGTCTGATTAGACAACAAAAAGAAATAAAAGGTATTCAAATTGGCAAAGAAGAAGTCAAACTCTCTCTTTTCACAGACAACATTTTACTTTATGTGGAAAACGCAAAAGACTCCACCCCCAAATTACTAAAACTCATACAGCAATTCAGTAATGTGGCAGGATACAAAATCAATGCACAGAAATCAGTTGCTTTCTTATACACTAACAACGCAACTGTAGAAAGAGAAATTAGAGAAACGATTCCATTTACAATAACACCAAAAACCATAAGATACCTCAGAATAAACCTAACCAAAGAGGTAAAGGATCTATACTCTAGGAACTACAGAACACTCATGAAAGAAATTGAAGAAGACGCAAAAAGATGGAAAAATATTCCATGCTTATGGATCGGAAGAATAAACATTGTTAAAATGTCTATGCTACCCAGAGCAATCTATACCTTCAATGCCATCCTGATCAAAATTCCAATGACATTTTTCAAAGTGCTGGAACAAACAATCCTAAAATTTGTATGGAATTAGAAAAGACCCCAAATCACCAAGGAGATGTTGAAAAAGAAAAATAAAGCTGGGGGCATCACATTGCCCGATTTCAAGCTATATTACAAATCAGTGATCACCAAGACAGCATGGTACTGGCACAAAAACAGACATATAGACCAATGGAACAGAATAGAGAACCCAGATATGGACCCTCAACTCTATGGTCAAATAATCTTTGACAAAGCAGGAAAAAACATGCAATGGAAAAAAGACAGTCTCTTCAATAAATGGTGCTGGGAAAATTGGACAGCCACATGCAGAAGAATGAAACTCGACCATTCTCTAACACTATTCACAAAGATAAACTCAAAGTGGATGAAAGACCTCAATGTGAGACAGGAATCCATCAAAATCCTAGAAGAGAACATAGGCAGTAACCTCCTTGACATCTCCCACAGCAACTTCTTTCAAGATACATCTCCAAAAGCTAGTGAAACAAAAGCAAAAATGAACTTTTGGGACTTCACCAAGATAAAAAGCTTCTGAACTTTTGGGACTTCATCAAGATAAAAAGCTTCTGCACAGCAAAGGAAACAGTCAACAAAACAAAGAGGCAACCCACAGAATGGGAGAAGATATCTGCAGATGACACTACAGATAAAGGGCTGGTATCCAAGATCTATAAAGAACTTCTCAAACTCAACACCAAAAAAAACAAATAATCAAGTCAAAAAGTGGGCAGAAGATATGAAAAGACACTTCTCTGAAGAAGACATACAAATGGCTAACAGACACATGAAAAAATGTTCATCATCATTAGCCATCACGGAAATCCAAATCAAAACCACACTGAGATATCACCTTACACCAGTTAGAATGGCAAAAATGGACAGGAAAAGAAACAACAAATGTTGGAGAGGTTGTGGAGAAAGGGGAACCCTCTTACACTGCTGGTGGGAATGCAAGTTGGTACAGCCACTTTGGAAAACAGTGTGGAGGTTCCTCAAAAATTTAAAAATAGAGCTACCCTATGACCCAGCAATTGCACCACTGGGTATTTACTCCAGACACAGATGTAGTGAAAAGAAGGGCCATATGCACCCCAATGTTCATAGCAGCAATGTCCACAGTAGCCAAACTGTGGAAAGAGCCGAGATGCCCTTCAACAGATGAATGGATAAAGAAGATGTGGTCCATATATACAATGGAATATTACTCAGCCATCAGAAAAGATGAATACCCAACTTTTACATCAACATGGATGGGACTGGAGGAGATTATGCTAAGTGAAATAAGTCAAGCAGAGAAAGTCAATTATCATATGGTTTCACTTATTTGTGGAACATAAGGAATAACATGGAGGACATTAGGAGAAGGAAGAGAAAAATTGGGGGGTGGATTGGAGGGAGAGATGAACCATGAGAGACTATGGACTCTGAGAAACAAACAGGGTTTTAGCAGGAAGGGGGGAGAGGGGATTGGTTTTCCCGGAGATGGGTATTAAGGAGGGCATGTACTGCATGGAACACTGGGTGTTATACAAAAACAATGGATCGTGGATCACCACATCAAAAACCAATGCTGTATTGTATGGTGACTAACATAACATAATAAAATTTTAAAAAAAAGAAAAAAAGGGAAAAAAAGAAAATAAAGATTTTTTAAAAATTGCATTAAAATCCAGGAATATATCATAAGAGTTATATTTAATGGCCAAGCTGAGTTTATTCCAAGACATGAAAAGTCGTTAATATCTGAAAATTTACCAATATGCAACAGATGCATTGAATAGGACTCATGATAAAATTGCAACATTTTCCCTGTTACGAGCTGAACTGTGTGTCCTCAAAATTCATGTGTTGAAGTTTTAACTACAGTACCTCAAGGCTTTAAAGAGGTAATTAAGTTAAAATGAGTTTGTTAGGGTAGGCTCTAATGCAATATGACACATGTCTTTATAAGAAAACGAAATTACAACACACAAAGACACAAGGAGAGGGAAGAAAATATGAAGACACAGGGAGCAGACAGCCATCTACAAGCCAGAGAGACCTCAGAAGAAATCAACCCTGCTGACACCCTGATCTTGGACTTCAAACTTCCAGAGTTGTGAAAAAAAGCTAATTTCTGTTGTTTAATAAGCCATCCAGTCTGTGGCACTTTGTTTTGGCAGCCCTTGTAATTAATACACTCCCCTTCCTTTAATATTTATACATTTAGGGTAATAATCCCATGAAAAATTGGGCACATAATTAACTTTTCCGTTCATTCTTGGGTAATAAATTGTTCTATAATCACTTTAAGTCACAACACAAAGTCTGGACTAAATAATAAATCCAACATATTAATCTACCTGCTTCAACAGTCATCTGAGGTTTAGACTTCCCCTCCCTCTTTTGAATGCCCAGTCATAATTGGCAGCTGTCTTAATTAGGGAAAGGAAATGGAATTGGCTTCTGCTCTCCATCTCGCCTATTTCCTTAGTTTCTAACTGTGGTTTTGAGCATTATGGAAAGTGGAGAGAAAAGAGTGGTAAGATCATAATGTACTTCTGACTTGGTTGGATAGATTTCATGCTCTTTGGACCTAAGAGCACTTAAAAGTGATTTTTGTCTCATAAGCATTTCTTTGTGTGTGTTCTTTGGAGATTTTTGTTCCTGGGGACCTTTCACCTACAACTTTCATGTTATGGATAAAACATTCCATTTCCTAAGCCCTTGATTCATCTATGGTCCACATCACATGAACTGGTACTGTTGAACTCTTTCCTAAATGACCCACATCTACTTTACAGACAATATCCGCATATCTCCTGCTCCTCAAAAATCCTGAGAGTACAGAGTTATCCCAGTACACTGTATCCTGCAACCAAAACAGTGTACAGTAGGTTTGAGAAATGCTGCATGTCACTTGCTTTCTCATCAACATTACCAATGTTTGTTAGCATATTAAAAGTCAACATACAGAAATGTACTTAATTTCTAAACACCTACCCCAAATACATTTTTCCATGGGAGACACTATGTGCTAATCCTTTATTAACGTCTTGTAGAAGTAGCATTCTATGATGTAGCAGAGACAGTCATTGATCCTTTAGCAGCCATGTACTCTCCAACTTATCAGACCCCTTATCGTTAGGTAGGACCAGTTTAGTCACTGGTTAGGTCACCAGTTTTGGTGAAATGGCTTTGAGCAGTTGTGATATGAATTACCTCTGAGTGAAGCCATTTAATAGCGGATTGCACAAATCCTCTTCCCCTCCTAAAAATAGTGGAGCCACATACAGAAATGGTGACACCATAAGCAAGAAACACTCTGGATCTTTGAGTCATTGTTTGGAATTGATTTTGTGTGAATGAGAAATTAATTTTTATTTACAAAGAAACTGAGGTTCCAACTCCAGCAAAATCTAGCCCTATTGATCAATACATATATATATTTAGGAAAATATATTGGCTTATGAATTTTGACTTCACTCCATATGTTCTGGCCCCTATTTTAGATCTTCTATGGGCAGCCCATAAAAGAGAATTACATAATGATACTAATCCCATTTTACAGCTGTTTGTTAAAAATTTGTTATTTGTATGTCCCAAATAAATTTCGTTCATAAATCAACTGACAACTTATTAACTGCCCTCAGTCTCCAGAGAACTCAAAATTTTGATAATCTGAATTGTTTTCAAGAAACACCTGAGGCCTCATAATTACAGTTACTACTACTTGTTTTCTGTTGTTCTTCCTATACTTCAAAATTGATGAGTCACAAATGCCTTACTTAAAATAGAGTAAATCCTCTTTAAAAGAACACCTTTTATTCAGTGAAATTTTCAACTGCTTGTCCTCATTCTTTTCAGGTCTAGCCTGTCCCTCTGCTTATCCACACTTTCTTTTGGTTTTGTTTTGTTTTGTTTGTTTTGCATGCTCTGTCAAGTTCCAATTCAAGGAAAATCTAGCTCTAGTTCAGCCTTCTTTCTTAAATACATTTTCAGGCAAAAAAATTAACATTATTGTCTAATATACTGCTGATATAATTAATTTTAATACTTTCACTTATAAATGTCATCTTTTCCCTTAAGGAAAGGGCACCAACTTTCACTTCTTTATTAGTCACTCACTAATAGGCTCAAGATGAGTATATAGTAGCCACATAATAATTATTTGGGGGCAGAACCATTATGTTTGGTACAGAATAGCATAATACTTAAGAGGACATATTCTGGAATCAGATATCCTAGGTGTTAATCCCAGCTCCACCATCTATTTGTGATATGACTTAGAAAATTATTTACTGTGTCTCATTGTCTCCAAGAAGACAGGAGTAATACCTACAGGCTTATTGAGAAGAATAAATGGAATACTATAAGCACACTACTTGTTACCACTTTATGTTACAGACAGAATCAGTGATTGCTACTGGCATTTCCCACTCAGTATTCCATCTCCATAGACTATAAACAAGCTAAGTCACTAAGAAAATGTCATTGGTAGTAATGAACTAGTATGATATTATAAAGCCTACAAAAAAAACATACAGCAATCCTGCAGTAAAAGACTACTAATGCAACTATTAAAGTATCATTAAAGAAACATTACTGAGAAAGTCACTATTACAATGATAATATTTTATAGAATTGTGTTGCTACTAAAATGATGAATGGATAATTATTGCAAAAATTAATATTTTTTTATTCTTTCCCTAGGATGCTACAAAATTCAAAAGGAAATTTATCTCTAAAACACCTATTAAGGAAAACATCTTACTAATTACATTACCTAAATGTACATTCAAATCATTATTTCTTATAATTGGGTATTAATAGATACTTTTAGTTTTATGAGTAAAATTGAAAGACTTGTTTATAATTTAGTGTTTTAATTTTTTGTCAAAAGGCAAAAATCAAATTCAGAAATAACCAGCACATGTCTAATACGCAGCAAATTATTCTTTATATGTATCTCATTTCTAAACAACCTTGTAATTACCTTAGAATGTATTTTTCACTTTTGTATTTATGTTACAGTGAATTAGGGGAAATGTGACAAGGGACCAGTTGTGGTAATGTGGTAATTAAGACTTAAACAGATGTCACCATTAATAAGAGACTCAAATGAAGTGTATGTAATAAATGGTTGCCTTCAGCTGCTATGGCAGGCCTAGTTTCATTGGTAATGGTATTTGGAACTGGTTCAATCCCTAATAATGAACAAACAAAAAAAGTTTAAATAAACCTAATGAGAAATTTGTAAACTACCAGTATGTTTTGCAAGTCAAAACTTCATAGGTATTGAAGACTTTTAGGATGCATGATATAATTAAAATAAAAAGGATAAAATTATAAAAACAAAATGTCTAATTTTAAGAAGTCTTTAAAATCTAAAACAGAATTTGCTTATCAATATATTATCACTTCAGAGTAAGACCCTTGGATTCTCATTTAAGTGCAATCAATGAGTTAATATTTGTAATCATTTAAAGCAGGGCCCAGTACATCATAAGTGCTATATATGTGTTTTTCATAATATTAGTAATAATAAATGCCCATTATTATTATTATTATTTATTTAGCACCTATAATAACTAATGAAAGCAAAAGCACTGAAATTGTTGGTACTGTTCTCCCTTAGATCCTGTCATGGGTTGAGCCATGCCCTCCTATCACCCACTTAAAATATATGGTGAAGTGCCAACCCTTGAAATGTCAATGTGAATGTGACCTTATTTGAAAATAGTGTCTTTGCAGATATAATAAGGTTAAGATGAGATCACTGTAGATGATTAAAGTGAACCCTAATCCAATATGACTGGTGTCCTTATAAGAAGAAGAAAATTTGGACACAGACACAGGGATTGATGGCCGTGGAAGGATGGAGGCAGATATTAGAAAATATGTTGCCCCAACCAAGGAACCCCTGGGCCCACCAGAAGCTGGAAGAGGCAAAGGAGGATCTTTCTCTATAGGTCTGGCCTTGTCAACATTTTTATTTCAGACTTCTAGCCTCTAGAACTGTGAGAGAATACATGTCTGTTGTTTTAAGCCTTCCAGTCTGTGGTATTTTATTATGGCAGCCCTCATCTCTCCTCCAAAGGAAGATTTCTCAGGAAATACAAGGACTGTATTTCCATAAATAAAATTTTATTGTACATTTTGTGCTCATTTCTACGATTCTCACTGGATCCAAGATAATCCACCATATTTTAAAGTTTTTTTTAAAAGATTTTATTTACTTATTTGAGAGAGCAAGTGAGAGAGAGAGAAAGAAAGATAGAGAGAGCACAAGTGAGGGGAGGGACAGAGGGAGAGGGAGAAGCAGACTCCCCGCTGAGCAGGGAGCCCGAAGAAAGGGTTGGAACCCAGGACCCTGGGATCATGACCTGAGCCACCCAGGCACCCCTAAAGTTTTTTTTAATACCTTTATTTATAAGCATATTCTAAACAATTGTGAAAGACACAAAAGACGTACTAGCTCGTTCAAAACATTTAAGTGACAGACTCATCCAATTCCCCAGGATCGAAAATGGAAAAGCACACATCTTTACCTTGTTTTAACTAAAACAAAATTTTAAATAAAACTTTCAACTTGAAATATTGTTATAAAATTCATCAGCTATAGAAGACACTATGCCCAGATCACCCAGATTTCTAATATATGTGTTATTTAAGTGAACACTTAAGTATATTCAGAGATCCATCACCAGTAGTCCTTTAAATCTCTGTGATGTCATCACTAAAGTACAAAGCATGTATTTCTGATATCTGATTAAGGAGAAATTTTCAAAAAATGCTTGGCTGAGCCTCAAATATGAGCATCCCAATGGACAAGGTCAATTTCAAATTTATACTAAGAATTACTCAAACTTAGAATTTCTCTCTAGTTTCTCTAGTTTATAGGATCTTCAAATCTGCTGACCATTGCAAGGGTTGATCTGGTGATTTGGGGTCATCCTATGGAAACAGGGAGTATGTTGGGTTAAACAAAATTCTTCCACTCGATTTATATCAAAATTCAAGATGGATTAGTAATTTCCACTGCTTCTTTAAAGGTGGCTGCAAATTATTATATATAGCCCATGTTTGTCTCCATTTAAGTTTATAAGGTTAAAGCTTATGTTAAGCAGTATTAATATTTGTAAGGCAAGGGCAATGCTATTCTATAATAGGCCTAATTTTTTAAGGGCAATTCTTGAAATTATAGTGCTAATTGTGTATAAATAAAATGTTCCCCAAAAGAGTAAAGACACCAAACAAGTATTGCTGTAGAATTACTACAGCAACTGCACTTCAATAATCGTGTATAAATAAATCGGTAAGAAATTCCCATGTCATTTATGAAGGACAACTGACTAGAATTAATTAGTTAATTAGCTAATTAGCACAAGACATGGTAATGGTCTATAGACACGTGGTGATATAATCTTTGCCATGAACCTGTGGAATCAAATCCAGTTCATTTGCTATTATACCCCAGTGCTTGACATAGTGCCCAAGAATGGCAGGCTATGAGATGCATTCTGGAAATATAACAGAGGGACAACTGCTCTAAACAGAGTCTTACAGAATTATTAAGCAAGTGATTTTTAACCTGAGACCAGATGTGATTTTTTAATTTGAGACCTCAGTTCTAGAAGGGGAGTATCATAACTGAAGGAAGTCTGACCAAAACTCAGGGTCCACTGACTGAGAGAGGAGCCTAGTAAGACATAAAGTCTAGAAAAACAAAGCAGTTCCCAATCATGTCAGGCCTTCTAAACCATGAGGAGAACTGTGGACTTCAACTTAAAAACAATACGTGCTATAGTGAGTTGAATAATGTCTCCCAAAATTCATGCCCTCCTGGAACTTCAGAATGTGACCTTATTTGAATATAGGGTCTTTGTAGATTTAATTAATGGAAAGAACAAGATGAGAGCATACTGGATTAGGGTGGATATTAAATCTAGTGAGACTGTCCTAATAAGAGAAAAGAAACACAGAGAGGAAGGCATTGTGAAGATGGAGGCAGAGACTGGAGTGATGTGTCTATAAGCCAAGGAATGCCAGGGATTGTTGGCAGTCACCAGAAACTAGGGGAAAGGCATAGGGCAGGTTTTCCCTTGGAGCACCTGGAAGGAACTGGCCCTACCAAATCCTCAGTTTTGGATTTGGGGCATCAAGAATTATGAGAGAATGTATTACTGTTGTTTTAAGTCACCAAGTCTGTGAGAATCTGTTGTGGCAGCCCTAGAAAATTAATACAGATACCCCTGAAAGATTTTGAGCATAGGAATTCTTTTTTTTATTATTATTATGTTATGTTAATCACCATATATTACATCATTAGTTTTTGATGTAGTGTTCCATGATTCATTGTTTGCATATAACACCCAGTGCTCCATGAAATACGTGCCCTCTTTAATACCCGTCACCAGACTAACCCATTCCCCCACCCCCCTCCCCTCTAGAACTCTCAGTTTGTTTCTCAGAGTCCGTAGTCTCTCATGGTTTGTCTCCCCCTCCGATTTCCCCCTTCATTCTTTCCTTCCTGCTATCTTCTTCTTCTTCTTTTTCTTTTTTTTTTTTAACATATATTATTTGTTTCAGAGGTACAGGTCTGTGATTCAACAGTTTTACACAATTCACAGCACTCACCATAGCACGTACCCTCCCCAATGTCTATCACCCAGCCACCCCATCCCTCCCACCCCCCACCACTCCAGCAAACCTCAGTTTGTTTCCTGAGATTAAGAATTCCTCATATCAGTGAGGTCATATGATACATGTCTTTCTCTGATTGACTTATTTCTGAACATAGGAATTCTGTCACTTCAAAACAATCTGTTTAGAATGAATGGTAAGAGTGGAAAGTTGAGGGGAACACACGAAGCAGAAGAAATTGCTATACTACCCTTGCTATAACTAGTAATAAAAATTAGAATCAGAAGCAGAGTAAGAAAATGGAG
Organism: Phoca vitulina; assembly: GCF_004348235.1. NCBI lineage: Eukaryota > Metazoa > Chordata > Mammalia > Carnivora > Phocidae > Phoca > Phoca vitulina. The sequence goes on along the minus strand of NW_022589717.1, from coordinate 46,240,997 downwards.
CGGTGCTATTCCCTTGGGAGGTGGCTGGAACTATGTGGAGACACTTCTGGTTGTCATAATGACTAGGGAATGCTTCAGGCATGTACTGCCTGGGGCTCAGGATGCTAACAGCCTACAACTTGTTGAGCTATTCTGTACAACTGAGATTCATGCAACTATAATTCCAACAGCACTTACAATGAGAAAGTGAAAAAATGAACAGCAAAGAATCGAGTACTTGTTTAGGGTACTTAAGGGTCTCATTTTGCTACTGGTGTCATGTTTTTATGTTATACTTTTGGTACTTACAATAGGGGCAGAAAAGCAAATCCAAATTTTAGATGCCACAAGAAAGAAATATCACATTAGAGGAGAAGAAATTTTGTTCAAACTTAAATATTTTTTGTTTTCATATTGTGAAATGTGAGTAGAGTCATACAATATTACCACATAATAAATTAGTGTCTAACAAATAATAAATTAGATATGAGAGGAACAGGATAATAATTAGTCAATAACCATTTCAAATAACTATGACTTTTTTTTTTCCAAAATATTTTCTCTAGGGATGACATTTCAAGATAAAAAAATATATATCTGGAAAAAGGACACTTAGTAGAAAAAAAAACTATATCAAACTCACAAGCTGTTTTCTGGATGTTAAGGGCCAATGACTTAAAGACTCAGCTGGGAAAATAGATGATATATAAGCTGAAAGATTAAGGATTCTTTGTAATGGAAGGCCATGATCCATCATTTACGACAAAGCCCAAACAAGAAATAAGTACACCTGTTGACATTCAACAAACATTCAATATGCCCAAGAGCACACACTTGTTTATAATCTAGTAGCTTTTTATCAAACTGAAAACACATTTTACAATACAGCATCAGTTATCTGAAGCTTTCCAGTGTTTCAAAGAGTGATGAGAAAATATAAGTGGGTGGGTGGTGGTTACTGTTGGAATATACTTAAAGCTTTTGCTACAATTGGTTATTTATTTTATTTGCAGCTTATTTTTCAATTCCTACTGGCACATTACTGCCAAAACATCTACTTTCTTGGAGCTATTTGGGATATCTTAAGTTAAGCTATTGTGTTTAGATTTTTTTTTAATTTCAAGAGTAATTTTTCAAGATTGCTTTTTAAGAGGAAGCTTACAGTACTCTTGACCAATAGGAAATATTGGAAACATTCTTATTTGGCTTTATATGTATAAATGCTACCACTCAGTTTTGCTGTTTAAACCATTAGTCTCATTCATAAAAGTAAAAGTGATAGCGAATAAATATTTCCCTCCCTTTCTCTGAATTTATTTCTGCATTACTTTCCCTTAATTTATTTTAGACAAACACAACCTTATTTCCTTTTAGACAGGAAAGATAAAATTTGTTAGATAATCAGCCAACTTTTTCTAGATGCAATTCAAGTGGTACTATCCCTTTGACTCTTCTTTTGAGTAATAGGGTCTTTTAAATTGACTCTGGATTCTAATATATATTTATCACTTCATATTCAATACTTGGTTAGGACAATGCTCCTAGTATCATATTCTACATTTATCTGGATGCTAAGGATAAAAATGCAAGGTAAGCTTCTCAGGTCCATCAGTTCAATTTGATTCAGTAAATACTTATTGAACAGCTATTATCAAAGGTGTCTGATACAGGTACAACACCACCAACCAACCAAATAAATAAACAAGGAATAGGCAGGCCCTTTTTAAGAAGATTACATTCTATGCACGATGATAACTCTTACTGGTTGGGCTACCCAGGAAGCAGATTCTAACACTGAGATTTGTGTGCAGGAAGTTTATTAACAAGAAAGAGGAAGAAAAGCAGGATTGTGATGTGGTCACAACAAAACATCACCCAAACGAATGGAGAAGTCTGAAGCTGGGACAGCCTTTAGAGCTGTCCTAATTTTGACTGAGCCTTAATTTCCCTTCATTGGCCAGTCATTTGATACAAGCTGCCCATGGGAAGGAGGCAAGATCTTTGGCAAGGAAGCTTTGCATGCCTAAGGGCAACTGTCATAACAGAAATAAGCTGAGGGCTGTCTGCTGATACCACCCCCAGAACTCTGAGAATAAATCACACCTTCCTGAAGGAGGATCTGGGTGGTGCCACATTACCACCACCACAACAACTGTTCAAGTTTATGTAAGTTAGAGTGCTCTCGAAAGGTAACAGAAATGAGAGAAAGGACAGTATGATCATGTGATAGGAAATAACAGATGAAAGGCCCTGGGGATGAGAAAATGGGATATGTCCAAGGGACAAGAAATAAAACTAAAAAGGCAGGTTGGAGTCACGTAATGAAAAACTTTTCATTCCTTGGTGAGATACTATAGTTAACTGGACACAAAGTGAGGTTGGAACCATATAATGGAAGGCTTTAAATTCCTTAGTGAGAATCTATACTTCAATGGAAAACACTGGAGATTGATAGACACATAATGAGATAATGTGTTTATAAATATGAATCTGATAGAAGTATACAGAATAGACTGTGGATGATAATTTCAAGAATGTTAAGGGTCTGAGATTTTTTTAAATATTTTATTTCTTTATTTTTGCAAGAGAGAGAGAGAGAGAGCGAACATGAGTGGGGGGATGGGGCAGAGGGAGAAGCAGACTCCCCACTGAGCAGGGAGCCTGATGCAGGACTCCATCCCAGGACCCTGGGATCTTGACCTGAGGCGAAGGCAGATGCTAAACCAACTGAGCCACCCAGGTGCCCTGAGATTTTTTTCTACTTACAAATTTACAAGTTGGTCTGCTAGTTTCTCAGCCATTGGCAGAAAACATGACTCTGGGTCAGAGGGGGATAATTTTTGTTGTTCACAGCAGTAACAATAGCCATTGTTGTTGTTGTTATTATTATTATTATTATTATTATTATTATTATTATTGTTTACGCTTGTTACCGGAACTCAAATTCCCACTGGGTGATGAGAAAAGTGCCAGGTGACACCAGGACATGCAGTGGATTACATTACTAAAGGAAAAACCCGAGATTAGGAAACCTGACTCTTATAATGGGCATGAACCTGCTTGCCTTTGCCTTGGAGGGAGACATTTTTATTATATTGGAACAGATATCAAAGATCTCTATTTGCTGTACACATCTTGGCAAAGATAGTCCAGAACAAGGGCATTCAGTGCCTCTGCTCTCAAGATGTGCAGAAGTACAAGAAATTCATGCAGAATTTCCTCCCAAAAGAGAAATACTGTTGAATGCAGATTTTTATGTCCTTTTGTCAGTATGGACTTGAGTCTCATTGGTGCTAAGGTTGGCTCATCAAGATGAAAACAGATTTCTGTTCAAGTCAGTTTAATGATTTACAATAATTTACAGTTAGGCTGCCACTACTTCTCAGGACTAACTGAGGTGATATCTTTAACTTTATATTTTATATAAACAAGTAAATAATTATTTTAAAAATGACTTTACACTGTAAAGTTAACAGTGTGTATACATAATCAATTTACCCCATTCACACCTTTCTCTTCAACCTATTTTCTTTTTGGGATTAAGCAAACTGCCACTATTTAAACGACTACATAAGTTTTTCTTTGTACTCTGGAAGTATAAACAAGTAAGGTTCAGATCTTTTGTATAACTCAGTATAAATACACAGATTTGTAAATTATTAATCTATACAAAAAAAAAAAAAAAAAAGAGAGAGAGAGAACATGAAGTCCTATGCCGTGGATCTACTCTTAACTACATCATTTACTATGTGTAGGATATACCGCATGCTTACATCATGATAAAATAAGAGTTTTAGTCTTTTTGATGTCTATGACCTTTCCCAAATTTAATATACTATCATTTTGTGAATATTGGCATAGTATTAAAGTGAGACATATCCTTCATTGTATTTCCCAATTTTAAATGGAAGGGACAGGAGCCACTAGATTAACACTGCCAATTCAATGTATCAACACCATAGGTGCTCGGTCTCTCACAATACTTCAACACATTCCCAATTTCTGAGATGCTCTGTTATTTGCCTTCTGATGAGGTTCTAAAAATCCTGCTGTTATACAACATTTTCTTTTTCCATTTTAAAATATAAAAAAGCACTCATTTCTCTGAGTTTTCAATTTTTATAACTGTTTTATTGTCAAACAGAAGTTCACTTAAATTTGTTATTGAAAAGCTCTTCTAGTTTTCCTTCTTATAGCCCCTTATTTAAAAAAAATTATAAAAATTGATTCTCATTTTATTTCCTCGATGTTGTAGGCAGTGTTGTAATGAGTAACCAAATTCAAAAATAGAGGCTACAGTTTAGAAGGTTCTGACTCCTAAAGAAACACACCTACATAAAATCTGTGCCGCAAGTCTCCTTTACATAGAAAATAATCAACTCCCATGTTCTTCAGTTGAACCTATCCTAAGGAGGGTAAGAAGAACTATGAGACAAGGAAAAAGATCACCAAATCACTTCATTTTCTTTCTGTTCTTTTAAAGCTTCAAATAAGAAAAACAGATGAAAAATGAAGGTTTTCAAAAATGACTTTTGGTTTTTCTTTTATGTTCACGGAGAGGTTTTTGGGAGGAGGTTTTTTTATCTTACTTCAGGCAAACAGGTGGTTCATTTCCACTTAAATGCTGACATTATTACATAGGGTGTCTATGTTGCTTGTTTTTTTCCAGAAAGAGATTTTGACCTCACATTGCTAATCACTGTGGTGTCCATTCATTATCATAAGTAGATACTTAAAAAATTTCAGATAAAAAGACAGATTAAAAATAATAATTCTGAGAAGTTATATCCATTAAAGTGAGTATAACTCACTTTATATAATGGAACACTAAACAGCACAACAAATTTAAAAAATATTTTGCAGAACTCTATTTTAAAATAGCTACAGAGCTATTTTTTAAATAGTTCTAATTGCTTATAAATCTCTAAGACAGCGGTATATTTTAAATTCTTTTAAATGGCTCAGGGTTATTATCTTACCTACATGAATACCACTTAATGATTAATTAACTATTATTAATTATTCATATATAGTGATAATTTCCCAATTGCATTACAATGTTGTCCAAAAAAATTCTTACATATCATACTCTAATTTTCTTAGAATTACACAGTTTGTGAATGATGGAACAATGTGAGTCCCTAATGGTTATACTTAATATGCCACTGATTATGAAGTTTGATCTTGAAATTCTACTTTACTCCAAATAAAATACAGTAAAAAAAAAATACATTTTATTTATCAAGTTGAAAAAGAATCTCATATACATCCTAATTGCTTTATATTTTCTAGGCTAAGGCATATTTTACAATATTCATTTTTCCAAATTTAATTTACAAGTTGTGGATGAAAGAAGAGATTACACTTTCCTAATGAGAAAGAGATATTAGTGTAAAATATTATTTAGTATTTCATTTAATTAGCATATTGTCCACTTATTAAAATGCTGAAGATAATTAATTTTCTTTCAAAAACTGAATAAAAAGCCACAATATTTTTCAAATCAAAAAAATATGAACAATGGGCTACAGAATCCCTGTAAAAAAATGTTTATCCACGTATCATATTTCATCCTTGTTCCTAGAATTTATTTTTCTACTACAAATTAGTAGGTTAATGGCATCTAAGTGATTGATAGAGGTTGAAATGAGACTAATAATGCAGGGTTTTGACATAGCTAGGGTATCATATTAGAATATATTAATTTTATTCTGTAAAAGACATATCTTTATGAAAATTTTCCTTTCACTACATTTTCATAAAAAATACATTCTATAGTTAATAAAATATAAAAACAAATGCAAATCTAGTTCAAAAAAATGGTTTTATTTAACCACTGACTATACTACAACCATTAAAGCTAAACAAAATCGATCTATCCAATAACATTGTAGAACTGACATTATTTTTAATGTTTTGTGTTTGCTATATGTAGATACAGCCCTATTCATTTCCTTAGTCTTTATTTTATTTTATTTATTTATTTTTTGAGAAATAACTATATTTATTCTTTCTTGGTAATTTTCAAATACACATGAACTCAAATCTCAACCCAAAATAAGGTTAGCATTGGACACGTTATTTTTTTTTGTTTTTATTTAAATTTCAGTTAGTTAACATACAATGCAATATTAGTTTCAAGTGTACATGTAGTGATTCAACACTTCCACACAACACCCAGTGCTCATCACAAGTGCCCTCCTTAATCCCCATGACCTATTCAACCCGACTCCCCATCCTCCTCCCCTCCAATAACCATCAGTTTGTTCTCTATAGTTAAGAGTCAGTTTCTTGGTTTGCCCTCCTCTCCCTCTCTTTTTGCCTTTGCTCATTTGTTTTTTCTTAAATTCCACATATGAGTGAAATCATATGGTATTTGTCCTTCTCTGACTTACTTCTTCTGCTTAGTGTAATACTCTCTAGCTCCACCCATATTGTTGCAAATGGCAAGATTCCATTCCTTTTGATGGCTGAGTAATATTCCATTATATAGGTGATAGATGATAGATAGATAGATAGATAGATAGATTCCATTATATGATACACACACACACACACACACACACATATGTATATCACCTCTTTATCCATTCATTAGTCAATGGACACTTGGGCTGCTTCCATAATTCGGCTATTGTAGATAATGCTGCTATAAACATCTGGGCGCATGTATGCCTTCGAATTAGTATTTTTGTATTTGAGTAAATACCTAGCAGTGTAATTGCTGGACTGTAGGGTAGTTCTATTTTTAACTTTTGGAGGAAACTCCACACTGTTTTTTTTTCTTTTTCATATTGTTTTCCAGTGGCTGCACCAGATTGCATTCCCACCAAAAATGCAAGAGGGTCTCCTTTTTCTTGTTGTTTATTGTGGTATTGATTTTAGCCACTTTGATGGGTGTGAGGTGATAGTTCATTGTAGTTTTGATTTACATTCCCCTGATGATCAGTGATGTTGATCATCTTTTCATGTGTCTGTTGTCCATCTGTATGTCTTCTTTAAAAAAAATGTCTATTTAGATCTTCTGCCCATTTTTTATTGGATTATTCATTTTGGGGGTGTTGAGTTTTATAAGTTCTTCACATATTTTAGATACTAACCCTTTATGCCATTTGTATATAACTTCTTCCATTCTGTAGGTTTTTAGTTTTGTTGATTGTTTCCTTCACTGTGCAGAAGTTTTTTATTTTAATGAAGTCCCAATAGTTTATTTTTGCTTTTGTTTCCCTTGCCTCAGGAGACAATCTAGAAGGAAGTTGCTATGGCCGATGTCAAAGAGGTTACTGCCTGTGTTCTCCTTTAAGATTTTTATAGTTTCAGGTCTCACATGTAGGTCTTTCATTCATTTTGAATTTATCTTTGGGTTTGGCATAAGAAAGTGGCCCAATTTCATTCTTGCGTGTTGCTGTCCAGTTTCTCAAACACCATTTATTGAAGTGACTATCGTTTTACCACTGGATAATCTTTCATGCTTTGTTGAAGATTAACTGACCATATAGTGGTGTGTTCATTTCTGGGTTTTCTATTCTTACTCTTCTGTTCTGTATTTTGTGCCAGTATCATACTGTCTTGATCTCTAAAGCTTTATAATAAAACTTGAAGCCCGGAATTGTGATGCCTCCAGCTTTGCTTTGCTTTTCCAAGGTTGCTTTGGTTATTTGGGGTCTTTTGTGGTTCCATACGAAGTATAGGATTGTTTGTTCTAACTCTGAAAAATCCTGGTGGTATTTTGATGGGGATTGCATTAAATGTGTAGATTGCGAGGCACTTGGGTGGCTCAGTCAGTTAAGCATCTGCTTTTGGCTCAGGTCATGATTCCAGGGTCCTGAGATTGAGCCCCAAGTCTGGCTCCCTGCTGAGCAGGGAACCTGCTTCTCCCTCTCCCTCCGTCTGCTGCTGCCTATGCTTGTGCTCTCTCTCTCTCTGTCAAAGAAATAAATAAAATCTTTTAAAAATGTGTAGATTGCTTTGGGTTATATAGACAATTTAACAATATTTGTTTTTCTGATCCATGTGCACAGGATGTTTTTTCAATTCTTTGTATCATCTTCAGTTTCTTTCATTAGTGTTTAATAGTTTTCAGGGTATAGGTCTTTTACCTCTTTGGTTAGGTTTACTCCTAAGTATCTTGTCGTTTTTGGAGACATTGTAAATGGGATTGATTTTTTAATTTTTTTTTCCTGCTGCTTCATTATTGGTGTATAGAAATGCAAGAGATTTCTGTATGTTGATTTTATACCCTGCAACTTTACTGAATTCATTTATCAGTTGTAGTTTTTTTGTGAAGTCTTTCAGGTTTTCTATATAGAGTATCATGTCATCTGTAAATAGGGAAAGTTTTACTTCTTCCTTACTGATTTGGATGTCATTCATTCATTCATTCATTCATTTTTGCTGTCTAACTGCTATGGCTAGGACTTCCAGTATTATTTTAAATAACAGTGGTGAGAATGAACATCCGTATCTTGTCCCTGACCATAGAGGAAAAACTCTCAGGTTTTCCCCATTGAGAATTGTATTAGCTGTGGATTTTTCATATATGGACTTTATTATGAGTTATATTCCCTCCAAACACACCTGGTTGAGGGGTTTTACTGTGAATTGATGTTCTTATTGTCATATGCTTTCTCTGTATCTATTGAAATAATCACATAGTTCTTATCCTTACTTTTATTAATCTGATGTATCACATTAATTGATTTGCAAATATTGAACCACCCGTGTAACCCAGGAATAAATCCCATTTGTTTGGGGTGAATTATTTTTTTTTAAGTATTGTTGGATTCGGTTTGTGGTGAATATTTTTTTAAGTATTGTTGGATTTGATTTGCTACTAATTTATTGAGAATTTTTGCATCTATATTGATCAAGAATATTGACCGGTAGTTCTCTTTTTCAGTAGAGTTTTTGTCTGTTTTTGGTATTAGGGTAACACTGGCATCATAGAATGAATTTGGAAGTCTTCTTTCGTTTTCTATATTTTGGAATAGTTTGAGAAAAATAGGTATTAAATCTTCTTTAAATGGTTGGCAAAATTTGGGTGTGAAGTCTTCTGGCTCTGGACTTTTGTTGTTGGAGGTTTTTTGATTACTGATTCAATTTCTTTGCTGGTTATTGGTCTGTTCAAGTTTTCTATTTCTGCAAGTGTTAAAGTCCCCTACTATTACTGTGCTATTATCAGTTAGTTCCTTTATGTTTGTTATTAATTGTTTTATATACTTGAGTGCTCCCATGTTGGGTGCATAAATATTTACAATTGTTATATCTTCTTCTTGGATTGTCCCCTTTAGGAGTATATAATGCCCTTCTTTGTCTACTTTTACAGTCTTTGTTTTAAATTCTCATTTGTCCTATATAAGTATCGCTACTCCAGCTTTTTTTTTTTTTTACATCCATTAGTGTGATAAATGTTTTTTCATCCCCTCATTTTTAATCTGCAGTGTCTTTAGGTCTAAAATGAGTCTCTTGTAGGCAGCATATAGATGGGTCTTGTTTTTTTATCCATTCTGACACCCTATGTCTTTTGTTGAAGCATTCAGTCCATTTACATTAAAAGATTATTGATAGATATGTATTTAGTACAATTTTATTACTTGTTTTGTCATTGTTTCTGGAGATTTTCTCTGATCCTTTCTTGTCTTTGTCACTTTTGGCCTCTCCTTTGCATTCAAAGAGTCTCCTTTAATATTTCTTGCAGGGCTGGTTACTGGTCATGAACTCCTTTAATTTTTCTCCATCTGGGAAACTCTTTATCTCTCCTTCTATTCTGAATGATAGTCTTGCTGGATAGAACATTTTTGGCTGCAGATTTTTCCCATTCAGCACTTGAATATATCATGCCACTTTTATCTGGTTTGCCAAGTTTCTGTTGAAAACTTTCCAGTTAGCATTATGGGTTTTCCCTTGTAAGTTAAGGACTTCTTTTGTCTTTCTGTTTTTAAGATTTTTTTCTTTGGAGCGCTTGGGTGGCTCAGTCATTAAGCCTCTGCCTTCAGCTCAGGTCATGGATTGAGCCTCGCATTGGGCTTCCTGCTCAGCCGGGAGCCTGCTTCTCCCTCTCCCACTCCCCCTGCTTGTGTTCCCTCTCTAGCTCTCTCTCTCTCTCGGTCAAATAAATAAATAAAATCTTTTAAAAAAGATTTTTTTCTTTATCATTATATTTTGCAAATTTAGCTCCACTATGTCTGAGTTTGCCCTGCTTTTGTTGCTTTTGATGGGAGTTCTCTCCCTCCTGGATCTGGATGTCTGTTTCCTTCCCCAGGTTAGGGATGGTTTCTGCTATTATTTCTTGAAATAAATATTCTGCCCATATTCTCTCTCTTCTGCAAGGACTCCTATAATATGAATGTTACGACGTTTGACAAAGTCACTGAGTTACTACGTCTATTCTTGTGTTGTATAATTCTTCTTTTCTCTTTTGTTCAGCTTCATTATTTTCCATTATTTTATCTTCTAGATGCTTAATTCACTCCTCTGTTTTTCTTCTAGCCTGCTGTTCACTGCATCAAGCCTCTTTCCAATCTCATTTATTGCCTTTTTAATCTCTGATTGATTCTTTTTTAACTGTCTTATCACTGGTGTCTTCTATGTTTTCCTCAAGCCCAGTGAGTATCCTTATGATTGTTGCTTTAAATTCTCCATCAGGCATGTTACTTATATCTGTTTTACTTAAATCTCTGACCATCCTTATCTTGTTCTTTCATTTGGGATAAATTCCTCCATCTTGGCATTTTGTCTAAGTCTCTGACTTCTATGTGTTAGAAAAGCCAGTTATGTCTTCTGCTCCTGAAATTAATGACCTTATGAAGAAGAGGCCATGTAGTGCCCAGAGCAAAGTGTACTTTACTATTGTGTTTTGGCTGCTCTTTTAGGCCAGTTGTCTGCAGAAGCTCTCCTTGCCTGCAGTGGGCAATGTTTGGTCCCTGGCCTGAAAGTGACTCTGGTCTGCTTGTAACTCCACCAGAACTGAGGCCCTGCAAAACTATCTGGTTGGGAGATGTGTTGTGGGCAGGGGTTTGTGCTGGTCTTCTGGGGGAGGGGCCTGTCATGCTAGGATAGAGGCAAGCTTGACTGAGAAGTGCAGTCCTGCCAGAGCACAGGAGGGTGGGGCTTAGTGTAAACAAGTTCGGCAGCCAGTGTCCATGCTGTGTTGCTTCCAGCAAGTGGCTGTGTTTATGCTAAGGCCTGGGGGAAGGAAATGACACTAGCCAGCTCCTTTGTCCCTGGAGAGCCATTTCAGTGAATGCTGCCTCTTAGGGAAGCACCGGGAGAAGAGTGAATAATCCCCTTTGCATGCCCCAGACCTTCTTCAGATCACTGTTTCCACACTGTCTACCCCTGGGTTTACTTACCTGCCTTCTCTCCAGGAGCAGGGCAGTGCCCTCCAGGCTCTATCCCAGCCAAGCACACTGACATTTAGAACCCCAGGCTTCAAGCCCCCCTGATTACAAGAACTCACAAAATTCAGCCCTTCTTGTTTTCCAAGCCCATGATTTTGGGGAACGTTCTCCTTGTGCATTCCCCTGCATATTCCTCTCTCTCTCTTACCCTTCTTTATGACCACAGTTCCCTCCCCTCAAAAGCACTGTTGATCAACTTCTCCCCTAAACCACATCTCCGTACTTCCTACATTCTTGAATGTGGCCTCTTCTTTCCCTTTAGTTGCAGAGTTTGTTCTGTCAAACTTCAGGCTGATTTCTGGGGTATTTAGGATGATTTGATAGTTATCTAGTTGTATTCTTGGGAGAAGATGAGCCTAGGGTCCTCCTACTCTGCTGCCATCTTGAAAATCCCATTTCCTTATTTTTATATGTATTTCTGATACACATTAGGAAACCCAAGACAATATCTCTTATGCATAAAAATTTACTTTCAATGTATGTTCTAAAAGGATATCAATCTGAAAGCATTAGCTTGGTTTTCAGAAGATATTTTCCATGGATTTAAGACAGATAAAGTATCTTCTATATCTGTTTAATCCTTTGTACGTTTCCACTGTGGTTTTATCTACACTATATATATATATTTTTTAATTCTTACAATCAACCTTTGATATTTCATGTGAACCAGAGATCTCAGACAGTTTTAAACTTTAGTAATAATTTCAAGGACATCAGTAATCACTAGGGACAAGTGGAGCAGGGAGAGGTGAAGCCAAGAGAGGTTCAGAGTCTCTAGTATATATCTACAGTTTCATTGTTGCAGCATGAGGATGTACCCTGTCCCAGATTAATATGTCGGATCTCTGATAGTTGTATGGGTCATATTACTTATGCAAAAGGTACTTTTGGATCCTAAAACATCAACATTTTATACTCAGTTTCAATAACCTCCTGCTTTGATTAGCATAAACAACCTAATGCAACTTAGTTCATCCTGCTAAAAGCATGTCAGAGTTAAAGATTCCCACTGGAAAATGCCATTGGTTTTTGCCAATTATGTTAGCATGCTTATAAGAATATGTGACTAGGGCACTACTTTCTTTCCAAGGGCATTCCCACACTCTAAAGGAGAGAACTGACTGCAGAGCTGTTATTTAACAGTTGACTTTCCATGAGTCAGAAAGGCCAGTTCAAGTTCAGCTGATGAAGGAAAAGACAAGATAGACAGAGATTAAGAAAAATTTGCTGATTTCACTTATGTGTAGAATCTAAAATTGTAAAACTCATAGAAATAGAAAATATTATTACTATTAAGTGTGAGATCTAAATAAAAATAACTGATGGGGTTGCATGTCAGTGGATTGTAGGCTATCAGGAATGATGCTGCAATGGTCCATGCAAAAGATTTAACTGTTTTACAAGGAGAGATGGGGAAAAAATTCAAGATTTATCTGGAAAATATAACTGAGATAGGATTTAATGACTGACTGATTATGGATGTGAGAGATGTCAGAGATGAGGTACAAGATAGTTTTTAGTTTCAACTAACAGAAAACTAACCTAGCTGATTTATGCAGAAAATGAAGTATAAAATTATGATGAGAAGCTAACAGAATCAGAGAGAAATATGGTTCAGTCATTACCTAGCTAGAAACAGTATCCCAAATCAGAACTGTTTTTGTGAAGAATGGGTTCTGATGTAGTCACAGCAACACAACCACAGCAGGTTCTGGAGCTGTCTGTTGCTCCAAAACTTCTATCACTGTCATCTATGCTTATGCTTTTTTGCCTACTTCTTTACTAAAAACTCAGTGTGGTTCAAGCCTGAGTCATGTGCCCAAAATTTAGCTGCAAGGGATGCAAACAAAGTGAATATTTGATTCTGTTAAATTCAGAGAAAGATGGAACTTAACATTCCAACAAAGAGAAATACTTCCCAAACATTGGAAGGAGTTAAAATGCTGAACAACACCCACTGCTACCAAGAAACAAAACAGAAACCAAAAGTCTTCCACAATTGCTGTGGTCAGCATCATCACAGGGATGATATGAAGTCTATTAAACGATGGTGCGATCATTTACAATTTTATCATTTCATTATGATAAAAATAATAAAGTGATAAAATTTCTGAAAACTGGAGACAAAAGGAAAATCTTTAAGCAAGAAGACAAAAAGGATGTATTACCTTCACTGGTGCAGCGGTAAGACTGATAGTTGATGTCTCATAAAAATGAGGGAAAGCAGAAATCAACAGAATAGCATTTAATACTGAAAAACAACTGCCATGTAATCTTTTATATCTACTTATAGAATCTTTAAAAATGAAAGATATGAAGAGGATGTTATAAATGCTAACAAATTTCACAAAAATTGGGATGAAACAGAAAAATTAGAGAAACAAAAAAACGAACAAAAAAACCCACCAAACTGAGAGTGGAGGAGTTAGAAACCTGAAACTTTTATCCTATTAAAATACTGAATCTATTATTACATATCTTTACACACACACACACACACACACACACACACACACACACACATACAGTCCCTTCAAGCCCAAATGATTTCGTGGTTAATTCCTCCAAATATTCAAGGGAAAAAAAATTAAGCTTAAACAAAATCTTTCAGAGAATAGGATAAAAGGGAACATACTACCGACATTAAAAGAGAAAGTATGCACCAATCTCTATCATGAACACAGATGTATAAACCCCATCAAATAACAGCAAATAGAATCTATTTGTATATAAATCAAGGAATACTTAATGGCCAAAAGGATTTATTATAGAAATGCAAGGTTGATTTAACATTTAAAAATAAATCAATTTATTTTACCACATTAACAGAAAAAAGGAAAAAAAAAAACGTATGATCATATTCTTAAATGTGGAAAATAATTTGATAAAATAGAATGTACATTAAGATGAAAAAACTACCATAATTAGGAATAAAAATTAGGAATAAAAAGGAATTTCCTCTATTGCTAAACACTATGAAAGACTAAAAATAAAAATGCCTTTTTATTTTATTTTATTATGTTATGTTAATCACCATACATTACAACATTAGTTTTTGATGTAGTGTTCCATGATTCATTGTTTGCGTATAACACCCAGTGAAATCCTTCTGACGACAGTTAGGAGATTAGATACCCACTATCACCACTACTACTCGATTTTGTACTGAAAGTTCACACCAGCGCATTAAGCAAGGGTGAAAAAGAGAGAAGGATTGAAAAGCAAGACTAAAACTATCATAATTGTGGACAGTGTGATTGTTTATGAAAAATCCAAATAGTTAGAGATATTGTATTAGAATTAATGAGTGAATTTACTTAGTCAATGAATATAAGTCAGTGTACAAAAAAATTAAAGCAGAAAAAAAGTATAAAATAAAACTGAAATATATAATACTCACACACACCATTTTCAATATTATATATTACTACATGTAATTCTGTCGAATCTGACCAGCTTAAAATCATATAAAATAAATCTATGCTGTTAGAAGGGGAAGGGTTACCCTTTAGAGGGGAGGTTGTGCCTAGAAGAGAGAGTGAACAACAAAGTACCATTGCGTTTTAGATATGTGTTTTGTGATCTGGATGTTCTTCAGATGGTGAAAACTCATTATCTGTACTGTTAAAATATGGGCACTTTTCTGTATGCTTTTCATATTTCAATAAAAACTTTGAAAAATGCTGAGAATTATTTCCACACTCTTTTTAAATTTTAAATTATTTATATTTAAAAGAATCACATGTAATTATGATATGATGAATGAAAGAAAATAAAACATAATAAATCCATACCTAGTCCCAGTTTAAGGAATCAAACATTGCTGATAATTTTGAAGACCCTGTTTGTCCCTCCACCATTGCCTCCCCACTCCTTCCAGTCTCCCAGATGGCACAATTAATGTGGATTATGTATTATTCATTCGCTTGCCTTTAAACACTCTTCCCCATATACATAAGTACTTGCCCATAATCTGTCCATCTCTGTCTATCTCTCTCTCTCTCTCTCTCTCTCTCTCTCTCTCTCTCTGGTATTGCTTAATTTTACATATTTATGACTTTGTATAAATTAAAATCTCCTTTTCTACTCCTATGTAATTTGTAGTACTTGTTCAATAAGACTTTTGTGAACTAGGGGCGCCTGGGTGGCTCAGTCGTTAAGCATCTGCCTTCGGCTCAGGTCTGATCCCAGGGTCCTGGGATCGAGCCCCGCATCGGGCTCCCTGCTCCGCGGGAAGCCTGCTTCTCCCTCTCACACTCCCCTTGCTTGTGTTCCCTCTCTCGCTGCCTCTCTCTCTGTCAAATAAATAAATAAAATCTTTAAAAAAAAAAAAAAAGACTTTTGTGAACTAAACTTCATTTGTTTGCATTGCTACATAATGACACAAGTCATTATTCATTTTCTTGTAAGTAGGCATCAGGACCAGTCCTTTTTTTTTTTTTTTAAATGGCCACTAATATTTTACTTTATTTAATTTATTTTACATTTTTTTATTTTATTAAGTTATGTTAATCACCATACATTACATCATTAGTTTTTGATGTAGTGTTCCATGATTCATTGTTTGCATATAACACCCAGTGCTCCATTCAGTACATGCCCTCTTTAATACCCATCATTGGGCTAAGCCCTCCCCCCCTCCCCCTCCCACCTAGAACCCTCAGTTTGCTTCTCAGAGTCCATAGTCTCTCATGGTTCATCTCCCCCTCCGATTTCCCTCCCTTCATTCTTCCTCTCCTGCTATCTTCTTCTTCTTCTTTTTTTTTTTTAACATATAATGTATTATTTGTTTCAGAGGTACAGGTCTGTGATTCAACAGTCTTACACAATTCACAGTGCTCACCATAGCACATACCCTCCCCAATGTCTATCACCCAGCCACCCCATCCCTCCCACCCCCCACCAGTCCTTTTTATATATTAGAAAAACATTTCTGTGTAATTTCTTCTGCACTTTTCCTATTACATAGTGAGAAAGTTGCTCTAGGGATGTGTATCTCAACCTACAGATCACAACTTTCTAGTGGTACAAAATTAATTCAGTGAGTCATGAATAGAATTTTTAAAATATAATTGAGTGGATTAGGAAATGTCAGAATGCCATTGAGAGTCTACATGCTTTTCTATTAACTCTATGTTATCTTAATGTGTATGCTACTGCTCACATTATATTTATAAGTGGATTTTCTGGTTCATAAGATTTGCACATCACCAACTTTAGTTTTTTGGGGATACTGTTATATCAATTTATATATACGCCAGAAACCCCTGATATCATAAGATAAATTTTTCCAAACTTAATGGTTCTTAAAGTGTATTTGTTTTTCTTTACCTTTTGTTAGTGAAGTTGAGTATTTTCTCAAGACTGTTGAACATTTCTCTTTCTTTTTCTTAGAAATAACTCCTCATGCTCTCCATTCTATTGTTTTGTGTTCTATTTCTCAATGATCTACAGAATAATTTTCTTAAGTTTAGTCTTGATATTAATTCTTGATCAGTTACATGTTTTGAAAATCCATCCTCAGAGCTGTTGGCTTGTATTTTCCCTTCAAACATTACACTTTTTGATGTAATACATAGTTCTAATATATGATTGTTTGTTTTATATATAATAAATTCTTTCCTAAACCAAGATAAATTTCTTCTAGAGACTGAACATTTCATATTTAGGCCTGTAATTTTCTTTTTCTTTTTTTTTTTTTTAGGCCTGTAATTTTCTTAAAACGATTTTAATATATGCTGTGAGATGAAGATAAATTTCCATATGGATAACCAAAAACCCAGGATGTTTATTGAATGGTTCCATCCTTTTTCTCACCTATTTTCAATGCCAACTCTGATGAATGAATTTTCAACATAACAGAGGGTCTGTTTCTTAGCTGATTATTTTGTTCTTTTGATCTGTTTTTCTATTCCTGAGCCAATAGCACGTGGACTGAAAGATTATGGTTTCACAGGAAGTCTTAATATCTGTCAGGCAAGCCATTCTACTCCTACTGTTTTTCCTTTTTCTGTATCTTGGCTCTTCTTGACCCTGTGCTCCTACACACACACACACACACACACACACACACACACACATACACACACACACAATCTGTTGGAATTTTTATTAGAATTATGTTGACTTTATAGATCAATTTGGGGGAGCTGACCATGCTGAGTCGTCCTACCAATGAATAAATGTTTTAGCTCTTTTTTCCCCTACTGTCTTTCAGTAAAGTCTTATAGTTATCGAGAAAATGGTCATGTATCTCTTTGAATAATTTGGTTCCTAGTTATCTTATGTTTTATTTTCATTATAAATAGTAAATTTCTAAAAAGTTAATTTTTTGTTTAGTACTGATTGAAATATAGCTACCTTACTAAATGGTCTTATTGATTCTAGCAATTAATATAGAGAATTTGTTGTTTTTCTTTTTTTTAAGATTTTATTTATATTTGAGTGAGGGAAAGAGAGAGAGAGTGAGCAAGCGAAGAAGCAGGGGCAGGGGGAGGGGGAGAAGCAGACTCCCCGCTGAGCAGGGAGCCCGATGAGGGACTAGATCCCAGGACTCTGGGATCATGACCCGAGCCGAAGGCAGCCATTTAACCAACTGAGCCACCCAGGCTTCCCTGTTTTTCCTCTTTAGAGAATTATATAATTAATGAATAATGACAGGTTTCCTCTCTATTCATGGTTTATATATTTATTCATTTTTAAAGTTAATTAGATGGCTGTGACCCAAAAGTACAAATTTTTTTTTAAAGATTTTATTTATTTATATGAGAGAGAGAGCACATGAGAGGGGGGAGGGTCAGAGGGAGAAGCAGACTCCCTGCTGAGCAGGGAGCCTGATGCAGGACTCGACCCCGGGACTCCAGGATCATGACCTGAGCCGAAAGCAGTCGCTTAACCAACTGAGCTACCCAGGCGCCCTAAAAGTACAAAATTTTTGAGGGGTGCCTGGGTGGCACAGTTGATTTAGCATCCAATTCTTGGTTTTGGCTCAGGTCATGATATCAGGATCGTAAGATCAAGTCCCGCGTCTGCTCAGTGTGGAGTCTGCTTGAGAATCTCTCTCCCTCTCCCTCTCCTTCTGCCCCTCCTGCTTGTGCACTCTCTCTCTTTCTCTCTAAAATAAATAAAATTAAATCTTTAACAAAAAAGTACAAAATTTTCAAAAAAGTGGCTATATCACACATCATGAGTATCAAAGAATAATTTTTTTAAGGAACAATTTTTATGTTTAGACATTAAGATACTCACTGCAGATTTAGTATACTATGCTCTATCAGATTATGAAAGTTATCTTATTGTATGTTACATGGCGTACATCATCACAGCACATATATTTGTAGTTAGTTTACCGCTATATCATCATGGAATAAACTTTATTATTTAGATTTTTATTTCATTTTATGCAATCTCTCTCCAGCTGTTTTATATCACTGTAATATTCATTCATTCTTATACTTTTTGCTGCCATTTTCATATATTTTTACTTATTCTTGCTTTTGGCACCTCCTTTTATTCCATAGGTGCATTAATCTCTTTATACTGTAATTTTATCTAAGAATTCCAACATCTGGGATTGTTTCCAGTCTCAACCTAACTTCTGCCCCTCAACCTAGACATCCTCTCCTGTATTGTGCTTTTTATTTTCATGCATTTTGTGGTTTCTGTCTAGAAATTTTTTTCAGAAAATTTTCTGTCAGAAATTTTTGAGGCCTGTATTACAGTTGCTTTGCTTCAGAGAGGATTTCATTTTATTTCTTCCCCTAGCTTGAAAAATCAGAACACTAAAATACAAGTTTCTAAATTGAGTGTTTTGGGACCATTCAATTAAGAGCCAAGGTTAAAAACAAGTACTATTCCTTGTTATCTCTATGTAAAATTTGTTGTTTTCTTAAGTTATCTTGAAGGTAAACTAGTGATGTAGCCTTTTGGCAGTAGGTCTCTTTTACCGTGTTTGACAGAGTAGCCAGGGCTACTGTGCAGCCTCCTGCTCTCCCCTAGCCCACCACACTGAAAAATCAAGTTCATTAGGACTGAGCAGACAACTCAACTCCACATCTGGTGGTGCTCATTGGTCACTTTTCTAGATACTTGTTGTCTCTTTTGGGAATCAGCAGATTTCATGTATGTGTGTGTATGTGTGTGTGTGTGTGTGTGTATGTATGTGTATCTTGCTAGTTAAGACAAATACTACTACTAACATATAATTTGGTATTTTATTTCAAAATAAATGATTTGCTAGTCTGCCATACTGTTGGAAAAACTATTTTCCATATGATTCTGAAATTGAATTTCTTCTCATAAATGACATATGCCAAATGTAGAAATCATTTGCTGGAGTTCATTTGCTAAAGTAGATTGTATTGAAATACTGCCTATTTTCCAGAAACTGTGCTGACATTTTCTATCACTATGTCAAAAATAACCAAAGAGAAACAATCACTCACGGAAGAGAAAATACTTAGAATTTTGAAGGTGAGAGAGAAAATATAATATTAATTTAAGTAGCATAAATTCATAAGAACAAATTATCATTTAATATATTTTATGTTCTATAGATATGTGTGTGGCAAAAAAATAGCCATTTAAAATGTTATTAATAAAGGGAGATGGGGTGTATTTACAGAATATCAAAATAAACACACACCCACACACAGCTCATATTTGGAAACCTCAAATAATTTAACTAAAGCCCAAGATTATGTAGAAGTTTTACCACTGGAAAATCTACCCCAGCTTTATTTACTCACACAGTGTGAATTTACACCCAAGGCCATAGCCACCGGCATATCTAAATTATATACTACTTATAGCACTTTAGAATTGAAGTTTTCCCTATCATCTGAGCTAATAAAACCTCAACATCAAGTCCTTTCACTCCTACGACAAGTACCCCAAAGTGGTTTTCTTTTCTGACTCTGACAGCTTCAAAAGAAATGAACAGACACTGTGTCATTCACTGTCATTTTTTTTTTCCAGAACTTGCTTTTTCTTTTAAAATGGTTCCCTCTAAATCCTTCACAAATGAAACGGGAAGAAAATGGTATGCCTTCACTGCTGTTGTGTACACATTACATGATATTACTTTATCCCCCCTGTGTTTCATTATTATACAACTGGAGCCTAGAGCTTCAGTGAAATGGGCAGACAAGTCACCGTGTGAAAATATATTAACATTAAATGAAAACTTCTCAAGAATCAGTTATTACAAGCCTCTAATGTGGTTCAGCACTTACAGAGTTGACTATATAAAATCAGAATTAATCAGTACAACTGAAATTCATAAGCAGCGACATCTGTGGACATTTCTCTAGTCTCATGCTTTTGGTTTGTGTAGAGCATCTGCATTCTGCAGGATGGAGGACATGACACAGGCCCTGGCCCATATTAGCTGCTAGTAAAGGTGAGGTGACTGAGTAAGGCAACACCTGTTCACTCCATCCCTACTCCCCGGATTGTAACTGAAGTGAACCTGGGTCACTGGATCAGAGGAGGTCCATCCTGAATCTTATATTAATCATTCCCTTGCCATGCCAGATGTTGGGTCTTTGTAGACAGGACTGAGGGGCTAGACAGTGAATTGAACTATATCCAGTTTACTCTTTGTATGTTGTTGTTTAGATCATCTATACCTCTCAGCACTCTGCCACGAGTACGGGTGGTGAAAGCACCCACATCCTTCGCTGATTGTATCTGAAAGAGAAGCAAGCGAGGTACTGGATGTGAGGAAGTAGTAGTTGCCTCTGCTCTGACCTACATACCTTACTGACCAAGTTAACCCTAACCATACTCAAAGCAAATGTTTATTTACAATCTAAAATTCATATGTTCTGTTCCAGAGCAAGTGTCTCAACTCTGTCAGGTGCAAGGAGATGGTAATTTAGGTCAATACGACATTTTCCTTCAAAAATATTATTAGCCCCATCAAGTTAAAAGGGGAGGAGCAGAGCAGTCATGCCATAAGTGGTAGTAAAGAAAGGAGAACAATTTTGATGCCCACGAAAATAGAGATAATGGATAAGAATTTAAAGGGGAAAGAAGGGGGGGTAAGTTGCACGTGTGTATGTATAATAAGATATTTAATAATGAGAACAATTCTGAAGAACAGTGGGAGGGCAATAGCCAGTTATTCACCTTTTCCATCTCCCAACATCTTAATCCATTATCACAGACTAGCCAGAGCAGTTTTAAAAATATAAAATAGATCTTTTCACTCCTTTGGTTAGGACATTTCATTTGTTCCTTCTATGCTTAGTAAAATTCCCTGAGTCTTTACAAGGACCTCCCTGTCCCTGTCCAACACCCCAGGGTCATCCTAGACCAGATCTTCAAGCCTCTCTCGTGTCTCTCAAACATGCCAAGTCCTCTTCTTCCAGCATTCTGCACTAACTCCTGCCACTGTCATGGAAGTTCTTCTCATGACTCTGCACAGGTATTCTATCCTACTCCTGACAATGAAGAGGCCTTCTGACTATCCCATCCAGGCAGGTCATCTTCTTTCCCAGTTTATTTCTCTTATGACATGAACATAATCTGCGGAGATAGTCTCTCATTTGTCTACCACGTTTCAGTCTGTCCCATGAGAATATGAGTTCTATGAGGTTTCTTGAGTGCCTACTATATAGCACGTTATTCTTAGTTAAGGACAGAAAATGAATAAAATATACCAAAATATTTGTATCTCTCAATGTGCATGTGCAGGGTTGGAAAGCTCTACCCATAAAGTGCTTAAGAGAAAAAAAATGCTGAAATTATAATAAAAGCAGCAAATAAACAATATTGTCACAGAGCACCCAACCTTTTTATTTTTTTAGCACTTCTTTTTTTTTAAGATTATATTTATTTATTTGAGAGAGAGAGAGCACAAGGAGGGAGAGAGGCAAAGGGAGAAGGAGAAGCATATTCCCTGCTGAGCAGGGAGCCCTACCTGTGGCTTGATCCCAGGACTGCAGGATCATGACCTAAGCCAAAGGCAGATGTTTAACTGACTGAGCCACCAGGACGCTAAGCTAACTAGCGTTAGTTAGCTAACGCTAACTGTTAGCTAGCTAGCACTGTTTGTTTTTGTTATTTTCCCAGATATTTAACTTTTGCTTTATTTCTTAAACTTATCTTTGTAAGAAAATAACCTATATCTTTTGTAACTCTTACATTTTGGTTTTATAAATAGCCATTGTTCAGCTATAGTGAGAATTCTGATTTCTAATGATTAAAGCAAAGAGTAGATACTAGATCAGCCTTGAAATATTCCGAAATTCTATTTGAACTACTGTCTTGCGTTGACATTTCCCAAATTGCTAATTATATTTTTTAAGCTCCTACACATATCATAACCTCTTTATACTATTAGGTTAATGCAACAAAGCAAATTTGTTTTCTTCTCAATATGGTCTTTATAAACATAATGCAACATTTATTAATATGCCTTTCTCTCAGCATGATGTCAAATAACTTGATTGTTTCAAGATTTATTCCAAGTACTTTACATGTTCGCTATAATAAAAAGCAAAAGTCCTATAAATAAATACATGCCTTCAAAAACAAAATAATGCTTTTAAATATGGAAGAAAACTTTGACCCAGAAATAATATCAGACTCAGTAACAATTAAATGTGGGCCACTCTTCATTTTAAGTGTATCTTTCATCCTGTTTCTTTTTTTTTTTTTTTTTTTTTAAAGATTTTATTTATTTATTTGAGAGAGAGAATGGGAGAGAGAGAGAGCACAAGAGGGGGGAGCGGGAGAGGGAGAAGCAGACTCCCCGCTGAGCAGGGAGCCCGATGCGGGACTCGATCCCGGGACTCCAGGACCATGACCTGAGCCGAAGGCAGTCGCTTAACCAACTGAGCCACCCAGGCGCCCTTTCATCCTGTTTCTAATAGTGTATTTATATATTATGAGCTCTTCCCAAAGATCTAGGAGCAAATATCACTTTCTATATGTCCTGCTATTATTTTAAGTTCTTTAAGAACAGAGAAAGTCTCAACAGAGAAGAAAAGTGTATGTCTGTTATATACGCCAATAAAATATTAACATCAATATCTATGTACTTTATAGAGACTCCAAGGAAATGGATACATGGATCAATAGACATTGATTTTAAACTTTGATATTAGTTACAACTTGGGAGTCATATCAAATTTTTATATTTCATAATAGTCTTCGCTGCATTGCTGTTCCTCTTTAGCTTCATCTATTAATCTTTTTCTCTTATACCTTAAAACCTTTTGAGAAAAAAATAATAATTCTAAACAGATCAGAATATCCCCATAAGTAGCTCTTATTGGACATATGAATGCTTGAGTGCACACCCAAGAGTCTTTAATGCAAATTCTTAGCCAATTATATATAATCAGCATCTGTTTCAATTATGCTATTTGATATAAATTTTAGAATCTAAATATCAACAGACTAAGTGTCTGGAGAGTTGGTTGTGAAGGGGAGATTTTATGTTCCTTAAATATTCAGTTCACTTAGAGGACTTCAGCTGGTTACTAAAATTTAACAGTCTGGATGAGAGAGCTCACATTCGAACTATCTTCTCAGGAGGCATTTATCCAGGTATTACTTTTGATTCAGTAAACATTGTGTTCCCATTAATATTTTCTAACTCTCCTTGTACTTCTGATTGAAAAAGAACTTTGAACAGGCTGTAGGAAAAAGAAAAATAAAACATTCAAAAGGAACAGATAGCCAGGTACTTAACTAATACCATTTATCAATTAGTTTCAACAAAAGATAAATTATTTGGCACAAGTGAGATTACAATTTTCTGAATCTCCTTGTATAATGCAAGCCTACATATCATCTGAAGGTTAAAACTGATTATAAGTTAGACCTTAGTGGAGAGATGGATCAAGGATAGTTAGAAACCCATATGATGACGCATTTTCCTTCTCACACCCAAAAGGAAACTTAAATGTAAATCCTATCTAACAAAGATTAGAAATGTATTTTCTGATTTATATTGAATCAATAAATATATTTATAAGTAGCTCAAGGTCACAAGCTCTTGACCAAGACAAAGGATTAAAGAATAATTTTTTTTTCTCTGAAAATACCATTAGAAATCACCTTGTGCAACACTCTTATTTTATTGTGAAGGATACAGAGACCCATACCAAGTGTGTTAGTGTAGATCCACTAAGAAAACCTAAAATTAATCTTATTCAAGAAGTTTAGATTTTGAGGCTCTGACATAAATCTCTTACCCTTTGTATTGTTTAGCAAAAACTCTAGGTATAACAGGAATGTTTTGGTTGAATAAATTTCTTCTAATTCTAATAAAATATTGCATCTGAATGCTCTCCCTAAAATGTTAAAAAGCTAAAATTAACAATGAGTAGAATTACAAATCATGAATATACACAGACATCTTCCATATTATAAATAAAAACTATATGTCCTTGAAGAGATGCTTTATTTTGTGTTTTGACACAGCATATTTTTCATAATTAAAACGATACTTATTTTCACTTGTCATTGATTGCCAGTATCATAAGTTACACATCAATTCCAGAAAGTATTTTCATTTTATTAGTGTGAGTCCTATTGTAATTCATTTTAGATTATGATGTAAGATTATATAATTTCTAGTAGGCTTATGTTCAAATATGGAGTTGGAGAAGAAAGTTGATTCATTTAAGAGGTCAATATAAAGAAGAGAAAATTGTACCAACTCTGCAATTTAGTGATTATAAAAACAACAATGTATTATCAAAACATTATTCTGAAGAACATAATCTCCTAACCTCTTAACTTGTCAAAAGTAGTCTATTAAAAAAGTCTACCTGTAGGAAGAAATTTATAGACATCATGAGGGTCTATTTATGGATTTGAACTTCAAGTAAAACATCAACCCAGAAGTGATTCTCTTCCAAGGCTTTTAGCAATGGATTCTTTTTCTGAGAAAGCAGAAAGAACATTAAAGACAGAGAGCAAGAAGGCCAAAGGATTCAGACGAAATAAAGAAGAAAGTCATTACAGAGGATTTCCAAAAGTTCCTTTCATAGCTATGTAACTTTGGGGAAAATAAACTGAGAATTAGTTGATCTAATGGAAGAAGTAAAACTGCATTTCTGATTTTGGAATCTTAGAATTAAATAAACTCATATGAAGTCAGCCCCCGTGTCTGTATCACAGAGTGATTCAAACAAAACCTAACATGCAAAAAAAAAAAAAAATGTTTTAAGACTAAGGTAAAATAAGGATTATTAGGTTAATGACAAAAATGGAAAAATACAAAATATCATGACCATACAGCATACAGCATGTCATTCAAGATTCGGACAGCAAGCTTCCTATTCTGCATATAGTATAGCTCCTTCTCTCATTTTCTCTGTCTTTATAGTTCTACAAGTTATTTAAAAATTTGTGCTATACTGCTGTATGTGTGTTAAAATTGCTATCGCATAAGCTGAGAAATAAAATGATACTAAAGAGTTCAAACATTCCCCGAACAGCTTGAGCATGAGTGTTAATAACTACAAAAAACTAGAATATAGGCCTTATATATGGGATAAAGCATAAGTTTAAATCCACACTAATTTATTTTTTCTAACTCTATTCAATAGATGTCTGTTTTCCTATCTTCTCCCTTTTCTTCCCTGCTTAAGTGTCACCTTCCTTTTAAATGTTTACTGAATACTGTCCATATAAAAGTGAAAGAACCTTCACAACTTTCTTAAGAACTCACAAAACCATACACATCTCCTGTGGACTTTTCTTAGAATGGTCTCCAGTGGAAAAAGTTCTTCCAGTTTGAAGCAAGAATGGCGATGAATTCTTTCTAGAGAGTGAAGAGTCACAGAAGTAGCTGGAAAGGCTATTAAATTGGGTTCTTTTCTCAAAGGTAGGAAATCCTGCCAAGCTACAACCAAAGTAGCCTGGCCAACTGAAGGATCAATGGTGTAAAAAACTTCCTCAAAGCTGTCATGGAGACTCAAACTGTGGTGACTACAACTGGCATTCACCCAAAAAAATGAAAATATAAAGGTTGCTTGGCTTTAAAGTTCTCCCCTACTGTCAAAGATACAAAAAGGACTTTTTTTTTTCCTCTATGTCTGGCATCTTATAAAAATTAAAACTCACTGAGCATAAAGGGGGGAAATGTATTGAATTTCAAGGGAAGAATGTCTGGAGAAATTGGCTTTATTGCAAGGTTAATGGTTTTCTAGTATCACATATGCTAAATTTTTCAGACAGGATGATCAAATAGTACTTGTGGGGGAAAAAATGCAGCACCTGTTTGGCCAAGAGTTCTACAATGACTCTCAACAAAGAGCCAAGCTTCATTCATGATACAGATAGATTGCTATGCCTGCCAGTTCCATGTAACCACCCATGTCTGTTTTAGCCAAACCCATATTTGTTTCTTAGTTTACATATATATATATATATATATATATATATATATATATATATAGACCTATTATTAATTCTCTTATTACAGTGAAGTAAATATAGATCCCATTTATCTTGAAGTGACTATAGATTATTGACTCCTGATACTGACTCCATTTTTTTTTAATTTTTAATTTTCTGTTCTCATCAAATACTGACAATTTTCTTGATTCTTTAGGTTATTTTTGAAAAAGATTTTACTTATTTATTAGAAAGAGAGAGAGAGAGAAAGCACTAACGGGGGAGCATCAGGCAGAGGGAGAATCAGGCTCCCTGCTGAGCAAGGAGCCCATTGTGGAACTCGAACCCAGCACCCTGAGATCATGCCCTGAGCCAAAGGCAGACACTTAAACAACTGAGCCAGCCAGGTGCCCCTCTTTAGGTTATTTTTGTTTTAATCCATTATATCCTACAAGATCACATTCTTATGAAGTAATTATAAATTTTCTTGTATGGCATAAATGCTTTGGTTTAATGCAATTGCACTATGGCTATTAGACTGGTTTCTTCTCTAGTCTGGGATCTTCTGTCAGCCTGTCAGATTGTACTTTTCCTTTTACCTGTATAGAGCTTCTAGGGCTCTTTAGTATCTATACTGCTTTGCCTCTGAAGATTATATTATACAGACAAATTATCTTCCTAGTCTTTTCCTAATTCATTTGTTTTTATTAGTCATTCATTTAACAGCTGCTATATCTACCATGTGGTAATGTGAGAATCCAGAGATGAGTCAGCATATCGTTCTTGATGAAACATTCTTATTTCCATTCCCTCTCCATATCCTCCCTCTGACTATCAGCAATTTTAAGATTTACCTTAAATGTTCTTCCTTTTCCCTTGCCTTTCCTGAGGACACAATTTTATCTGTTTCTTCTATTTTTTTCATAATTAATAATGAGATATGCTTATCAAACACATTGTATGTGACTAACAGTATGTTTTTCATGAAATTTTTAAATAATGTTCTCACAACAAACAAAAAAGTTAGATGAAATCAGTTGATTACTGTTAACTATTGTAACAGTGATTTAGACAAGTAAAGTGACCTATCTGAGACCACACAGGGAAAAAAAGCAAATCCAGGACACATACATCTGATTGTGAGGCTCTAAAGTTCACAGCTTCCTTACTGGATATCTACCTAGAACTGTACAGTATACTCCCATAGTCACCTTTACTAGTAAATACGGCATTCACATCTCTCTATTGCTTCATGCATGTAAATTTGCATCCCATTTAGATTTATAGATTCTTTTTTTAAAAGTTTTATTTACTTATGAGAGAGAGAGTGTGTGTACGAGCAGGGGGAGGGGCAGAGGGAGAGGGAGACAAGCAGACACTGCTCTGAGGAGGGGGCTGGACCCTGAGATCATGACCTGAGCCAAAATCAAGAGTCAGATGCTTAACCTACTGAGCCACCCAGGTGCCCCCCCCTAAGATTTGTACATTCTTAGTAGGTAGGACATGGATCTAATAATTACTTATCTGGGGGCGCCTGGGTGGCTCAGTCATTAGCGTCTAACTTCGGCTCAGGTCATGATCCCAGGGTCCTGAGATCAACTCCCATATCGGGAGCGGGAAGCCCGCTTCTCCCTCTCCCACTCCCCCTGCTTTTATGTTCCTCTCTTGCTGTCTCTCTCTCTGTCAAATAAGTAAATAAAATCTTTAAAAAAATAATTACTTATCTGTACTCTGCCAAACCTAGCTTAGATATTGATAAATAAAAGTTTTCCATTAAATATTTGTTTTCAATAATTAAACAGAATTTTCTTCTAAAAAGAAAAACTAAAAAGTCTAAATGTATACAGGATGTAGTCCAGTCATTTTCCTCTTTCATCTCAATAACTCGGTAGTGAAGTAATTAAACACAGTTTGCATGATGTTGGACCTTACACACAGAAAAACCATATTCTAATGAATTAATGAGACTGAAAAAAGGCTATGCTGATGTTTCATAGGATTCATTCAGTAGCATTCTAACAATTTTATAAACAGAATAATATTTAAATAATCAAAATCACTATGAATTTACATATTTTACTGGTATACAAAGCAAAGAATAATAAAAGTGGATATGGTACTCCTCTAACATATAAGAATAGCAGCTAAATGTCCTTAATGAAACATTTTATTATTACAGGAAAGAAAGTTATTTATGGCTCTTCTAAAAAATCAATACATTGATTAGCACTTGGCAAAATCATCAGTGCAAGAATCAATAATAGTTAATGCAATATAACACCAGATTACTATTTATTACGTACATTTGATTATGAGTGAATTTTATGAATCAAGCAAGTCAATTATGGGGTTGGATTGAATTATTAATCCTTTCAGTTATAAATATCTGACTTCCTGAATGAGAGCAAAGGAAGAAAAGTTCATTGTTTACAGCTGAATTGCCAGATTATCAAATTTGGCAGACTCTATTTGATTTCCTATATATTTATTGTTAATTACATGGGAATATGACTAGGAGATTGAGGTCAATGTCAAATTAAGATACCCCTTCCCATACAACTGTGAAATAACAAGCTTCTGTAAGAATCATTTATTTGCCTTTATAAATAAGTCAACTTTCTTTATGAGCATAAATTCGTGAAATGATTAAAAATGTTATCAATTCACATTTTAGTTGCTAATCTGCAGCCATCATATCCATAAGCTATGAATTTTCAAAGGTATTATGACTTACATTTCTTCCTTCACTTTCATTATTAAGGATGATAACTAGCTTTCCCAGATACGAAATGCCACTGCTCCTTTCATTGTGATGGTTATAAAAATACTGATGCTCTTCATTTCTCTTCCATTTCCCTGTTCTTGAATCTGAGCACTGGTCTTAAGAGAAAGAGTGTGTCTTATCTTCAGCTTAGTCACAAATTCAGTTCTCACTTCTGAAATTAAATTATAATGCAATGTGCAGGTTGTATTTATTCAACATTGCTTTTAATTCACACCTACATAGAGGATTTCTTCTGTGAATTCCAAAGCAATATCCTTATGATATCATACGGGATACAAATCTGAACTGGTGCTTCTCGACATCTCATGCAAGCAATATTTACCATAATTTCATGGGTAAGGGGACATTACACATTCTAGGCAAGGAAATGTCAAGTAGGTGAATTATAGCAGAAAAGGTGGATCAAGTGTAGTGCCCCAAGTAATGAGGCAGAGACCACAGAAATTCTGCATTCAGCAGCTGGTGCCAGAGGTGTGGCTGAGAGACACCTGAGATATTTCACATTCAATGTTGCCTTGGACTGGAGACTGAGGAGTGACTAGGCAGGCAAGGAAAAAGACCAAGAAAGTGGTAAATTTCTAATGCATGGACCTTCACTAGTTATTGAAAGGAAATGTGCAGGCTTCAAAAACTTAAATGAATAAGCAAATCAAAAACAACCTTTAGTCAACATCACTGATGCATTTTCAAGTTTCCATGTAAAAAAGTGATCTTTCTTCTGGAAATAATAACCAGGTTTGTAGACATATGGCAGAACAGCGAGAAAAATACAAGTATCTAGAAGGAAATCTATCAGTTATCCATGAAAATGCATCTATTTTAAAGATTCAGAGACATATTGTTGCTTAATAATGAGACTAAGTAAGAGAGCAAGATTTTGGGGGTTTCTAGAAAACTTCAATTTTTACAATAGGGGATTAGATATGTAAGGAAATGAATAATTATTGTGTAAACATACACACACAAAGCAAATTTCTATAACTGAATTTATATTCAGTGGGGTCAAAGCTGTATTACTGTGGGGTCAAAGCTGTATTACTATCCAGAAACTAATAGTTTTATGGAATCAACAGGTCCTTCTTAATACCTTTTCATTCATTAATTAAGTAAATTTTTAAAGAATAAGAAGCTGTGTCATATAGAATTACTGAATTGGAACAATAGGTGAATGAGAAATTTCTGAGCTTTAACACTAAAATATTATCAAAAATAACAATAGCGATTCTTACAAAAATCCAATGTCATTTTATTATACTCATTTTCAACAATGAATTGCTTTCTCTAAAGCCAGACTCTTACCCCAGAAATTAAGTTAAATTTTAATAATTCACCAAATGCTTTTTGAGGTAAGGTTTCCCAGTCCCCTTCTCAGTACTTTTCGAGTATACTGAAGAAGGGAACATTCTTCCACCCAGGAGTATTTGAAGTGGAGTTTTTCACTCCATAACTAAGAAAGTAAGTCTAGAAGTTGTTGTTGATTGTTTGATATTCTTATCAGGTACTTATATTGTGAAATGTGATCATGCAGGGTCAACTGGAAGGTTTCATCTGACATTGTTAGAGATCTGTTGTTAGCCCTGGGGTGCTATCTATTCCATGATGTTACCATGATGGCTTCTATTATTTTTCTCAGTGGTGTCAGCAAATAGAAGCTCAATATTTATTTTTTTTTATTCATCATTGGAATGTGCTTTCTTCTCAAGTGCAAAAATAAAGAAACACAAGATCACAGGAAACTGTTTCTGCAGATGAATCAATTATGTCCTGTTTTGATAGTTTTTGGTTTTGCTCTATGATAAGTGTTAAAATATTTTCTGTCATTTTTAGGGGCACCTGGGTGGCTCAGTCTTTAAGCGTCTGTCTTCGGCTCAGGTCATGATCCCAGGGTCCTGGGATTGAGCCTCACATCAGGCTCCTTGCTCAGCCGGGAGCCTGCTTCTCCCTCTCCCATTCCCCCTGCTTGTGTTCCATCTCTAGCTGTCTCTCTCTCTCTCTCTGTCAAATAAATAAAATCTTAAAAAAATATATTTTCTGTCATTTTTATATAATTGTTCTGGGTTTCTAACAAGTTCAGGTCATAACAGCCTTTTTATGGAAAAGATGGTGTTGTTAACTCACAGGCATAAATGAATGTTTCATAAAGTGATTTATTACTATATTCAGAATACTTTCTTGAGACTATTTGTATTAAAAACACTATAGACTTTTTTCTTTTGGCATAAAAGGAAATGATCCACATCGTACAAAAAAGTTCTTGGCCTCACAAAAAGTCAAGTTCATACAAATTTTGCATTTTTAATTACAAAAACCTGAGAGGAAAAACAGATCAACTGTTGAAGCAGAAAAAAATCCTAAAATTTAGCATCTGGGACACCTCCAATTAAGTCAGTGAACCAGTGCTTTCTATTTTGAACAGATGTTCCACACCTTTTCCAAGCACAGAACAGGTTTTTGTACCCACTTGGTCTATTTATATTGTACTTGGCTTGTCTTCAAACTTCTATTAAATGACAGATTTTGAATGAAAAGGGACATTTGATTATGCCAACACCATGAGCCATTATTTGTATACGCAACACTTTGTTCATCAAAAAGCAAGCCCCTTACTAATTTAAGGAACTGGTATTTGAACCTGGAGATAAGTAAATTTTGTCTGATTTTTCTATGCAATAATGCCAGATTATCCACAATTAGAACAATTCCTGCAGATTAGCCATGGCAAATCTTACTTTTATATTATTATTATCCCTTCATTTACTCTTGCCTTTGTTTTCAACATGAAGACCACATTTGGCATGAACATTATTATTTTTCATTCCTAAAAAATGTAGAAAAAGATCCTTACTTTTTAGGTACCAAAACAATAAAGCAGCAAAACTGTTAGTAACAAGACTGATCTATACACTTGACTAGGAATTTTTAAGCCAGTAGACCACACATCTTGTGGATTCTTATGGATTCACACATCTTATGGATTCAGGATTCTACCTACGTTTCTCTCCAAAATATTGATGCACAAGATAAAATGTCATCAAAATAAAAGAATCAGTGTGTTCCATCTTATAACCTTGTTATAAACAGTCTGTTGTGGAGTAGCCCTTTGGTTTTCTCTGTTGTTACTCCTATCTTACCAATATATGACCTGGCTGTATTGCTACACAGGATGAACTCTAGACACCTGCTCACATGTTTTAATTAGAGAAAATAATACTAAAAACACCCTGTGTTTCAAAGCATCTATTCTTACTCTGGGGTTACGAGGATTTTGACACTAAAAGTCAGAGTTATAAATGGAACCTGGAACCTGTCCTCCAGCACTTTCTACATCACTCCCCAAACACTTTAGTCCATCTACTACTGGCATCTTGCAAGCTGAGGAAAAGAGACATGAAGCTTCTATTCCTTGCAGGAAAAAACATGACAGAAATTTCTCTATAGAGTATTTGGAGACCAGATGTTACTGCTGGGATTAGGAGGGTTCACCAGGATTTGGGAGCACTGGGATACAATGAACATTCTTAGGGAATAAATGTTAGATGGAGAAAACAAGGGGAAATTAAGTCAAATTTCAAGGTCACAGTTTTGCATGGCTGCCACTGGGCAGACTGAAAGAGTAACTGGATACTGAGAATAAGCAAAAACAAAAACAAAAAAACCCCCATATATTTACATAAACTGGTATCATAGTCTTCTCTAAGAGCTCCTAAATGAGAAATTTTGTTATTGAAACTCTAAAATCAGGGTCTTCTTACTCATAGCCCCTTCCTGGTTTCACTCAAAAAGAAATGTATCATTAGACTTAACTCTTCTGCAAATGCACATTCACTCTCCTAATTTATTTTAGAATTACTTTCTTAATGTCCTCTAATAGTTACATAAAGTTTTAGGCATTTCAATGATAAATCACAGACCATAATAATGCTGTAGTCTCAGTTTCATCCACCTTGTCTCACCAATAGGTATTCAAGAAACTGAAGTTATATCATGTCTTGATCTGAAATGTTCTAGTCTGTTTGTCCCAATGGGTCTCCACCATCAGTTGTATACAGAAATAAACTGAAAAGATTGCCAAAGTACAGACTCTTCTGAAGACTTACCAATGAAGATTTAGCAACTTTTAATCTAGTCATAGTCCAAGGATGTGAATTTTAAAAAGCTTTCTGGTAATTATAAAATTTGAAAAACCCTACTTTAAAGAGACTAAAATGACATAATTTGTAAATAATCTTTGTAGTGTTTCAAAATTGTATGACTGAAAGAATATAACTGGATGTTTCAGATATAATTGATTACCTAATCTTGAGTAACTTTTGGGAAAAACTGTAAGTCTCTAAAATCATGAATTCTATGTCAAGGAACATGATGAAGAGACAAAATAGTAAATTTGATATTCATAGGTCATATGGCTACTATGGACCAACACCGTGCCAATAATTATGACTAGAGACAGAGTATCTTTAAAAAATCAAGGTAATGTTTGCATTTCATTTCCAATTATAATAATTTGTGAACTATGATAAATCAGTAAACAAGCTAATATACAGTGCAAATTATATCATTTTGTAGAATCTTGTGTAAAATAAAATAGTCTCAATTAGCCCCTAATAAACTTAGTATCTAGCACAGTGCCTAACATACTGTATACACTCCATTAATATTTGTTGAATGAGTTAATAACAATGAATTTTATTTTAACTATTTCCTACTGATAAAACTAATTTCAATCTTTACCTCTTAAAGTAGTAGAAACAACAGAAAATGAAATAATAAACATGTGTTTGTATTTTTCATATGAAAGCTAGTAATTAAAGTGTGTTGTTAATACATGTTTATTTTGGGGATCAGAAACTAAAAGTTGTGGCAGTATAGGTCCTTTCTATAAAGTTACAATTATACTTACTGAAAAACAGGAATACTGTATTTTTATTTATCTAAAAGCTGAAATTACTATATTAAAATAGAGGATCTTTTGGGGCACCTGGGTGGCTCAGATGGTTAAGTGTCTGCTTTT
Organism: Phoca vitulina; assembly: GCF_004348235.1. NCBI lineage: Eukaryota > Metazoa > Chordata > Mammalia > Carnivora > Phocidae > Phoca > Phoca vitulina. The sequence goes on along the minus strand of NW_022589717.1, from coordinate 46,206,463 downwards.
GGCTCAGGTCATGATCCTGGGGTCCTGGGATCAAGTCCCGCATCGGGCTCCCTGCTCAGCTAGGAGCCTGCTTTTCCTTCTCCCTTTACTGTTCCCCGTTTGTGCTCTCTTGCTCTCTCTGTCAAATAAATAAATAAAATCTTAAATAATATAAAATAAAATAAAATAAAATAAAAAAGGGATCTTTTAAAATCAAACAAATGAATATCTTTAACAATAGAATGGGATGAATATTATAATGGGTGAAAGATCTAAGGAGTATTTTCCACTGTACATATCGCACAATTTTCCACCTTTATCACACATAAACATATCCTTAATGATTTAATACAACATAAACATCACATGGAGAATCTTGCTAAAATGCTAGTTCTAATTCTATGAAGGAGGCTGGGATTCTACATTTCTAGAAAACTGACAGATGATACCGATGCCACTGGTCTGCCGACAACATCTTGAGTAGCAAGGATTTAATAATACACCTGGAAAAGGTATTGAATATGGACACTGGAAATTTGGATACAAAGTACAGATCTCTTATGATCTAACTGTGCGATCTGATGCGGTTTATTCACCTACTCTGGACATCTGTGTACTTAGCTATAAAATGGGGGGTTCGGGAATGTCACCATGTTTTCTTACAGTTCTTGAAACTTAGATGTGTATGGCATTCTACTCCATTCTCTAAACATCCTATTATTTACTTTTGTTTTATTTCTCTTTACTCATTTTTTTAAATTTTTTTTTCTTTATTATGTGATGTTAATCACCATACATTACATCATTAGTTTTTGATGTAGTGTTCATACATAAAAGAAACATGCCATGAAACTGTGCCAAGAACTCTGGAAGGACTTTCTCTCTATAAAGTGCTGTGCCCACTCCTTGAAGAGCTGTGCAGAGATCCCTGCTGTCTAGACAAGACACCTCAGCCACCCGCGGCTTCCGACCTGGCTTCAAATGGCTTTAGTCTCAGAGAAACGCTCGGCAGGCCGACTGGCTTTCAGCTTCCCCGTGCAGCTGTTCACAGTTGGTAATGAACAGAGTCGATAATCCCTCTCTCTGTTGTGTGTGTGTGTGTGTGGTTTTTTTGTTTTTGTTTTTTGGGGTGTTTTTGTTTTTGTTTTTTTTTATAACACCCAGTTTCCACCCACACAATTCACGGGGTAACTGCGTAAAAGAGACATGTGCCATGTTGCATATTGCAATTCCAAAATTGTTGTGGTAAACCTTGACAAAACAGTAGTCACTAGAACACATAGAAAATAAATGCCATAAAAGATACTATATTAGTGGTTATCTATACAATTTATATATTTAGGAAAGCAGATGTAGTTTTCACACAAACAGTCATAGTTTTCCTGATTATTATTTAAAGTCACCCATACAAAATCATCTTTAACTGTGTTGAAGTATCCTCCATGAACACAACTGTGTTGTGTTTTTCTGCAACAAATCTCTTACGTGAAAAACAAGGCTTTATAATATATTAGGAACAGACAATTTATACAAATAATTCTCATGAATTGCAACAAGATATTCTGTAACAAAAGCATTCGATTAAAAAGAGGGTTCTGTCAGTTATGATTTCTCATTTAATAACAATAAAGCTGATAATGTTTAGAATAACAATATAATTAGACTTTTCTAAAATGATGCTTTTTGGAAATAAATTTCACTAACTAACAATATACAATGTGAATTGGATATCTTGATTTTTATTCACTGTATATTTTTTCAGCTTCATTCATAATGGGTATCCTTACTCTTAATACTGAACAGATGGTAGCTACAATATGTTGTACACAGTGGGAAAGGTAACTAGGAATGAATAAAGCATAATTCTCCCCATTGTCCCCCTCCTTTCCAATATTTTATAATGTCCAGTTGAGATTCAAATTTGAGGAACCTCAAACAAAATATCAGTATATCTCTGGCAATTTTTTTTCACATAAGACAATGATGGATATAATCTTTTATTCTAACACTAATCTATACAATTGAAATTTCAGTCATCAACAGTTGAAAATTTTAAAGTATTTTAAAATCAGCACTACAATACCAGTAAACAGGAAAGTGATTATCATATGGTGTATCTACAACTTCCTCTATAAATCCGAAGGGTCAGTAAATCCTGAGTAGGACTGTCAACAAGAACATTATGGAATACATTCCTGCATGAATGCAATCAAGGATGTTCAATAAAACTCTGTTGGGCTAGACCTATATTAAGAATGAAAGTTGGCAGGATGTCCAGCCACTGGCAAATGGCAAGGTGTAGTTTAATAACCACCTGCAGGCAGGATGGAGGAAATTCTTTGTGAATGCAATCTACTAGCAATTCAGGCAAAATGGCATTGCTGAGGGATTGTGGAAAGATATAGGGCTGGCAGGCCACTTCATGTGTACTTCTCAAGAGACTTTTCCACTAAAGACATATGCAAAAACATCACCAAAAAAATATTGATAAGCACTGAGGAAAAAACCTCCCTTAACCAAATCAAAGGCTGGCATCAGGCACAGTTTTGCATCTAATTGCATATTTATTGCACTTCTCTCTTTTTTGGTGCAAGAAGGATCTAATCCATATATACTACATGTCAAAGATATGCATAAAATTATGTATAAATGGAAAGAATGAAAACCAGGGAAGTTTGTGCTACAGACTTTTCTTTTTTTTTTTAATTTTATTATGTTATGTTAATCACCATATATTACATCATTAGTTTTTGATGTAGTGTTCCATGATTCATTGTTTGTGTATAACACCCAGTGCTCCATTCAGTACATGCCCTCTTTAATACCCATCACCAGGCTAACCCATCCCCCCTCCCCCTCCCCTCTAGAACCCTCAGTTTGTTTCTCAGGGTCCATAGTCTCTCATGGTTCTTCTACAGACTTTTCTAAAGAAGACAGGCTAATATTTCAAATCAGTTAACATTTTAATTTTTCATATTTCATAAAGTGCTTTTATGTACTTACTTCATTGGGAGCACATATCAGTCCATATCTATGTAAGGTATACATTAGTTATAGATAAGAAATATGAGGCTAAAATCACATGACCACAACTTAAACTCAGATCATCTGCTTCCATCATATTATACACATTGCCTCTGAATACAATGATTCTAGAGGAGAGATATTGGCTTGTAGTTTAGTACAAGAAACAGGCAGAAGACAACCAAATGCTAAACTGAGACAGAAGTGTTTTGTGAAAGAAAGAGCATCTCACCCACAGACTTGGATTTAGGGGCCTCAGATGGATGTGTGAGTGGGAGGGAGGGGGGAATGGGGAGAATCAGCAAAACCAGCAATATATTGCCCCCTCCAAGGAAGCTAATGGAGAAGACTCAACTGAAAGTAAAAGATAAGGCACCTAGGTGTTTCAGTTGTTAAGCATCTGCCTTCGGCTCAGGTCGTGATCCTGGAGTCCCGGGATCGAGTCCCATATTGGGCTCCCTGCTTGGCAGGAAGCCTGCTTCTCCCTCTCCCACTCCCCCTGCTTGTGTTCCCTTTCTCGCCCTCTCTCTCTCTCTCTCTGTCAAATAAATAAACAAAATCTTTAAAAAAAAAAAAGGAAAGTAAAAGATATAAGTTGAGACTAAATCTGAAACTACAGTAAACAACCACAGACACCTCTTGGGAAAAAAATTTATCTATAAAAGATTTCTCCCTGTATCTTTTTTAATAGAACTATAGTTGACATACAATGTTATATTAGTTTCAGGTGTACAACATAATGATTCGACAATTCTATACATTACTCAATGTTTACTATGGTAAATGTGGTCACCATCTGTCACTATATTGGTGTAACTATTATGGAAAACAGTAAAGAGATTGCTCAAAAATTTAAAAATAGAAATACCATATGATCTAGTAATTCCACTACTGGGTATTTACCCAAAGAAAATGAAAGCACTAATTCAAAAAGATAATACTTTCCTGTTATAATAAAGCATTTTCACTCTGTATTTTTGGCTAGTATTGTTGTTGGTGATTTCATTCAATGAGCGATATTAGAAAATATAGAGAAAGGCCTGTGCATAGAAAGCACGGAATGTGAGTAAGGTAATATGAGTAACCAGTGACAGAGTAAAGGAACCTATTTGAAATACTGCTGATATTTTTGCCAGTCCTTCCGTGTGCACCCCTATATGTGATAGCATAACTTTCTTTTTTTTTTTTTTACTGAAGTATAGTTGACACACAATGTTACATTAGTTTCAGGTATACAGCATAGTGATTCCACAAGTCTATACTTCACCCTGAGCTCACTGCCAGTGTAGCTACCATCTGTCATCATACAGCGCTGTTACAATACCAGTGACTATTTTTCCTAGCAGCATCACTTTGTTATCCAGATAGAGTAGAGACATGCTTTCATGGAAGAGATGTAGAACATGACTGGGTTTTTAAAGACTAATACAATTCAAATAGCTGCAAGGGAGTAAGAATGGCAAAGCCATACCAATGAGATAAAAGATTTCAGTATAGTCACAGAGGTTAAAACGTATAAGATGTGTTTCTGGAAAAGTAAGTAGACTGGGTTGAACACAGAAAAAAAAAAACATGGGTGTGGGGAATTAGTGGGGACAAAGATGGCCAGACAAGTTGGGCCCAATGAGAGAAGGTTTTAAAGACCTGCAAGGAAAAGAAGATGTCACAGAGAAATGACTGGTCTGGATACTATAGATTATTTAATGCAGCTAATATATGGAGAAATATAAGGAATTATCTCTGGAGTTGAAACCAGTGAATATAGTCAATAGGAGTTACTATGCTCCTTAAGAAAAAATTGATATCAAATACACAGAGGAAATCATTTTTTTAATATTTATTTATGTATTTGTGAGAGAGGGTGAGAGTGCATGTGCGTGCATGCATGTAGGAGCAGATGGAGGGGTAGAGGGAGAGGGAATGGGAGAGAGAGAATCTCAAGCAGACTCCCTGCTGAGCGTGAAGCCCCATGTAGTGCTCAATCTCATGACCCTGAGATTGTGACCTGGGCCCAAATAGAGAGTCAATGCTTAACTGACTGAGCCCCCCAAGCACCTCCAAATACATAGAGGAAATCTTAATGCATAGAGTATTGTTTAACATTTCAAGTATAAAATAAAATGGCAAATAGGTATCCCATGATAGTGAAGTTTTTGTAAGAAAAATAGGAGACTACGAATTGTAGAGTACATTAATGATGTATTTTCTCAAAGATATAATTTTTCCTATTATTTCTCTTTTATAAAAATGTAAAAGAGATCATTAAGGGGATATGGAAAAGCTAACTGTCACACATAAGTACATGAATATGCATTCACTTATTCTCTTTATGATTTTATTTAGTTATTTTTGCACGAGAGAGAGCATAAGCTGGGGGAGGGGCAGATGGAGAAGGAGAGGCAGACTCCCCGCTGAGCAGGGAGCCTGATGTGGGGCTCGATCCCAGGACCTTGAGATCATGACCTGAGCTGAAGGCAGACGCTTAACCGACTGAGCTGCCCAGGCTCCCCAGCATTCACTTATTCTTACTAGTCTTCTCATTTGAAAATTTTCCAGCTATTTCCTCATTTTATTTCCCATACTGAAAACCAGCAATCACTGTTAAGACCACTCTTTCTGTGTTGTGGCCTGCAGGCTCTGGAGCCAGAATGCAGTGATTTCACTGATTTCAAGTGACTCCACTGTTAAATGACCAAGAGCACATTTTTAAAACTCCCTGACTTCAGTGTTTTCATCTGTTAAGAGGAAGTAATAATAATACTGGTGTGCGAATTGTCCCCGCAGCGCCTTGGGCCAAGGTTTCAAAAGACCTCACCAAAATGCCGTCTCAAATGGAGCACGCCATGGAAACCATGATGTTCACGTTTCACAAGTTTGCTGGGGATAAAGGCTACTTAACAAAGGAGGACCTGAGAGTACTCATGGAAAAGGAGTTCCCTGGATTTTTGGAAAATCAAAAAGACCCTCTGGCCGTAGACAAAATAATGAAGGACCTGGACCAGTGCCCAGATGGCAAAGTGGGCTTCCAGAGCTTCTTCTCGCTAATTGCTGGGCTCACCATCGCATGCAATGACTATTTTGTAATATACATGAAGCAGAAGGGAAAGAAGTAGGCAACCTGGAGCAACACTCCCGCCCACCCAATGAGAGTTTTCCTGAAGGGTCTCTTTAGGAATCTGTCCCACAGCTTCCCCCTGTATAAAGGATTCCATGAGCAGATGGGGACCCTCAGAAATGCACAAATAAAATCCAACCCCCATTTGAGAAGCAGAGAAAGAAAAGTCAGATAAGCTTTTGATTTTTATATTGCTTGCACCCTCTTGCCCTCAATAAACAAATTCCTTTTTTAGTTCCTCACTTGAAAAAAAAAAATAATACTGGTGTGTGTATATATAGATATATACACACATTTAAAGGAGACAGAAGTTTATTGACTACACCACAAGGGAACAGCGGGCAGGACAGCAGAGGAGAGACTATCTGCCTACCCCGGTATCTACATTTAGAGTTGTGAGGATTCAGTGAATTCATAATATAAATTACTTAGAACACCACCTGGTATAGACTAAATATTTATTAAAGATTTATTATTTTTCAGACATCGATTATGTTTTCATTCTCCAAGAACAATTATGAAACATAACTTGAGAGAAAATCTAGTCAAAAATAACAATTTTATGATACCTAAGAGTAGATGCCCTCATTCTTACAGTTATTCTACTAACATTTATTGAGTTGCTACTCAGTCAGACATTGTTCTAGATATTGAGAATGTTATCGTGTACTAAAAGGAGTCAGTGAGTGGTAATTACTCTGAAATTAAGAAAAGCATGACATGAATGTTTAGAGGATGAGGGAGGGTGTCTTAATTTACAGAAGTACCAAAGAAATATGAAGAAAGACCTACATATAACAGTGGCAGTCAGGCTGAAACCTGAGTGATGTGAGAGACACAACTATGGAAAGATCAGCTAGGGAGAAGGGGTGGCATTCCAAGCAAAGGGGATCACAAATTTTAAAATCCCTGAAAGAGGAATATGATTTTCACCTTCTCTTAGCAAGAAGACCATTCTGCTGGAGCAGAATGATCTAAAGGTTAAGAGGAAGTGGTAGGAAAGAGAAGAGAAAGGTGATGGGGTAGTTATGTACAGCCCAATGGAACAGGGAAAACTTTGGTGCAGTATGTGTAAAGCATGAGAGAAGAGAGGAATCATGTATGATACCAAAATATTTATGACATATGCAAAACATATCAATAATTGTAAAATAATACTGAAAAACATAAGAAAAGATATGGTATATTCTCCATAAATTCCAAACAGTTCCAACCTAACTCCACAAATGTTATCCTTAAAACGTAGTAAGCTGGTTCCTTTTTTAAAATGTGAAGTAAATTATAGCCAATAACAGCAAAGAAAATCTCAAATAATACAACAACTTTAAAGGAAACAGCTTATCAGATAGAATACCTTGTTTTGAACTTACAATTCTTTTGAAAAGCATGGCATTTGCTTAATGGAACAGAAAGGAAATACTAGATCCTCTTCCTGTTTCAGTGGAGAAGTCTGCATTATTCCATGAATTGTGCTGAAAGAGATGGCTACCCCTTATGATCAAAGAAAATTTAGATGGCTCCCTAACATTCAACAGAATAAACAGTGACACATAGGTGAAAGCAAAACTAAACCTACAGAAGGAAATATGGGAGGACATTTTAACAATCTCAATGGAGGGAATTCTTAAGAGGAAAAAAAGACATCATAAACAAATTGAAAGCAAAAGACACAGAAAGGAGAAACTGTAAAGCCTATAGACAACAAAGGGTTAGTGTCCAGAAAATAACAATAGCTTGCAAAATGAATAAATAAATAAATGAATAAATAAATAAATAAATAAATAAGTAACTTGCGAATCAGAAAGAAAAAATCACACATCTCAACTAAAATAAATGTAAAAAGTACAGACCATGAGATTCTCAAGAGTAAGAAATCAAAAGGTCAAGAAATACATTACAGGATGTTTGGTCTCATGAGTCTTCAGGTAAAAATAAAATGGTAATAACAATGGGATGCTATTTCACATTCATAAGATGATAAAACTTTTATAAGTCTGATAATAACAAGCATTGGTGAAGATGTGGGAGATGGGAACTCATTTATATTCATGAAGCTTAGGTAAAGTGTTATGAATTTCTAGACAAGTTGAAGATATGCGTGTCCTACAATATAGATATTCTATAACAAGGAATTTAAACTCCAAAATTCTAACACATGTACACAGGAGACATGTACAAAGACTTCTTAGAAAAATAGTATAAAAATTTTACCTTTTCTGTGGCTAATGATTTTAGTAGCAAATGACTAAATAAATGTGCAGGACACACATGATACCATTCTGAGTCAGAATCTACATAAAACATGATGGAAATTTTTATATGCACATATACACACACATATATATAAATTTATTTTATATATACATATATACATTATATATTTATTTTTATAAAATAAAAAAATAAGTAAGTCATCTGCAAAGGAATCAGAATTAGGCTGGCCTCAGGCTTCTCATGAAGCAATGAGAGTGACGATTTTATGTTCTGAGAGTAAATTACCCTCAACCTAGAATCCTATATTTGACAAAAATATTAATCAAATGTTATGTGGACTATTCAAGGACTCAAAAAATTTACCTCCTTCACATCAAGTTTTGGACATCACCTAATGAACCACAACCAAACAGAAACTTAAAGAAAAACATGGAATTAAAAAAAATAAATAAAATAAAAATTTTAAAAAAAGCATTCCACAATGTTAAGTGAGAAAATCACATTACAAAATGACAAGTACATCATCATACTATTTATTATTTTAAAACAGAATATTTAATATTTATGGTTTTTGAAATAAATATTCAATAAAATATGTAAAAATTAGCTATGATATGCAACTTTTTTTTTTAATGTAAAAGTTAACTCTGGGAGTTAACTCTGGGAGCAAGCACTGAAAGAAGGATGAGGGTGTTGAGATGAAGATAATGTTTTATTTCTTTCAATAAGGGAATGATGTGAAATAAATAAAGCATAATGTTAACATCTGTTTAATCTTAGTTATGGCCCATGCGAGTCAGTGATGTTATCTTTGTAAAATTTCAGATGCTTCATAATTAAAAATTTTTAAAGTGGATGTTAAAACATCTTTGGCTGCATAAACACTGGAAGCGTATTACATGAGAGCTACGTCAAAGTATTTTATACTGCTGTTCATCTAGCTATTATGGTCACATCTCGATAGGAAATACTTCCTTTTAAGTAAAAGCAGCCCAGAGTTTTCTCCCCCTTAGTTACCTGTATCAATGCAAAGAAAAGCAAGATGTCTTTTCCACATTAATTTTTAAAACATATGTCTTCTGGGTAGACAATTGTAGCTCCAAATTAAACAGATGGCTACCAAAGGGATTTTTCCCAACCCTAATCACAGAAGACAATCCTAAAACAAAGATATGTAACTTAAATTGGCAAAAAAGAAAATCTATTAAAATTTTTAAAAAAACAGCATTCCTAGTCTAAGGCTGTCTCTATAATTTATCCTATATACAAGGCAGAAAACTAAAAGGAAGTCAGACACCTCATTTTCCCTGAATTCTGAATGTAACTAATCAACACACTTTGATTTCCTGTTATCATTCCCTAAAGGTTTGCCCATCTCTTTGTTTTCCTTCATTTCCACTGTCCTGGTCCTAATTCAGGCCATTACCTCTGACAGGATCACTGAACTCTCTTCCTAAGTGATCTTATTGACTCGAGTTTTTACAAACCGATCACTTCTCATACTTTGGTCAGAGTCTTTCTCCCCTGCCCTGCAGCACAGCATCTCTGGCTCTGCATTACCTGATCCCTAGCTTCCTCCTGAGCCACGTCTCACCGTTCACTTGGACCTTCCTGACGCGCTCTTGTCTGCCCATCAGTATTTTTGCTCCAGCTATTTTTCTCTGCCAGGAATGCCCTTCCTGCCTTCGTTTGCTTGCTATTTTTTTTTTTCCTGAACCTCATTCATAGAACTTTCATTTCTTCTAGGAAAACCTTCTAAACGCTTAGGCTGAGCTAAGTGCCTACAGAGCTTTCCAAATTCTAAGATACAATACATACAGGTGGCGCCCGTGACTCCCACCTCCTGGTATCCACGCCTCTGCGTAACCCTCTCCCTCTGAGTGTGGTGCAACTTGTGACCTGCCTCTAATCAATGGAATACAGCAAAGGTGATGGAAGGTCACTCCCATAATCATGTTTTATGTACAAGATTCTGTCTTGCTGGTAGATTTACTTTATCTCCATTATTACCTTTCAAGAAGTATGCCATGGAGTAAATGGCCATGTTGGAGTAACCCACTTGAGAAGGAACTCCATGCGTCCTCTGGAAGCTCAGGGCTGTCAGGAGTAAAAAACTGAAACCCTCAGTCCTATGACCAAAGGAAACAAATTCTGCCACAGCCTGAGGACTCTTGGAAGTTGATCTTTCCCTAATGGAGCCTCTGATGATACTGCACACTTAGCCAGCACCTGGAATATAGCCTGGTGAGACCCTGAAGCAGAAAACCCAGATAAGCAGTTTCCAGACTTCCCACTAGAGAAACAGTAACACAGCACAGTTGTACATACAGATGTCGTAGTATACATCACTTAAGCTACTACACGTGTGGCAATGTGTTACCGCTGAAGATAAACTGAGGGAGTTTATTTGAGCAAAAATCAATTCAAATTGGCAAGTGCAAAACTGGAAGTGGTTAGGACTGCTCCACAGACTGAAGCCAGGGGAGACATTTATATATAAAGACAAAACGCGGAAATGTGAGGAAATTATTTGATTGGCTAAAGCTTAAAACCTAGCTGGCTGTTAGTAACTGGTTGTCCTTGGGTTTCAACTTTGTAACCTTGAGGCATTTACAGGGTTGTGTTTTGGTTTGCTTACAAAGGCTGCCGCAGCATTAGATCCACCTCAGCCTAATGGCCTCCTTTTTCATTAATTTCACATTACATAGCCACAGATAATATACTATGTTATGAAGCAGTTCTAATTTCGTTGGTCTCTCGGATTAACTAACCCCAAAGACTACTTGAGATGAACTCCAAGCACAGTTCCTGACACGTAGCTGGCTTGTAATTATTGCTCATTGACTTGAAAAGTAGATTTCATGTGAAAGTTGAAATCCAAATCATTACAACAAAATTTCAGTCTTTGAATATCCTTTAATTTATTCAAGAAGACTGAAGAGAGGAATATTTTTTCAGTCTTCCAGATCACTGTGTGACCTACTCAATTTAAATGAAATCTCCTCTGGAAAGCCTCTCTTCTATTCTTTCATAACATTCTACTAGTGTCTCTTTCTGCAATGTGTATATGAATCTCGGAATATGTTTCCTATCTCTCCCAATATACTCTGATGTTTTCAACTAGATACTTAGTCTTTCTAGCCCCAGTTCTTAATGTAGTAGAGATGTCCCTAACTTGTATTCAACTTACAATTTTCCAACTTTACGATACTGCAAAAGCAATACACATTCAGTAGAAACCATACTTCAAATTTTGAATTTTGGTCTTTTTCCTGGGCTAGCAATATGCCCCATGACACTCCCTCGGGATGTGGGACAGTGGCAGGGAGACCCAGATCCCAGTCAGCCACAGGATCATGAGGATAAACAACCGATACGCTTACAATCATTCTGTACTCATACAATCATTCAGTTTTTCACTTTCAGTACAGTATTTAATAAATTACATGATATACTCAGCACTTTAATATTAAAGGGGCTTTGTTAGGTGGTTTTGCCCAACTGTAGGCTAATGTAAGTGTTTGAGCATATTTATGGTAAGCTAGACTAAGCTATGTTGTCATGTAGGTTAAAAGTATTAAACTCACTTTTGACTCATGATATTTTCCAACTTACAGTGGGTTTGTCACCACATAACCCTGTAGTAAATTGAGGAAGATCTATATTTAGTACATATTTTGAGCTTGATAATGCAAAAAAAAAATAAAATAATTGACTGGAAGCTGATTAGATTTCTGGCTCTCTATCCCAAAAATTATATTAGTTTCTGGCTTTTCAGGGACACAAAACCACCCTGACTCTCAGGCATGTCAATAGACTCAAAAAAAGGATATTCCCTGGAAGTTCGCTAAAAATTGTACTCTAAAATGTCTGGATTCTTGTTCTACATAATTTCATTTAATAATAATACATAATTATTCCCAGTCTTCATATTTCTGCCCCTTACAAAACCCTTTCTAGGGTTCATGCTGCTAGCCCCTTTTCCCACTTCTACTGGAATACTTGTATTATGTTCATTTGAATTGGCATAAAAAAAATTTAAGATGAGGGCGCCTGGGTGGCTCAGTCATTCAGTGTCTACCTTCGGCTCAGGTCATGCTCCCAGGGTCCTGGGATCGAGCCCCACATCAGGATCTCTGCTTGGCAGGAAGCCTGCTTCTCCCTCTCCCACTCCTCCTGCTTGTGTTCCTTCTCTCCCTGTCTTTCTCTCTGTCAAATAAATAAATAAATAAAATCTTTAAAAAAAATTTAAGATGAATGAAATATCAAATAATCACATTTTATGTGAGGTAAGGCAATATCTTTTTTCTCTTCTTGGAAAATATATTCTTGGAAATCATAAAAGATGAAATAGCTTATTTTCTATAATAATACACATTATATTAGTTAATTTAATTATTAATATTAAATTTATTTAATGATATGGTAATGAATTGTTATTAAGATAGTTCAGCAAAAATACTTTGTATTTCAAAAAAAAAAATTCTTCATGCATCTCTATGTTGTGGCCATAATCCCAGGACCATCCCTTTTACTTGATAACTGCAGTAAGATTTTTCACAGTACACAGATTTGGGAAAGAGAGATGATCAGAATCTCCTGATGGCCTTTTTGTAAACTGAAGTAAACACAGAGTTATCCTGACCTTATTTGATTCTTAACTTTAGGTTGATTAAGGTACACTGAAATATGTAACAGTATCCCAGTCAATTTGCTATAAACTTGAAATCATTGTTTTGACATCTTTACATTGAAAATTAAATTGATTGGAAATGTTATGAAATTGATGGTAGTGCTATAAAGGTCAAATTTCATTTTGTCCAAAATTAGTATAATTAAAAGTACCAACAAGTATACTGATGTAACAATCTTGATTCTTGAAGAATGACTGTGTAAAAAAATTAAAAGTCCATTTTTCAGAGATTTCATATAAAACATAATATTACCATTCATTTTCAAATGTGGTAAGACAATTCTCATTAGCAGTGAAGTTCTTTTTTTTTGAAGGTATAACAATGAAATTAAAACAAGGCAGTATTATGTAATGTCATTCAACTATAATTAAAACAAATGTCATTATAACTTTATTATAGTCCTCATTAAAAAATTAAACTGCAAAACCCTGGACCAACCAAAATCAGAACTTGAGTGGAAGCCATTTTCTCCCACCCCTGCCCCACACATGGGAACACTTTATTTGAACAACAATGAAAATCATAGAAGAAAAACGATGACTGTATTTTTTCAGAGAGCATTCTGTCTCAGAAATGTTCTTTCTTTCAAGATAAACCACTGAAAATTATAAGAACTTCTCTAACTGCCTTCCATTGACAAGCCGGTTGTTGAAAGCCATGGTGAGCTTGGGCATCATGTTTGAAGGTGGCAGAGCATCTCTCAGACTGAGTTCCTAAATAACAGAATGGAGAGAGCACCATCTCCCTCAGCTGCACACCCCAGATCACAAGGTGAGTAAGTAACAAAATTCATAGTGCATCAGGCTGCTGAGTTTCGGGAGTAGTATGTTGTAGCAATGGGCAAGACTGTGCATTTCTACTGGCTCCCAATCATAACATTTATTAGTATACACAGGCTACATGACAAAGCTTCTAACTTCTATTACTCATCTGAGAATCAAGGCTTTCTCTACTCCAGTGAAGTTGACCAGTGCCCTATTCTCATGTCCATCCCTTCCCACGTCCTACTCCACAGGAGGACATTCTTTCAAAATAGATCCCTACTTTAATTTGGAAACACATATCTAGAGACTCCTGTTATTGTGCTTGGAGTGGGTTAAATTATAGACCCCCAAAAGGTATGACTACATCTTAATCTCCGGGACCTGTGATTATTACTTGACATGGCAAAAAAGTGAAAATTAGCTTATATTTCAAAAGATGTGATTAAAGATCTTCGAAGGAGGAGTTTATCCTGGATCATCCAGATGGTCTCTAAATGCAATCACAAATATACTTTTTTTTTTTAAAGATTTTATTTATTTACTTTTGCAAGAAATAGTCAGAGGGGGAGAGAGAGAGAGAGAGAGAGATTGAGCATGAGTGTGGGGAGCGGCAGAGGGAGAAGCAGACTCCCTGCTGAGCAGGGAGCCCAGTGCAGGACTCAATCCCAGGACCCTGGGATCATGACCTAAACCGAAGACAGACAGCAGATGCTTAACCGGCTGAGCTACTCAGGCACCCACAAATATCTTTTTTTTTTAAGATTTATTTATTTATTTGAGAGAGAGAGAGAATGAGTGGGGGTAGGGCAGGAGGAGAGAATCTTCAAGCAGACTCCCCGCTGAGTGCGGGGCCCCACTCCGGGCTCAATCTCAGGACCCATGAGATCATGGCCTGAACCAAAACCAAGAGTCAGAAGCTTAACCGACTGAGCCACCCAGGCAGCTCTAATAAATATCCTTATAATAGATAGGCAGAGGGAGTTTGGAACAGACACACACAGAGGAGAAGACTCAATGTGGCCTCTGAGGCAGAGACTGGAGGGATGTGGCCACATGTCAAGCAAGAAGCTGCAAGAAGCAAGGAGTGGCTTCATCACTAGAGACTTCAGAGGGAGTGCACATAGCTAACACCTTAATTTCAGACTTCTGGCCTCTAAAATTGTTAGAGAATAAATTTCAGTGGCTTTAAGCCACCCAATTTGTGTACGTTGTTACAGTAGCCACAGGAAACAAGCACAGTGTTCTCATCTGTGAAGACTGAGTCTCTAGGGATGGTGTCTCTAACTCTTTGCGCCACTGCACATTGAGATTTGGACTTTTCATGACCCAAGTCATACTTCAAGCCAGCAAGATGCCTTCAACATAACAGACACTGTTATCATACTCTGGTGGTACAAAAATGAATACCACTCAACTATGCTTTTGCAGAACTCAGAGTCCAAAGAGGAGGCAGCAGACACATACATGATAGTACAACGTCATATGTGACTAAAAATTTGCTACATGACCTGAAGGGTATTTATTTAAATACTCTAAATATTTGATCATTCCATTTGAGACACCTCCACCTTCAGTGCTCTTTCCTGAATGTGACAAATACCCCACCTCAGAGATTTTGCATCTGCCATGTAGCTGTCCCACCCCACTGGTCTCCTAAAGTTTTTGCACAATGGCACTTTTTCAGCTAATCTTTCATGGAACAAGCTATGTAAAACTGCATTTGTCCTTCCTTGGCCCTTTGGAAATGTTTTATCCTCTTTCCCTGCTTTGTTACTATTATTTTTTCATAACACTCATCATCAACTAACTATATATATACATAATTTTATAATTTTATAATGTATAAAAATAATATATGGTGTATACACACACATATACTATATATATATATATATACATGTATATATATAATAACTCATTTATGTATTCATTTCCTGTATTCTCCAAGGCAAGGGCAAGGATCATTTTGCCAATTTTGTCCACTGTTATATCTCTAGCACTTACAATCATTTCTGTCACAAAGATATTCACCAAGTAAGAGTTATTTTCAACTAACACTTTGGTTGTGTTTATTTAAAAAAAAAATCCTAGTTAAATGAACTCCTTCAAGTTTGGAATAAATTCACATCACCTTACAGTAATATCCTGTTTCTGAGATAGGGTAAACTAGATAAGCATTGTTTAAAATGAATGTGAATGAGCTAATTCTTAAATTATCATTATTTGTGAAATTCTAATATATACAAAAATAGCTTAAAGAAAACAATGGAAGACACAATATTGCCCTGGTAGCTTAAGGCCAAAAAGTTGCAAATGGCTAGGGAGACTACTTCAAGTCAGCCTTTTAAAAGGGCTCTCTGCTCAGCAGGAAGCCTGCTTCTCCCTTTCCCACTCCCCCTGCTTATTTCTGCTCTCGCTAACTCTCTCTGTCAAATAAATAAATAAAATCTTTTTAAAAAAATATAAATAAATAAATAAATAAATAAATAAATAAATAAATAAAATGTCAGGGTCAACAGAAATGCAGCTCAGTGGTTATGATATTGAAGTGAAATTCAGCCTTTTCTTATAGTCTGCAACACTGTAACAAGAGCATTTTACTGACATGGTGCCATCCTACATTCTTCAGAACTGCAAATCTACTCTCAACAGTAGCCAAGAAAAAGAATTACTATGAAGCAATGTCCAGGAATGGAAAACAAAACAAAACAAAACAAAACAAAACCTGTTTCAAAGACCGTTTCCATTACCAACATTCCGAACTTGGTGTTTCTTCATATCTATATGTTAATTGACTTAATTCTCTCTACTTTCCTACCTATCTCCTCTCTCTATAAATATTGTTTATATACCTATAAATTCCTTATGCTCCTCATGCTACTGGATCTTAAACACTTTTAAACAATTAGTATTAAATTAGTATTAAATTTAAATTAGTATTTAAATAATGAAATAAGTAATTTGAAGTTCTGGATCAGGTAAATAAAAATGATTTTGTACCTTAAGAAGATAAAGAATTTTTAAAAAGTTAAATAAGGTTTTCATAAGTCTTCTCTAATATCATTTAACTTGTTAAATGTGAGGCATAATATGTAATTTAATAGTTAGCATTTAAAAGAGGTCTATATTAAATAGTAAGATACAATATCATCAGCAACTAATAACAATAAATTTCAAATAAGAAAAATGAATAGCGAAGTCATACAGCCAATGTACAAAGAACTGAGCTCTGTTTAATCTATTCCCATGGTCCTGGTCTGAACACCAGCAGGAGGGGTAGTTAGTCCCTTAGTACCATGCCCCCCCCCCCACACACACCCCTCCCCCATAATATTCTGGGGTGATCCAAAAAAGAGGATTCAGAGGCAAAATAAAATTAATAATTTAAACATATAACTCAACTAATGTATCAGTCTAAAAGGAGGAATGCACAAAAAATAGATTTAAGAACAAATGTGTCACTATTTTATAAATGCCTTAGCCAACATATTTAACAATAAACACTTTTATTAGCTTTAGTTTGTGCAAGCTGCATTTTTAAAAGGTAAAATACACTGCTCTCAAGTTTTAGTACCTACGATTTGCTTTCTGGAGTTTATTATACAGGATGAATTCTTTTTACAAACATATACAAAAGAATTGTTAAAAATTAATTGCAATAGGAGGTGTCAATGATGAAGTATTATAGAACAATAACTTTTCAAAAAGGTGGCTGTGATTGAATTTAAAGTACATATTATTGTTATTAGGCATAGTAGCAGTAAGTGAAGGGCAGCTTATTAACTATTTTTATTTAAGAATAGGGTTTCCTATACTAATCATTCAGTTATTGGCCCAGTCCCATGAGAAAGGACAATGGAAAGCCAGTGTGGATAAATATGCCACATCTAATTAATCTTCACATAAAACACACACATACGTACACACATTCATACTGTGAAACTGTAAATTAAATCACTGCTAACTAAGTGTCATGAACACTAAATGTTGCAAGCATTAAAAATATTTTTAAAAACTTAAGAAAACTGTACTATTATGCAGAATTTTAATCCAGCTTTTCTTTCGAAGGAAAAACAAATGTAACAGTCTTGATTCCCTCTTTTAATTTCTCCCTTGTGTTTTCTAAATAAATAGAGAGAGAGTTTGGAAGCTTCAGGGAGATTTATAGTTTAAGATAGTAGGAATGGGCCATCAGAGTTTTTGTTTTTTTATTTTAATGAAGGATTCCACTACGTGGATTAAGTAAAAGCAGTTGAAATATCCTAGAAAAACAGCTGTGTCAAGTGGCATTCCAAAGCTCCTGTTGAAACTGAGGCAACCTACCAATTTCAGAAATTAAAAATTTAAGGAATAATTGGCAATAAAGAATCATTTTATGAATAATTGACAATCAGCTTTTGAATTTTATAGCTTACCGTTGTTCAGGCTGCAAGTTGCTGCAGTTTTTCCCCAGAATATGATTAAGAATATGATTTGTCTTTTGACATGTTTTCTTAACCAGGGTAATGATGTTCAATATGGCACCAATACCTTTTGATCTACGCAGTCTAAGTGCATGTATGACTGTGGCTGACATACACCCTACATAGACAGGTGCAAGGATGAACAGACAGAAGACAAGACAGATTGTATGTACACAAATGTAGGTGTATGTATACTGATTAATAAACTTTAAATTTTTTATAATAGAAGAAAAACAGAAACATGATAAACAAATAATATGTATTTAGTTTGAGGTTCTGGTATTGATTAAATAACAATAAATATTTTTTTCAGCTCCAAATGAAATATTGGCTTTGATTACTGGTTTATAATTTATTAATTTCAAACTGGTATTAATTTGTGTATAAAAAATTTACCAAAAGTATATGTGTAAGTACAAAAACCTGACTCCTATCACTTTTCACATTCTGATATCTTACTACTTCTAATAACTATAAAACATTAGAAAGGTACATGCCAGTCATGACATTTTAGACATGACACAGATTAAAATACACAATTATCATATGATCTCGCTGATACGTGAAATTGTGGAATTTAAGAAACATAACAGAGAATCATAGGGGAAGAGAGGGAAAAGAATAAAACAAGATTAAATCAGAGGGAGACAAACCATAAGAGACTCTTAAGCACAGGAAACAAACTGAGGGTTGCTGGAGGGGAGAGGGTGGGGGATGGGGTAACTGGGTGATGGACATTAATAAGGAGGGCACATGATGAAATGAGCACTGGGTATTATATAAGACTGGTGAATCACTGACCTATACCTCTGAAACCAATAATACATTATATGTTAATTGAATTTAAATAAAAATAAATTAATTAAAAAATAATATACACAGTATCTCAAAACTATTGTTTATGACACATTTTGCAGAGGACATATATTACAATTGGAAAAGTTAAATGGAAACAGTTGTACATGTTGATTTTTATTTGGAAATTTATTCAAGATTACCTGTAAGCATGGTACTATGCTTACAAAGCAATGGATACACATACATATACTATTCATACGTGTATGCTGTTTTATACTATTCCTATTAAGTGAATGTTATTTTTATAAGCATTATTTCTTTGCAAAATATGTCAGGAAATTAGGGTATATTTAAATCAAAAACTTACATTTAAGTCCCCACAACATTTGAACTTGGAAAGAGGAACAGTGACTCTATTGGTATGTGTTTCTTTCTTTCTTCTTTTTTTTTTTTAATATTTTACTTATTTATTTGACAGAGAGAGAGACAGCAAGAGAGGGACAGGGGGAGTGGGAGAGGGAGAAGCAGGCTTCCTGCAGAGCGGGGAGCCCGATGCGGGGCTCGATCCCAGCACCCTGGGATCATGACCTGAGCCGAAGGCAGACGCTTAACGACTGAGCCACCCAGGCGCCCTATTAGCATGTGTTTCTATGCACACATTTGTACCAACTATTTAAGAATTTTACATTGATACTTAAACTTTTTATTTTTATTGTCATTTTCTAGAGCTAGTGTACCTACAATATTGTCAAATGGCTTTTAACTATTTATGAAGTTAATCATAATTTATTGTTTAGATATGTTGCATTCTTGAAATAAACCCTCTTTGCTTATATTATCTTACTCTTTTTTTTTTTTTTAATGTATTGCTGAATTAATTCCACTAATACTCACTTGGACTTGTGCACTTATTTTGTTGGCGCTACGTGTCCAACACAGTGGTAAACACAGTTCCTTGGCACCCCTGTCTGAATTCAGTTTCTAGTTCTTATAGGGAATACAGAAAAGTGAAGCAACAACCCCCATGGTGTTAAGTGATGGTGACTGCTCCTCTACTGACCTCTACCTGAAGTAATCACTGCTCTTGTGTGTGTGCGTGTGCACGTGTGCGTACGCACACACACGCATAAATACATTGCTATTCTGATTTTCTTTTGGGGATGTCTTTCACCCATGTTCTGTCTCTGTAATCTGAATGAGGCTGAACCCCTCTTTCCAGGTGTGCACTTGTAAACCTTCCAACCAGTAAGAGCAAGTGGTTCACAAAGTGTGGTCACTGGTCCCAACTTCAGCATCACTTAAGAAATTGTTCAAACTGCAGATTCTTGGGCCCCAGCCCAGCTCTGGTATTGGAGCTGGTTCTATGTTTTTTACCAAGCCCTCCAGGTGATTCTGATGCATACTAAAAATCTGAATATCCTAGGAAAGAGTGATCATTTTAGAGATGGTCATGTGTCACAAGGGATCACTGAGAGTCAACACTGAAACTTGTGATGGAACTAGAAGGAAAAAGACATTCTTTATCTTCCTGTGGCTAAGCTGCTAAAGCTGGAAGTATCTCAGCCCAGAGCTGCTATGTGGTTATCCTTACCTTCATTTATAAAAAATTTGCTTCTGAACAAAACCAAACAGAGGAAATCAGAGCTGAAGGAAGAGGAAAAAGCCAGATTTTTGGACACACTTTTTAAGCATCTGATTTCACTTGGTGTCTGAAGCATTGCTATAGTTCTTTTCCATTATGAAGTCTTTTTTTTGTTCTTAACCAATTTGAGTTGAATTCCTGTCAATCACAACAAAACACATCATAATACTGCATCCTTTGAAAATACTTTTTTTTTTCATTTTTATGTTATCCAATGCATTTTTTATTTCATTCCATGGGTCCAAGTTAGGGCCCTTGAAGTTGGAAATTAGAGAAACAAGGCTGTTGTCTGGGAATTGTTACATGAAATCAGCACAGCAAAACATTACAGGCGGACTGTTCTTAAAAGGACCATTAGATCCCAGGCCATGAGAACTTCATTATGACTTGACAGAAATTTAAACATTGCAGGCATGCCTCATTTTATGGCATTTCATTGTATTTTGCTTCACAGATATTTCATTTTTTTACAAATTTAAAGTTTGTAACAACCCTGAATCAACTAGTCTACTGGCCCCATTTTTCCAACAGCGTGTTCTCACTTTGTGTTTCTGTGTCACATTTTGGCAATCTCACAATATCTCAAACTTATTCATTATTATCATTTTTGTTATGGTGATATGTGATCAGTGATCTTTGATGTTACTATTATATTTATTTTGGGGTGTCACAAACCATGCTCATATAAGACAATGAACTCCATCAATAAATGTTTTGTGTTCTGTTACACCCACTGACCATACTCTTGTCTCTCTCCCTCTCCTCCAACCTTCCTATTCTCTGAGACACAATATTGAATTAGGCCAGTGAATCATCCTACACTGGTCTCTAAGTGTTCAAATAAAAGGAAAAGTCACAATCTCTCTCTTCAAATCACTAGCTAGAAATGATAAAGCATAGAAAGGAAGGCATGCTGAAAGTGAAGACAGGCTGAAAGGTAGGACTCTTGCACCAAACAATTAGCCAAATTGTGAATGCAAAAAAAATAAAAATAAAAACTAAATTTAAAAAAAAATATTGAAGAAAATTAAAAGTATTACTTCAGTGAACACACAAATGATGAGAAAACAAATACAGCCTTATTGCTGATACAGAGAAAATTTCAGTGGTCTGGATAGAAGATCAAACCAGCCACAACACTCCCTTAAGCCAAAGCCTGATCCAGAGCAAGGCTGAAGCCTGATCCAGGGCAAGGCCGTAACTTTCTTCAATTCTAGGAAGCCTGGTAGAAGTGAAGAAGCTGAAGAAGAAAAGCTGATTAGCAGAGGCTGGTCCATGAGGTTTGGGGAAAGAAGCCATCTCCATAGCAGAAGAATACAAGATGAAGCAGCAAGTGCTGTTGTAGAAGCTGCAGCAAGTTTGCAGAGAAGATCTAGCTCAGATCATTGATGAAGGTGGATACACTAAGCAATGGATTTTCAGTGTAGATGAAACAACCTTCTATTGGAAGAAATGCCATCTAGGACTTTCCCAGCTAGAGAGGTCAATGCCTGGCTTCTAAACTTCAAAGAACAGGCTGACTCAAAATCACCCTGTGCAGTTGGGACTTCAAGCTGAAGCCAATTTTCACTGACCATTTCAAAAATCCTAGGACTCTTAAGAATTATGGGAAATCTATTCTGTTCTCTATAAATGGAACAACAAAGCCTGGATGACAGCACATCTGTTTACAGCATGGTTTACTGAATATTTTAAGCCCATTGTTGAGATCTACTGCTCAGAAAAAAAGGTTTCAAAACATGGCTGGTCATTGACAAGGCACCTGGTCACCCAAGAGCTCTCATGGAGATGTCCAAGCAGATTAATGTTGCTTTCATGCCTGTTAACACAACATCCATTCTGAAGTCCATGGATCAAGGAGTGATTTCTACTTTCAAGTCTTATTTTTTAAGAAATACATTTGGTATGGCTATCACTGCCATAGATAGTGATTCCTCTGATAGATCTAGGCAAAGTTAATTGAAAACGTTCTAGAAAGGATTCACCATTCTAGACACCATTAAGAATATTTGTGATTCATGGGAAGAGGTCAAAATATGAACATTAAAAAGAGTTTGGAAGAAGTAGATTCCAACCCTCACGGATGGCTTTGAGAAATTCAAGACTTCTATGAAGGAAGTAACTACAGATGTAGTAAAATAGCAAGAGAACTAGAGTTACAAGTAGTGCCTGAAGATGGGACTGAATTGCTGCAAGCTCATAATAAAACTCGAACAGATGATAAGTTGCTTCTTATATATGAGCAAAGAAAGTGGTTTCTGGAGATGGAAGCTATTGGTAAAGATGCTGTGAAGATTGCTGAAATGACAATAAAGGATTTAGAATAGTATATGAACCTAGTTGTGAAAGCATTGGTAGGGTTTGAGAGGATGGACTCCAATTTTGAAAGAATTCTGCTGTGGGTAAAATGTTATCAAACAGCATTGTATGCTACAGAGATAACGTCTGTTGAAAGAATCAACTGATGTGGCAAACCTCACTGCTGTCTTATTTTAAGAACTGCCACAGCCACCCAATCATCAGCAACCACCAATTAAGCAGCCATCAACATCAAGGCATGATTCTCCACCAGCAAAAAATTATGACTTGCTGAAAGCTTAGATGATGGTCAGCAGTTTTTAGCAATAAAACATTTTTAAATTAAGGCACAGATACGCCTTTTTTTAAAAAAGACGTAATGCTACTGGACACTTAATAGACTACAATATAGTATAAACATAACTTTTATGTGCACTGGGGATTCCTAAAATTCATTTGACAGTGATATTTGCATTCTGGTGGTTGGAACCCCCAATATCTCTGAAGTTTGCCTGTATGTGTAGAAATAATGTATTATCAAAAAAAGTTTTGGATGCTTTATAGCATAAGAAAAGGTGCCTTAGAAGCAAACATTAACAGGACTTGGGCATGTACTCTTTGAGGAACAAAGTGTCAACTGTGCTGTCAGATGGCAGGTGTGTCTCTATTATGAATAAGGGGGTAGCTGACTGGCTGGGTATAATGTCATTAATATATTGAAACTATGTAAGAAATCCCACTTGCATTGACTGTTTCTGTATATAGGCATATAAGAAGTCTTCTGCTTATAATGTGCCTGCCCAAGAGTTAAGTTAATAAACACACTGCTTAACCTAGAAACATAGAAAGCGTTTCAGGATTCAAAGACTCTTGGTTAATTTAAAAATGAAGACAACATGCGTCTTCTCCAGATACAAAGTTAATTGATGGGGGTAATAGAGGGGATTATTAGTAATATTTTAGAAAAAGAAACAATGAAATAAATAGTAGCTGTCTCATAATCTCCAAATGTAACTGTTGTTTATTTGTATTACTAGACCCACATTAAATATTAACATTCCCCAAGCTGATAAATGGCCCACAGCAAAGCTGGTGCTCATCTAATTCACACAATTTCATTGATATAAGTGTTCTATTAAAAAGTGTCTTTATGGTGCCTTAATTATATTTGAAAGTTCCATTAAAACCCTTGGCAAATTAGCAGACTGTTTAAATCTGTAGGGAGCTACCTGTAAAATTCACTTCTTTGTTTTTGGTTAACTTCTGGAGCCACATACTTTGGTGGGTAGGAAAAGAATATAAGCATATTTAAAATAAGGAAGAAACACATATGCCTATTGCCATAATATCTATAGAAATCATAAGAACATTATTCATACAATCTCTTCTAGAAATTTGCTTCTGAGGAGGGAAATGTGATAGATTCAATCTTGAGGATTTGGGCCAGAAATCCAAAGCACAAAAATGTAAGGACCTCCAAGGCTCTGATGAGATTTTTCTGGGTAGATACTCCATTGTTCTAATTTCTCTCATTTCCCAAATTAATCATATCAATACTGGTATAGAAATCCCTAAATGCTCACTGGGTGGGTGTTATAGAAAGAAAACTTTCTTCCATTCTTTCACCCATGCTCTGTCCATGCTCAGATCTCCAAAGGGATTCTTTCGGAGATCTGAAAGGGCTGGGATATGGATGGAGTGTTGAAAGTCCCTGGGTCAGTAACAAGGTGCATTTACACAAGAAAATGAGAAACTGAATTGTTAATCCAGAACAAATTATGATTTCCTACAACTGAAAAGAAAAACAGAACTGTTTTCCCTAAAGTAATATTCAAGCAAAAAGTTTGGAAGTAAAAATACCTTCAAAATACATATGCACAGGTGATGAATAGATTAACTTTCTTACAACTTTGACTTGTGATTTAAAAAGGGAGTCAGTAGAATAAAACAAAGTAAAGATTTAACAAGATAAAACTCAGAGCTCAAGTCAAACTCATGTCTTAAAACACCTATATTTGTGATACTTTCATCATTCAAGAAGAATGATTGATTCCAACGCATTTCCAACAGTTTAGATGAAAGAACATATAAGCCTTTGAAGTTACTATTCTGCACAAATAGCATTTGCAAAAATGAGGTTAAGAGTGCTTCCTCCACTATGTCACAAGAAGTATGTTTTTATAATAGAAAAATATGACAGCTTCATGTCTAAAATAAAGCAAATAAAAATACAAATATCTGTAAATTATTTCCTTTATTTCAATATTCCATTGACAACCTTTTTCAAATTATTTTAGTCCCCTAAATTAATTTGCTAATCTATGATTAATAATTAATCTTTATTCAAAAAAATAAAATATCAAATGTAAAGTACAAATGGAAAATTCTTAGGAAACTGCTTGATAATACATCTTTATATGTGCTTTTTTAAAGCTTATAAGACGGAAATCTTCATTTCCTTACATAACTATTTTTTCCTGTGATTCACTATTTTATTCACCAGTTGTAACAGAAACATCTGGTTTCAGGAATTAAAAAGTTTACAAATATAAAATTATGTGAAAACTCACAAGTGTATCTATCTACCTTGGGAAATAGCAGAAACTGGGGTTCTTAGCACCCATTTTCAGTAATTTATGGTAACAGGATGCTTTTTGATCTGTGGAATTTCAATGATGAAAAAAATTAACTACTTTTGTGACACTAAACTAACACAAAATGAAATACTATATGCAAATACCTTTTGTTCTGAAAGAACTTTACTCACTTTAATGATTTCTGGTGGCACAGGTGCAGAAATACTAAAATAATATATATAGGGAAAGAAGGTGTAATGAAAAAATGCCACTTGTTATAAACTGTTGATAGCCCTTGGGTATTAGACAAATGATCTAGTTCTCACTGAAATGTGCTTACAAATTGAGGTGAAAGATAAAAGACAAAAAGCATTTTGTTTAGAATCACTATCTCTCCCCCCCTCCCCCTTAGTGTTCTCAGCACCATGTAGTTAGAGAAGGGTTAGAACATTCTAAGTCTCACTCTATCTCTATGCATAGGTAGATTCAGGGTCAATCATTCAAAGAAGACATGCATTAGATGAGGGTCACATAAGGAGATTTAACTATAAACAATTATATATACATATATGCATTATTTCCTTGATAAGCCAATGTTAATTAGAAATTCTAGTTAATGCCAAGCAGGAACAAAGTTAGAGTCTCTACATCCCAGTGTTCAAAAATCACAGAAAATGATGTGCCATTAAATATTTCCAATAATGAATAAGGACATATATGAACGTAAGTTTTAATGGAAAATTCATTTCCAAACAATTGACTTATAAAGTATACCCTAAGTTTTTAATTTTTTCATCTTTTAAAATCTGTATTGATACCTTATCAATATTCTTTGTGCAGCAAGTAACTTATATACATAAGCATGACCAGATAGATTAATATAGACATACAAATAAATGTTCATTGCACAAAAGTAATAAATATAATAAAAAAAAGAATTCTGTGAGCATGCCCAGACTTCAGATAACAGATTTAAAATAAAAGATTCTATTGGATCATGTAAAAATACTGTAAAGTTTTGGGTGAATCTCTAAAAACACAATTCATAGCTTTAATTATAAATTTCACTTTTCTAGAAGTTAGTTTATTTAGTGTTATTTCATGCATGAATATGTAAGCTTCTTTTTTTAGCATCAAATATATTTTTAGTATCTTTCAAAAGAGTTTACTCTGTAAATGCTCCTTTTTAAAATTGTCACTGGTTATTTGACACCACTCATTCCACTGGACAGGTGAGATATAGTTCTTTTTTTACTCCAAGAGGTAGACATTTCACATGTAATTAACAGAAAATCTCAAAGGGAGTTTTTTATACATCATCCCTGAACAGCCTCAGTAAGTAGTGTTTTTACTGTCTATCTCTACTTATGCCACATAGGTCCTATCTTTAAAGTCTTCTAGTTTATTGTGTTTTGATGATTTTGCTAGTGTTTGGTTTCTTTTGATATTTCTTAATGTTTTTTTATTTTATATACTTTAAAATACTTTATAAGACTACCAAGGGAAATAAACCAGAATTTAGTACTTGCAATCACTTTAAACACTCTAAGAGCTTTAATTAATATGTATTTTTACATTTCAGTTGGACTATTCAAAAAAATAACAAAAGAAAGAAAAAGAAAAGCTGAGACATTTAATCAGCAATACAATTCCTGAATATTTTGTTGAAAAGAAATTGCTGATGGAGAGGACGTGTCACTTCATTAGCTTTTTTAATATGCCAGATCCATACAGTTTCAAATATAATATGCAATATTTAATTAGCTGAATTATATAAACTGGAAATGTAGGATTTTCAGTACCACTTAAGATCTCTGAAAAGATACTGCTTCAATGATAGTACTAGCTAATATGTCTGTGGAAATTTAAGTTCATCTATGTCTTTTTAGGTATTGTTTAAAATTTTCTTTCATTCTTTTTATATAGTTAAGTTTTTACTCTTTATTTTCATTTTTAAGAACCAATATAGAATTGTATTACAAACAGTTTGCTTTGAACACTTCTAAACAGTTAAGTCTTGAGAATCAAAATTGTGCAATGTGGCCTCTGTTATTAATTATATAAACATTAATTTGCTGTAAGTGTCTAAATACATCTTAAAACAAGGGGAGCCTGTTTGTGGGTGGCAATGTTGTTAATATATTTTTGCATCATAGCCTACAGTCATATCCACAAGACACGCAGACACTTTCTCATACCGAACTCTGAAAATAGTGACAATGCACATTTACAAGACTGTTTTCCTGCTGACTCTGCTACCCAAATCAGTCCCTGCCATTAGTGTTTCTTTCCAGTATATTAGCTTGGGATGCTCTAGATAGTTCCACTTTTCTTTCTCTTTTCCATCCATCTGAGTACAGTTTCAGTTCCATTTAAGAAAATATATCTGGTTACCCAACAGCTACTTTAGTCTACCTCTGAACCTTACCTCGTGCCTGCTAATGGCTTCTGATAAGAACATATAAGATGCAGGTTAGGAAAATGTGCATGAGACATGAATGCAAGTCAAATATCATCTTCTACCATACTAAAGGAAAGATTTTACAAGCATTCAAGTGAAAAGAAATGGAAAAAAAGTCACATTTCTATTGCAATAAAAGTAACAAAAAAGAATTTGATAAACGCTTTTACTTTTAATTCCAGAAGAAATTTATAATTCAGAACACCTCTAAGACCTCAGTCTGTTGATAACAAACATCTCTTTCAGCAACTTAGCAAAAGAAAAAAGAAAAAAAATCTATTTTATCCCATTATTAAACATTATATAATTTTTTTCATAGTTTCATGAAAAAAATGGTTGAGTCTGTTATTTTTAAGATTCAGCAGAAGGATTCAAAATAGAATAATCTCCCCAACAAATAGATTAATCAAAAACCTATTCTTTGGTGATTATTAAGAACTGATTAAATTAAAATGATACATTCTCTTTCTCAATTACCAATAATTTAAAATATCAAAGAACAAAACATTTCAAAATGTATAGATTTTTATATCAATTATCAAAGTCATTTTTACAAAATCAGTAGATAACCAAATTAGAATGCTTCCAAAATCAATTTTTGAGGTATGAGAATAACTCTTTCACATTATCTATGAAAAAGAAATTTAAGTGGGATGTCCCAATTATTCATTATTCTGTACCACAACAAAATGGCATATGCATAGATCTTGTTAATACTGAGAATAGGAGAGTCTTTTTCAGATGCCTCTCGCCTCCTCTTTCCTCATTGTCTCTTTCTCCCAAGATATTTCTGGATGCCAAAACTAATTTCTGCACTGGAATCAGCATATACATATCACACTCTGTGTTCTGAACTTCTTTTCTCCCTTTCTCATTAAAATTTTCTTTCAAGGGTCTAATTTTTTTAGAATAAAGACTGAAGAGAATCTTAGTTCCTGATGCCCCACAGCAAGCCTGGAGGTGGCTTGATATGTTGTTTATGGCTTCTCAGGATCAAGGGCATTTTATCAAAATGGCATCACTCATTAAATGACAGAGTAACTACGATGATTTAATAGACTGTGTCTGTACTCTCTGAGCATTACCGGAAAATACTATAAATGATTTGTTAAGGACCATCAGTGATAAAAGAACTCAAAGAATGGCTAAGTATGAATTCTGAATGACTAAAATTGTTTACAGCACTGACATAAAAGTTAATCATTGGATAATTAGTACAAACTTTGCCCTTTAAGAAACTAACATGGTACATAATATTAAAAACGGATGCCAACCTGGTGGTTAAAGAAGAAATGATTCAGTCATTCTTGTTAAACATGATTATATCATCTAAATGTTACTTCGAAATGGCTGTAATTAAGAGATCAATTAGACGTTTGGATTGTCATTAACCATAAAAAGTACAATTATGACCTCAACTTGTTAATAATTTTTCACTGTTTGCAAGTTCCAGACTTATTGGTTTACTCAAAATATATATGAAATGATGAATGGGGTAAAAAATGAATATAGAGGGGCGCCTGTGTGGCTCAGTCATTAAGCGTCTGCCTTAGGCTCAGGTCCTGATCCCAGGGTCCTGGGATCAAGTCCTGCATCCAGCTCCCTGCTCTGCGGGAAGCCTGCCTCTCCCTCTCCCACTTCCCCTGCTTGTGTTCCCTCTCTTGCTGTGTCTCTGTCAAATAAATAAATAAAATCTTTAAAAAATGAATATATACACATATATGTAGGTTTTTTGTACTGTTTAGTTTTTTAGAATGTAGACTCCTGCCATTTCTAACCTGGATCTTTACCATTTAATTTTGCAAGGTGCTTAATGCTAATTGTGTGTTCATGTGATCACTGAATGAGTGATTTTGATGATTAAAAAGAAAACATTTCAAAAAAAAAAAAGAAAAAGAAAACATTTCCAGTTAGACATAATTCCAAATTTTCAAATCCACAAATTCTCATTGAGAGAATAAAGATAAATCAGTTATATCTTACACAGTGTGCTTTACATTTTGTATTTTTTTTTAATGTTACCATATTTTTGTCTTTCAAACTATTTATCTGCATTCTACCTTTATGTGAGGGATTTTCCCTTTGTGGTGCAAAACCTACTTGCAAAACACACACAAAAATCTATGCAAATGGATCAAAAGTGAGCACAACTCAGAATATTGAAAAGAAGATAAAAATGGTAATGCAGAAGAACGAGAAAGAGAAATAACATAACAAAAAAAAATAAAAAAGATTGATTTTTCTTTTTTTTTTTTTTTTTTAAATAGGCTCCACACCCAGGATGGAGCCCAACGTGGGGCCTGAACTCATAGACTGTAAGATCAAAACCTTAGCTGAGAGTTGGACACTCAACCGACTGAACCACCCAGACACCCCATTTTGTTTTTTGGTTGAGGTGGGACAATAAATGACCTAAAAGCTTTTGGCTAATTAATTATTTCTAGGGAAGAAATACGTTATTTTAAAAGGAAAATAACTATTGATTTATACTAATGTTTCCAAAAAACATCCATGTTTTAATATTTCTTAGTTTTCTATTGATATGTTAAAAAGTCATCATAATTATTGTCAATATTCCAAAATTCATAGCCATTACCCCATATTTCAAAATCATAACCAAATAGATAAAACAGTCAAACACATTTTCTTTGATACTTTGACTATTGCTTTAATCTGTAGCAAACAATAGTTGGCTTCAATATAAATACTTACAAGATAATGATTTGGCTTACAATGTAATCAAGATTCATTAAAGATTTAACAAATAGAAAAATATTTTAATGTAATATATAATGTTAAAAATGCATGCATGTTAAGACCTTTCTAAAGATATTTATTTCTAATTACTTGCTCTCCCACTCTTTCCATTTCAAAATGTCTAATGAAACCTTAAGGTTAAATGTTTGTAAAAATAATATTGACAAGCTTTCTATTCATAGATTTTCTTTTTGTCCTTAGTTACATTAGGACTTTAGGGTGTAAAAAATGCCTAAAAATAATTTATTTACTATGTTCTATCTCATCAAGTGCAAAAGCTTAGCAAGTAAACTCACTATGTTTACTTTTTAGATTGGATGAAGTCATGAGAATAGAAGGAAGGTGATATTTCACAAATCACATTTCAAGGTGAAAGCTAGCATAAAATTAAGGGATATTTCATCACCAGACCCTATTGCTGATTTTCTACCTTTTCTAAAACTGGGTTATCTATTATTTAAAGAAGACACAGTAATTTCAATGTATGATTTCTACCCCTTATAAGCTTCTTAAAAACATGATTATAGTCATTATGAATGCAAAAAATAATACTAGACTTTTGGCAAAATTTTGGCCTTTAGTTTTCACCTCTTACTCTCCAGGAGACAACAATCTTAAGGTTTTAACTATTCCCGTTTTAGTTAGAATATGAGCTTTCATTTGATTTCATCCACAGCTTTAATTATTGTAATGCAGAATGACATAATGTAGTTCAGCTTCCTGAATACTCTTCCCTACTCTTGGGAAATATATAATATAGAACAGAAATGATAATTATATATATCTTGAGGCACCTGGGTGGCTCAGTTGGTAAAGCATCTGACTCTTGATTTCATCTCAGGTCATGGTCTCAGGGTCGTGAGGCTGAGCCCCATGTTCGGTTCTGCCCTGGGAATGGAGCCTGCTTGGGATTCTCTCCCTCTCCCTCTATCTCACCCTTACCCCTCTCCCTCCTCTCAAAATTTATATAGATCTGGATGCTGGGGTGATAGAAGCAATTGCAAAACTATCCTATTTACTATGTTTGGTGTTCTTCCCCACTCACCTTTTTTCCTAAAATAATCTAATCCATGTCCACATCTAGATTAGCCATACTATCTAGTTATGGCTTTTTTGCTGCAGTACTACTAAATAATAACCCTATAATGGATTATATGCAAACACTAAATGTTCCTGTCCTGTTGCTACCACTTGACTCTTGTCAATGATGAGCACGTCTACTTTCATTCGTTAGTGACTTCTTAACTTACTTGCCATAAACTGATTGCCAGCTTATCTCTTTCCTTTCTCTCTCTCCACACATCTGTCCTAATTCCTGTGTTCCTTCCAAGCACCACTTGTTGATTCTCCTTGCTGAAAGCTGGATGCTGACCCAACATCCTTGATGAAGTTACTGTATGTCCTTACCAGTCAACAAATCATCAGTGTTGCTTCTAGTCTCATTCATATAATGAATCTGCTCTCAAAGATGATGAAATCCAGCATTCATTGTTCTTCTTGACTTTAACAGCACTTCCAAATTCATAGACATCTGAATTTCTAATATTCTCCACTTCTTACTGACTGTGATAACATGTTCTACCACATCTCTCTACGTTTTTTTAATCTGCAGAATAGAAAAGGGCTCTGTTAGCATTTTGCTTATCTTTCTCTGTATTTGTTACCTTGCATAATTCATCTCTCCTAAAGCTTCAACTAATTTCTTAGACCATGGAAACTAGATCTCCTGCCAAGACCTCTCTGGCTTGCATTATTTCTTGCTGCCTATATAACACTGACCCCTGAAGTCCCACCCCACCCCCGCACACTTTATTTTCAAACTTAAATAAAACTGAACTGGTCACATTCTGATATATCTCTCTAAATATTCTTTGGCAGCATAATCTTAGACATCTATCAGAATGATGAGCTTGTAAGCATGTCTTAGCTTTTTTTTTTTTTTTTTTTAATCTCCAAAATTCAGTCATTCATCTGGATTCTTTTTTTCCAGAGTAATTAATTTGTTAAAGACTGTAACCTCTGTGTGGGACAATATTAATTTTTTTTTCTTCCCAATTGTAACTCTCATATTGTTGTCAAGTCTCTCTTCTTTGTTGGTCAGCTGATATCATGAATAATATCTGAAATGAATTCCAGTTTAGAATTGTAAAATAAATTCTAATTCAAAGAGCTCATTTCACCATCATTAGCTCCTCCCACTCCAGAACTAAAAGAACACAGAAGGGTGGTCTGATCCTGAGACGTCTCCTGCTCTTCTCTATTTTCAAAGAATAATTGGTCTGATCATATAAGGAGGGTAGTTGAAGAGGAGAAAGTTAAAATATTTCTTTAAATAATGCCCCTCAGTTGCAGTCCTCTCTCTGTTGGTTTTCATGGCTTTTCTGGACAGCTTCTTGGGGTGAGAATGCTTTCTTGCAGCAGGTATCCAGTTGCTGGTTCTGGAGAAATACATGTGCCTTTTTCAGAGGGCTCTGGTTGCAGTCTTCAATGCTCAGCTCCCAGATATGGAAGGTAGTTCAATCATTTTCCTTAGCTCTTGCCCCTCTGTTCCTGCACCCCATAGTCTCTTGTCTGCAGGATTTCATTCAATACCTCTCCTTTCCAGTATTCCTAAATATAGCTTGGGGATCAGAAGTTTCAGCAGGACCAGCTAGTTCTTCAAATCTTTGTTGTTCTGTTGGCCCAAATTCAAGGCACAATCGCCAGTCTTAGCATGATGCAGCACCCTGTAACAATGGTGTTGCTTGTTACCTCCATCTTCCCTTTCTTTTCAATTTTCCTGGCCTATTTCAGACATTGTGCTCTGAAATCTTGCTGCATTATCTTACCCTCCTGATTTTTTAGCTTCAATTCTTTTCCATTGCCTCCTCAATCAAGTCTGTATTTCCTAAAACATTCAGATCTTTTAATCATTGGTCTTTTTTTGGATCATATAATTAATAAAATTCTTATAGGATAATCTAACCCTGGGATATTTTTCTGATATTTTGAAACTCTACACTTTTTAAAGTTTCTAACCAGATTGTCTCAATTATTTTCTTGTTTCACTTATACAAAGATATATTTATCTTTAATATTAATCTAATTATTTTCACATATAGATGCCATATTCTTTTTTTTTATAGATGCCATATTCTTAACCAAATTATGAAATTCTCTAAAAAGGAATATTCTAATGCTTTAGAATAGCACCAAGCATGAGACTTGGGGAATCATTTTAAATAAGTGAAAGTCTTAATGTGGATTACATATTCATGAAGAAGTTACTGACCACTGACAACACATTTCAAATTAAATTCATATGATGAAGCCCAATCCTTTTTTATTATAAATTTTGTTACAATGAATATATGATATGAATGAGTATTTGGTTGGAGAATGAAGATACTGATTTCATTAAATAAATTACTGTTATGGTGATACTTTATTCCATAACCCTCATTTAGCTTGATAAGGTTATAGAAATACTTGACACATTTGGAATAGAAGTCCAAGAATTAAATGATCCTTCAGGTCTTCTTAAGTGTCGATAATATAAGAACAGACATTGATTTATCAAATGGTGAAAACATAAGAAGGAGGTAGGGTGTGAACGTAAATAGATTTTGTAATCAAGGATAGTAAGAGAAGTTGTTGAAGCAATTATATTGAAAATAAATCCATTCAAAACAATTATCTTAATGAAGATGATGCAATAAGTGGAACAATTTTTAGCATAATTTCTCTATATTTTTATAATGGGCTCCTTTTTGGTTTCTGAATATAAAGAGGTCCAAATATTAGCAGATGTCATTTGAATAATAGAGTTCTACATTTAAATTCCTGGCATTTAGCTTTTCTTCTTTATTCTGTGTGTATATCAGACATAAATATGTGATTTAACGAGATGAATACAAACTGATGTGCTAATTTCTAAATGGTGAATTTCAGGAAAAATGCGTCTGAGCTATATTTTCTCAAAATGGAATTTATAATATAAATTTTGCCATCCATTTTCATATCAGTAATACTAGAGTGTGATCCATCAAATAAAGGATTTCCCTGCTACTAGGAAAATGGCAAGAGACCTGACATCTCCACTTTTATTAGTTTTCTAATTTTATTTCTGGACTCATAGGTTATTTGATAGAAAGCTGGGTTTCTGGTTCACTGATATAGGAGAAATTCTGTAAATACACAGAGCCCTAATGTAACCAAAAGATTAAAATAGTTTGAACAAGAACAGAAATATCCTTTTTTTTAATGTTTCTAGTTGTTCAGAGTAGCTAACTTTGGAAGCTCTTAGCTAATACTGCTGGGTAACACAAACAGTAACTTTTCACTGCTAATTACATTTGAATTCAGTTTCAGAACACTTATGATCTGCTGGAAAATATTCCAGTTCTTAGATGCTTTAAAAATCTTGTACATCATATGGGCACCTGGGTGGCTCAGTTGGTTAAGCGACTGCCTTCGGCTCAGGTCATGATCCTGGAGTCCCTGGATCGAGTCCCGCATCGGGCTCCCTGCTCGGCAGGGAGCCTGCTTCTCCCTCTGACCCTCCCCCATCTCATGTGCTCTCTCTCTCTCTCTCATTCTCTCTGTCTCAAATAAATAAATAAAATCTTTAAAAAATAAAAAAAAAATAAAAATCTTGTACATCATGTAAATCTATTTAGTTATTACAAATATTTAAACACCAGTAGCATGAAAAGTATAATTCCCTTTTGTAAAAATATCAGAAATTAAAATAATAAAAATTTCCTCAATATATTCACTACATTTATACTGTTTGACTATTTTTAAAAAGTATATTCAAACAATTGCTTGCTTTCTTTGTACTAAGACTGTGTTTCTATTTTTTTTAAAGATTTTATTTATTTATTTGAAAAAGAGAGAAAGCATGAGAGAGAGAGAGAGAAAGCATGAGTAGGGGAAGAGGAAGATGCAGGCTCCCTGCCGAAAAGGGAGCCTGATGCGGGGCTTGATGCCAGGACTCTGGGATCATGACCTGAGCCGAAGGCAGATGCTTAACTGACTGAGCCATCCAGATGACCCTAAGACTGGGTTTCTGCACATAAACTAGTTAATCACAAACAATTTGCTAATAAAACTGATGTCAGCTATTAAAAATATATATATACATATGAATGTTTTAGCACAACTGATATAAATGCACTATAGTGCTATTTTGTGCAAAGTAGATTCTGAAGGAATACATCTATTTTATGTCTCAGTACATGCTGCCTATTGGTCAATTATATTTTTAGTTCAATCATATCTTTATTTGAAAAATCTTTAAAATTATTAGGTAAAATATAAAAATATATCAACAAAATTAGGTCCTGTTAAAAAAAAAAAAAAACAAAAGCAAACAAAAAACTTCTATGTCAAAATTCTAAATGGCTAGATATAACATGAGTATCATTCTTTCCTTTATGAACTTCCCCCCCCAGTCTCATCATTCCAGTTGCTCCAATAAATCACTTTTGTCACTGACGAAAAAAAAAATCCTGCACCCATTTAGTTACTTTCCTTTTGAAGAGCTTTGGTTTTGTGTAATTTCTTTTTCATTCTTTTTCCCCCATAGGTTGATTGTGATATAATTTCCATACAAAAACATTTATTTTAAAAATTGTACATTATCATATAACTACCAATTAATATATTGAACATTTCTAGCTCCCCTAAAAAATTTCCTTCTGTATGTTTCACTCAATTTCCTTTCCCAATTCCTAGCACCAGGCAATCATTGATTTGATTTCTGTTTCTATGATTTTGCCTCTTCTAGAATTTCATGTAAGTGAAATCACAGTTTTTAATATTTCTTCTGGCTTCTTTGCATAGGATAATGCTTTTGAGATTCCTGCAGGTTGTTTACCTACTATGTTCTTTTTTATTGATGATTAGTATTCCCAATAATATATGTATATAACAAAAACTTATTATCATGCAATAGTTGATGGATATTTATGTCTTAAGTTGTTAGTTATTATGAATAATGATGCTAGGGACATTTGCATACATCTTTCTGTAGACACATGTTTTCATTTCTTTTGAGTAAATACCTAGGAATGAGATTGCTGGATCATATGGCAAGTATACATTTAACTGCTACACTAGTTTTCAATGTGGCTGTATGACTTTATATTTCTATCAGCAATGTATGAGAGTAGCATTTCATCCACATCCTCACCAGTATTTGGTATGGTAAATCTTTTTACTTTTAGCAATTCTAGGATATGTCACTGTGATTTAAAATTCATTTCTCTTATGAATACTGATAGTGAGCAGTTTTTCAGGTGCTTATTTGCTTCTCTGTATTTTCTTCTGTGAAGTGTCTGTTCAAAACATTTTCCCATTTCTTAATTGGGTTGTTTGTATTCTTGTTATTGAGTTGTAAGTCTTGTTTACAAATTTTGGAAAAAATTCCTTTGTCAGATATTTTTTGAAAATATTTTTTTCTAGCTTATGACTTGCATTTTCATTTTTTTGAACTGTGAATTATCAAAGAACAATACTTTCAATTATTTGTTATGTTGTGTGTGTGTGCAAGTGTGTGCACGTCTATGTTCTGTTCAAAGAAATCTTGCTTAACCCAATGTCACAAAGATTTTCCATTACGTCTTTTTTACTAAGTTTTATAATTACAGCTAACTGACTCTCTAATCTATTTCAAGTTAATTTTTGTGAATGAATAAGATAAAGGTGAAGTTCCTTGTTTTACCTATAAATATCAACTTTGTATTTCCATTTGTTGAAAAGACTACCCATCCCATACTGAATTGACTTGGCACTACTGATAAGATCTAATTGATCTTATAAAAGTTTTAAATATTATTTTCTATTGTTCTCTCAATTTCTTGATTTCTGATTTTGTCTCTAATATTTTATTCCTTCTACTTAATTTGTGATTAATTTGCTATTTTTCTAATTCCTTAAGATGTAAAATTAGATCTGTACCTTTTAATTAGAGTCTTTGTTAATTCATATATAATTTTTATGTGGTTGGATTGGGTTCCGATTTATTTTTAAAGATATTTATTTGAGAGAGAGAAGGAGAGAAAGAGCACTAACAAGCAGAGCAGCAGGCAGAGGGAGAGGGAGAAGCAAGCTTCCCGCTGAGCAGGGTGCCTGATGTGGGGCTCGATCCCAGGACCCTGGGATCATGACCTGAGCTGAAGGCAGACACGTAACCAACCGAGCCACCCAGGTGCCCCTCTAATTTTTATAATTTGTTTTATGTTTGTCTCCATTTTTGGTTTTTGTTTCTACCTTCTTGCCTATTATTTTAATTGTATATATTTTAGAATTGAATTTTAATTTTTTCTATTGGCTTTTAGTTTATACTTCTCTGCTTTAATTTTCCATTGGTTTTTCTAGACATTACAATATGCATTCCTAGTTTTCACAGCCTTCTTAGAATTAATGTGCTAGCACTTCATATAAAATATATAAATCTTGGCACCATGTAGGTCAATTTATCCCCCACAATCTTTGAGTCTAGGATTGTTCCATGTATTACATACACATGTGTTGTAAAGTCTTGCAAGACAATGGTTATAGTTTTGTTTGAAGTAGTAATATGTAATATAAATAAATAAGGAAAACATAAAATAAAGATATTAAAATAGGCTTTTATACTTAACCAGATATTTACCATTGTAAGTATTCAGTCTTTTCTTTTACTTTTTTAAGATTTTATTTATTTATTTGAAAGAGAGAGAGAGAGTGCAAGCGTGAGTGGGGGGATGGGGCAGAGGGAGAAACAGACTCCCCACTGAGCAGGGAGCCCAACACGGGATTCCATCCCGGGACCCTGAGATCATGACCTGAGCCAAAGGCAGACACCTAACCAACTGAGCCCCCAGGAGTCCCTCATTCTTTTCTAAGGATCAAATATCCCTAGCCATAGAATTCTTTTTTTTTTTCTCTTAAAATTTTATTTATTTATTTGACAGAGAGAGACACAGCGAGAGAGGGAACACAAGCAGGGGGAGTGAGAGAGGGAGAAGCAGTCTTCCCGTGGAGCAGAGAGCCCGATGTGGGGCTTGATCCCAGGACCCTGTGATCATGACCTGAGCCGAAGGCAGACACTTAATGACTGAGCCACCCAGGCGCCCACTAGCTGTAGAATTCTTAATGTTTATTCAGTGTTATTTGTTGAACACTTTACATCTT
The DNA here is from genome assembly GCF_004348235.1 of Phoca vitulina. Lineage (NCBI taxonomy): Eukaryota > Metazoa > Chordata > Mammalia > Carnivora > Phocidae > Phoca > Phoca vitulina. Next base: position 46,167,518 of record NW_022589717.1, on the reverse strand, counting down.
TACTTCCTTCAAATTTTAGAAAATTTCAACCACAATGTCTTCACATACTTTCATGCCTTATCCTGCTGGATATCCAATCATACTTATGTTAGGCCATTTGCTATTATGTAAGAAATACATTTACTTTTCAACATGTTTTTTCTTCGTTCTTCAGCTTGGATAATTTCTATTGATCTATCTTCAAGCTCACTTAGTCTTTCCCCTGTTGTCTCCATTCTGATGTTAAATCTATCACTGATCTCTTTAAAAAAAATTATTATTGCATTTTTTAAATATAGATTCATTTGGTCTTTTTTATCATTACTATTTATTTGTTAATATTTTCTGTCTTTTCTCTAAGTGAAAGAATATTTTCTTTTACATAGTTGAATATAATTAGAATGGCTACTTTAAATTCCTTTCTACTAATTCCAACATCTATGTCATTTTAGGGATGATCTCATTTGCTTTCCTTTTCTTTTGAGAATAGGGTCCATATCCCTGGTTTTCTCTCTCTCTCATTTTTTTAAGATTTATTTATTTATTTTAGAGAGAGAAAGCATGCATACATGGTGGAGAGGGGCAGAGAGAGAGGGAGAGAGAATCTCAAGCAGACTCCCCACTGAGTATGGAGCCCAGCATGGGGCTCAATCTCACAACCTTGAGATTGTGACCTGAGCCAAAATCAAGAGTTGGATGCTTAACCAACTGAGCCACTCAGGTGCCCCACATTCCTGGTTCTCTTTAACTCAGTTAAGACTGCATCTTATAATGGGCATCATGCACTTTAAGTTATGGAGACTGGAAGTTATATTTGTCATGAATGTTTTGTTTTGTTTCAGTTAGTCACAATCACAAATTCTGCATTGGACAACAACTCGAGTCTAAATACAGTCTTTTGTGTTAGCTAAGTTGTTTTGATTCCGGTCTACAAACACAGGATTCAGGGGTCTGTCTGAATATAGGCAGATGAAATTTGGATATACCTTTTCTAGATATTTTCCTTCATAGATTCCTCCCTTTTTCCCAGAAGCTACAGTTACCCTGACTTAGTATTCTAGTTTCTCAGAGCAGAATATCTGTGACTTTCTTCTCCACAAGGGATTCTGCCTACTTCCAAGCTAAAAAGAGTGAAAACAAATATAACTCTCCTCTTTTGAACACGGGTTATTCAGAAGAATTTGCCATATTCCCTTCACTTTCCAGTAGCTGCTCTGAGGTAATATGTCCAGATTGTATAGTTGTTATCCATAAAGGAGTCCTGTAAAGTAATGACTATTCAGCCATTACTAGAATCCACAAATTCGTCACTTTCTTCTTTTTTTTTAAGTAATGAAAATTAAGTCAAACATGACCTTGCTTTGTCTAAGCATTCCACCAAACTTTCAATGTTCTAGGTCACTTCCTCATCCCCCAAAAAAATCCCCTCCCCATTCATACTATTGTGCTCTTTATCTATAGTCACATGATCTCTATGGAATATTTATCCTGCTCTCATGTGTTCTACTATTGACTGTTAATTTATATATCCTACTTTATCCTTAAAATTTCCATGAAAAAGAAAATCAGCCTTTTCCAGATTCACTCAAAATAAGTAATCCTTTGGATTTCAGCCTGACAATGTGCCCCTTTGCATTTACTTGAATTTGGTTTTATTAAATTACTTAATTCAAGGTATGCACTTGAAGTTACTTTTGGGTAATACCAACTTTGTCAGTTGAATAGCTGAACTTTGGCTTCTGAATATTTAAAAGAGGGAGTTGGTTTTGAGGATCTCTACAGTTACCTCTTCACTCTAACTTCAAACTATACCATAAATTAAGAATATAGTATTTTCTCTGTCTATTGAAAATAGCTTTGTATGATTACTAAAAGGGTTGTTCTTTCATTGCTTTACATATTCTAAAAATTAATTATTAATCATAACGTTAAAAACATGCACCAGCTGTATCTCACCTCATTCACGCGTGGGGAATGAGCACCCTCTTGACTAAGACCTCTGTCTTGCTCTACATGGGCTGTTTATCAATTTCTCTAGAGTGACAATAAATCAAGTGGGAACACATGGTAATGTAAATCACAGTCTAATTTAGTTGTCACTGTGTTGTGACACTTGGTTAAAAATGCTTTTTAATTGTGACTATAAATTATACATGAACAATTCTTAGTGACAGTCTTAATACTACATCAGATTATTTCACCCAAGGGGAATAGAAGGCATCATCAACATGAAGCAAGTGTATGTCTGAAACTTTTTAAACAGCAATTTAGGGAAAGATAATGATGATGATGCGTTCTGGTTTAGTTTCAATCCAAAACTCTTTGGATAGAAAGGGAGAGGGAGGGAAAGATTTCCTTGGAAATGTCTAGGCTATAAATTGTAGAACTGTGGATTTCCAACACAACATTTTCTCTCTGTTCTCCTATGGTTTGGCCATGAAAACATGATGTGAAATTTCTATTTTTCAGTTTATCAGTATTCAGAAATGAGCTACTTAATCTTAGCAGAGTATTTTCATATTAGAGAAAAAGTAGTGGACTTAGAAGAAAAGTGATATTTCTAAGTAGCTATTTAAACTTACACATTCTTACATATTTCAGAAATCTGTATTTCCTGTTTTAAAGTACTGGGCTTCAATTAAATAGATCCCAACTGGCTATGGCATGTTAATATTCTATAGTATCAGATAAAGAAAAACAAAATTTATACAAGAACACTCATATTTGACATGCTACGTTCTGTATCTAGGTAAAATGTGAATGACATAATAAAAATTAACCTAACCTTATTCTGATCTCCATCTTTTGGAGATAAATGTGCTTCATTAATGGTTACATGTTTTCCTGAAAAAAGACAAGCTTGTGTTTGAATCTAGACTTCACAGTTATTATGCCTCAGTTCCTTCTCTTCTAAAATTGGAATAAAGCCCACCTCACATAATTGTTTTGAAACTCTAATGGGACAGTTTTTAAAAACAGATCGTACACTAGATAGTATGTTATAATAGTCAATACATTTTAGTGCCCCTTCAGCTGAAATTCCTGTCCTTTATGGATGTAGATAAATTCTTGAAGCAGTGAGCATGATCCCCATATGTTGGGTGGTTCTCAGATGCCCTAAGGTCTTTCACAGAACTTCTAGGCAAAAGAATCCTGATATGAGACTCTACAATCCCCTTCCTGGGTAAGACTCTTGACATTCAGAAAATAAAATTAGGTATAAACAGGTGAAGAAAAAAAAGGAATATTCTCTCAGTTCAAGAACACACAGTATCACCTCTAAAATCACCTATAAACTTGGGGATGGCTTGATGGATAAGGAAGAAAAGAAATCATAAGCTGGGATGGATCTTGTGAAAGGAATAGTGCAACTGAGATAATACCACCAAAGTGCGTGAGCAATGCACGCTAGTGGACACCTACTGACTGGCTGACCAAGCATTTATCAACACATTTACTGAGCATCTACTGTGTCAGGCACTCTCTTGGACATCTCAAAACAAAGATGACTGATACTCAGTCATTGTTTCAGATGAGACCATGTGAAACCATGCCTCTAAGGGAGAGCTATGCATTATATTCAGAGTGCCTCATAATAATAAACACCATGGGTATGCAGGATGATTAACTATCATTCAACATTTGCATCTATACTGACAAATACTAATTACAGTCCCCCTTTTTATTTAGGTTGCTATATTTTGCCTATGGCTGGCTAATTTTCCTTTGTAGTAAAACATCCTCCTCGTGATTTGTAAGAATGTTTACAGAATGATGAATTTGCACCAACATATTGGAGTTTCCAATCAGAGATTTGCCTAAGGTTTTAAGGTCTAGGTCAAGCAAAAATAGATGCAAAATTATGATATTTTATGATACCCTAACAGTAGAATTATATAAAGGTTTGTTTTTATTCTTATGCAAATAAATGATCTCCCCAGAAATACTATGGCTTTTGCATGTTAGGAGGCTCTTTGAGGAATGGAAATTAGTTGTGAAATCAGATGTCCCCATAGATTGACTAGTAGTGACAACTGTCTGAAGTCATATTCTAATGATTTTGAGAATCTATTTGCATACACTAATGCATGCTATAGTATAAGAAAGAAATGGTCAAATTACCAGGACCAGGCTGTCTGGAAGGGGTGCAGTCCCCAACAAAGTAGCCCATCACTAAAATTCCACTCCTTTTGGGGTGGTCAGAAAAAAGGAAAATGATGTATGTTTGCCATCTCCACTTTATAATGTCTACAAATTTATCCACATATGGATATTCAACAAATATCGACAGATACTATTGTTAGTACAATATTCATACTTTTTAGAATTAAATGGTAAAATTTTGAAAAAATTCAAATTAGCTAATAAAGCATGTATATGAAATGAAACAAATTGTGTTTTTATCTAAGCACTGTCACTTAGATTCTGCTTGATTAAGAGGAAATACCTCAACATCAGTAAACCTCAATTTCTCTATCTACAAAATCAGGATGATAAGTCCTACCTCATTTATTCCTTTTTTCATTCATTTGAACAAACACTGTCTATAATTGCCACATACTCTCTAGGTTTCTGCGACTTGAGCAATGAATAAGACAGACACAGTCCTTCATGAGATATATAGTCTAACAGTGGTTGTAAGGATTAAGAGTTATAACTAGGTTGTAAGGATTGAAAGTTGTAACTAGGAAAATGTTTGGCATGTAGAAAAATTTCAGCAAGTGTTCTTTTGTAGTTATTATATTACTGATATTGTTATTGCTATCATTAAGCAGAGGAAAATTATGAGAAAAAAGCATGATAACCTGAGCCATAATGTTTTTTTAGAAGAATATTAGTGTTTACATGTAAGGGATATTTACTTTTCTTTTCCATTACTCTTTCATTTAATGGTAACTACTATGTGTTTATCTAAAGAAAACTGGCATGCAAATAAATGCGTCACTGCTTAGAGTAATCTGAAGATGCCATCTTGAGAAGCCATCATTGAAACTTTGCTATGCTTGGCCCATCTTTCTCCTTCTCTATCTGAGGGATACTATCACATATAGTATGGTTGCCAAATTTAGCAAATAAAAATATAGAATGCTCATTTAAATTTCAGATAAATGATGAATGATTTTTAGTATGTCCCAAATATTGCATTGGACATGGTTATATTAAAATATACTCATTGTTTATCTTAAATTCAAAGTTAACGGGATATTCTGTATTTTACCTGGCAACCTTAACCTATAGATAGTCAAAAGGTACTCTCAGAGAATTCTGACATGTTTATTAAACATTTCTAAGATCTTCTCAATGTCAAAAACATTAACTACAACACAAAATAACCACAGGTGGCCCAGTCATATCTCTGAAATGATGAGTGAAAGCCTCTGAAATGTGCCCAGCATGACAGTACATACAGCACTGGGATTTTTTTTAATGACACTAACACAGAAATGATTTTTTTTCAAATTCATTTCTTTTCCTTTCTATTTGTTCCTCAAGAAACAGAAATTAAGTCAACGACATGCAGATCATAAAAGTACTTACTCAAGTCCCCTTTCCTCAAGATTCTTCAAGGCTGAGTAATAGGTGTGAGAACTGAACATGGCAAAGAGACTGAGTTCACTCCATCAAGCCTGAAAGTAGCTGCCTTTGGCACCTCTAGATGTGTTCTTGCAGTAGTCAGAACGAAATGCTTTTGCATTCCAGGGTTAGAGGAAAACTACTGTGCTCACTTCACTATGCCTTCACTCTCCAAAGTAGAAAAAAAATAAATTAGGTCAGAGGCATCATGAATCTTTGACTAAAATGTTCCTGTGATATAGGAGTCGAGGGTCAGAGTGGATTGCTTTATGAGAATGAGGACCTTCAGGAATGGGTTGCTTTAAATTAGCAAATCATTTTTGTGACAGTTGACAACAGAGGATAAAATAAATAGGCATCAGGTAAGGTAAGGGCTTCGGGAACAGGAGTAGCTGACTAGAAGGACCTGAAGGAGAGGAACCATCATGTGAATTTTATAGTAATAACGAAATCAAGTTACCAGCAAAAAGGAACAGTAAGAAGGAGTAGGACTAGTTAGGAAAGAAAGAAGGAAAGAAAGAAAGGCAGGGGGGTAGGGAGAAGGAAGGAAAGAAGGAAGGAAGGAAGGAAAGAAGAAGGAAGGAAGGAAAGAAAGAAATAAAGAAGAAAAGAAAAAGAAAGAAAGAAAGAAAAAGAAAGAGAAAAAGAAAGTCTGTGTGTAATCACTGCTAAAAATTATATTAGTAGACATTTGGCATCATTTTGACTTCAACACTTAATCTTTCTCTAGAATCTGGCATTACCTAACAGAGTTATATTATATATTATTTTGTTCAATGTTTAAGTTCTTGTGACAAAAGACGTTACATTCATAAGTAGCAATAACAAGTAATCTTAAAAGTACTTGTTAGAAGTAACTGCTAAGAGGGCCCCTGGGTGGCTCAGTCTGTAAGGCATCTGCCTTTAGCCCAGGTCATGATCCCAGGGTCCTGGGATCAAGTCCTGCACCGGGCTCCCTGCTCAGCAGGGAGTCTGCTTCTCGGGCTGCCACTCCCCCCTGCTTGTGTGTTCTTTCTCTCTCTCTCTCTCTGTCAAATAAATAAGTAAAATATTTTTTTAAAAAGTAACTACTAAGACCAAAGAATAATTATAATTTTCACTACCATAAAACAACTTGAAGGTCTTTAAAATGTATTTTAATTCTGACATCATCAGGTTATCATATAGCAATTTCCCCCTTGGTTATTTTTCATTCATCAACCTTTATATCTCATATCGTCCTACAAAAGGGTTAGCATGAAACTACTCTATAATAATGACAGGAAAATGAAAATATAAAGAATAAGTGTCTATTGCCTGAAGCAGTAGGAACTAAAACATATATAAAAATCATACTGTTCATATTGATAATGTCAAGTTATTTGAATATTACAAATATTATTCTTCAGGATTAAAAAATAAAAGAAATAACATTTTTATTTTCTTCCAGAGCTGATATACTTAAAAGGAAGAGAATTAGAACAATTAAGTATATAGTCCTGTGAAAACCACTTAACTTTGCAGGCCCTGAAAATTATGATATACAGATAGAGATAAAGGCTGGAAATATATACCAGGCTATTAATAGTGATTGCCTCTAGGCAGGGACATGAAATTGGAGCTGAACAAGGTGAAGATGAACACCAAGGCTTTAACTTCTGTTTTAGAATAGTTCTGTTTTTCTGTCATTTTTAAAATAGTAACAATCGTACATTACTTCTGAAATTAATTATAAATGAATCAAAGTCTTTCTCCTGGACTTTCCATTGGCATTAACAGTTGGGTGCTATATGCTAGCTGTCAAAATATTGGAAAGCATTTAGTACATTTATTCTTTTACATTGCCAAGTGTGGTAGAATATTTTCAAAACATACCGTATGTGAGCAACAGAAAACGACTTGACTTTTACATCACACCTGTTCACAGCAACTGCTCTGCTACAAACTTTCATGATGATAACTTATTCGAAATCATTATTGGAAACATGAGCGTGATTTTTTTTTCCACCTTCTTAATATGTCAGCATTGCACCAATACTAGAAGCAGGTTTGTCATTTTTTTTCTTCATTGTGACTCATTTTTTTTTCACCACTTTAGACAACCAATATAGTGACAGCCAAACCTATATCTTTATAATAAGGCAATATCAGAATAATGTGATGCTTCAATATGATGGGCATCCAGATATAGTAATTTAGTAATCTAATTCTCCAAAAAATAAATTTCATTCAATGGGATGATTTTCTTGTAGACTCAGTCTAGATTGATTTGATATATATCATTATCTGCATGGAAGTCCAGAATCTTCCAGATTTTTGCTATTCTTTTGAATTTGTATAGCTTCCATAATACATACAATTTCTGGGAAAATAATGACATAAATCCAAAAATGCAAAATTGATTATTCTACAACTAAGTAAGAAACTGAAACAATGCTTACCAGAACTTGTTTGTTAGGGAACATACTTTTCATTTATTTTTAAATCAACTTCATGATCTCAAACATTTGCCTGACCTCAAATTATTTTACTGCACAGAGAAACTGTCATGAGTTTGTTAGTTATAAAAAAATTCATACCTTCTATGATATAAAGCAAAGTCTATTATCTTTTTTTCTCCATGTTTCTTAGGTTGCTTTTTAACTGCATAATCTATTGACATCTATTAAAATTTAACACCTGCTAAATTCTAAAGACCCTATTAAGTTAGAATCTCCTCCCACCCCCCACCCCCCAGGATCACATGAAGTACCAAGGCTTTGAAGTATGGATCAAGAAGAAATTTCTTTGTTTTATGCTTCAGACTGCACATTTATTTCTTGGCAAGGAACTATATAATAAATCGCAGAATTTGTTTGGTCTAAAGAATAAAGCACTGGCATATTTTAGCTCAAATAAACTGTTGACCAAAGAAGTTAAAAAAAATATCTATGGGCATTTTCATAGACAGGTATGTACTTCTTTGGTAGGTATTCAGTTTGCATTCAGAAATTTTGTTGGTTTTTGTGATTGATACATGTCATCCATGTTTTCTTCTTTCAAAGGAAAGGCTGGATTTGGATTTCTTCACTGCAGAAATCCTCCTCTCAAATTTGACAATTTTTTATTCATCTCTCAACTACCAAACTAATGATATTGACCCCTCTCTTACAAAACCACCCCAAACTTCTTGACAAGCCAGTTTGAGATGTTCTTTCTTCTGCGTTCCCATTTCATTTTGTGTATATCTCGCTTTTTAATTGATTGTTTTCTTCTATCTCTCCTCACTAGATTATTAAGTTCATTGAGGAGAGAGACTCAGGTTCTTTATCTTTGTACTTGTGGCTCTTTGAACTATGCCTAGAATATAATAGATGCTTAATGACTATTTTCTTACTTCCTCATCTTAAGTGAAGCTGGATATTCCTTGAGGAAATAACATCTCTTAGGACCTTCCTGTTATCTATAATGCCCAGGGAGGAATCATGGGATCTTTATTCTCCTAGATTTCTTCTAGGACGTTCCACATAATTCTATTATTGCAGCCTCTTTCGTTTAGCCCCTTGGTATTTTCTAACAATCCTTGTTATGGATTAATGGGCCATCTGTTTATTCATCCATTTGTGGACAACTTGGATCTCTGCCTTCTTCACCAAAACAACTTTTGCTCCTTCTAGAACTCAAAAGCTGCATAAAGATAATGTGCCAAGTAGCCTAGCCTTACAGTACCCATATGGCTCCACATTTTAAGTGTAATCTATTTCCACAATATAAAGATACTACAATTACCTATGCATAACCATAAAAAAATACAAAACCCATTTTGATTTATAAACAAATAATTTTTATATAATCAATATAGCTTTAATAAAATTATACATTTTCCCAGTTCATCTATAATTAGTTTTACATAAGGCCAGATTGAAAATGGAAGGTGGATTAGATATTCTGTCATTATCAATTTTGACTGAATTGACTGGTTATTTTGATGTAATGGTAGCACAGTTAAATATAATTTATCATGGGGCGCCTGGGTGGCTCAGTCATTAAGTGTCTGCCTTCGGCTCAGGTCATGATCCCAGGGTCGTGGGATCGAGCCCCGCATCGGGTTCCCGGCTCCGCAGGAGGCCTGCTTCTCCCTCTCCCACTCCCCCTGCTTGTGTTCCCTCTCTCGCTGTGTCTCTCTCTGTCAAATGAATAAAATCTTTAAAAATAAATAAGTAAATAAATAAATATAATTTATCATGTATGACCTGGAATTTTTAGAAAGTATTTTTGTTTGAATTTGTCTTTCTAAAAATTTATGCTGTTCCTATAAATTAAATTATTGTTTTGTTTTGTTTTGAAGATTTTATTTATTTATTTGACACAGAGACAGCGAGAGAGGGAACACAAGCAGGGGGAGTGGGAGAGGGAGAAACAGGCCTCCCGCCCAGCAGGGAGCCCGATGCGGGGCTCGATCGCAGGACCCGGGGACCATGACCCAAGCCGAAGGCAGACGCTTAACGACTGAGCCACCCAGGTGCCCCATTATTATTTGTTTTGATTTTTTAAGTTTCTTATCTTCCACCTTAAAATGTCTAAAGAACAATTGTATGGTGGTAATTAAGAAAAATCATATAGACTTCTTGTAATTTAGCAAATTTATGTGGTTAAGAAGAGATAGTTGAATAAAGGGATATCTGTATTACATCATGTCTGGTTCTGACAGCCAATTATTCTATGTGTCAACATTTCTATGTTATTGTCAATCTATAAAAATGAATTCATTTCCACAGAAGTGAACCTGAAATCTACAAATATGTCAAAAGCATTCCAGAAATTTACTAAGGACTACTCAGAAGCATATAGAACGGTATCAAAATCAGTGATAAAAGTGTAAAGATTTCTATAATTTTAATCTGGTAACAAACAAAACAAGAAAACTCCCTTAAAAATATCCAAGAGAAATTTAGCTCAGTGAGAATTTGAAGCCAAAGAAGCATTCTAAAAATGAATATATCTAAATATAAATATCAAGATTAATTCTGTAGACAAAAACAAAATATTTTCCTATACTCATGTATTGGTTTGTAAGAAATATATATCAACAAAGTGTGAGGGGATCTAGTAAAGGGCAAATGATATGATACCAACATAGGAAAACAAGAAAAAAAAAAAGAACTAAAAGAGGTAAGGTAAAGAACCATGCTGACACAGTGATTAAGATCTATATTGGCATTCCTAATCTTTGCTTAAGAGACCCCACATTGGGCCACACAGTCATAGACAGAGGCCCTCAAATCTATAATTTATTGTTAAACTAAATAATTAACACATTCTTACACAGTAAATTCTTCTATTTATAAATACATGTAGATGACTTTTATCATTAACCGATTTTTCCTAGCTATCACAGATGACTATAAAGTTCTTTGTTGTCTGTAACTGCATATAAAAATGATCTCAATCCAAATAATTTGTGTGAACCATTTACACATTGCATAACCTTGAGCATGCCACTTAAATTCTTTGCTCTTTGTTTTTCTTTGCTCTAAAATGAGAATAATATCTAATATTGTCTGATACATCAGATTATTTTTGAAGATCAAATGAACTAATGCATGTAAAAAACTTTAAAGAATGTCTGGATCATAGTTAATAACAAATACTAGCTTTTGTTCATTCTTCCTATTAAAGAATTTTGAGTAAAGGAAGGGATCTTTCTTTGCTTCAGGAAGAATACTTTGGCTAGAAGATACAGAAGACTTAGTGAAATGAAAGACAAATGACAAAAAAAAAAAAAAATTGGTAATTAAGAAGGTCACTTTTGGCCTCAGAGAGAAAGTTTAGTTGAGAAGTAAGGAGAACTCTGTCAAAGAAACAACTGAAATAAGACCAACTGTAACTTCTTAAGAAAGAAAATAGTTTGTGAAATATGTTGCCATAAAAAAACAAAAACTGAAACAAAAACCAACAACAAAAAACACCTGATTGTGAATAAGAACAGATGCATAAATGTTGGGACATTTTTGTGAGGAACTGAACATTGATGGCTATTAGGAAAAGCCCATAAAATATACTGAACAATAAAATATCTGAAAAAGAAATAAAGAAAACAATCTCATTCACAACAGCATCAAAAACACAAATCCTTAGGTCTAAACTTAACCAAGTAAGTAAACAATCTGTACAAAGAAAACTATGTCTTTGATGAAATAAATTAAAGACAAAGACAAAAAATATTCCATGTTCATGGATTAGAAGAATTAATATTGTTAAAATTATCCATACTACCCAAAGCAATCTACAGATTCAATGCAATCTCTATCAAAATTCCAATGGAATTTTTCACAGAAATAGAACAAACAATCCTAAAATTTGCATGGAACCACAAAAGACCCCAGATAGCCAAAGCAATCTTGAGAAAGAATGCTATGGCATCACATTTTCTGATTTCAAGCTGTACTATAAAGCTATAGTAATAAAGAGTATGGTACTGGCATAAAAATAGACACAGAACCAAGAGCCCAGAAATAAACCCTCAAGTATACAGTCAAGTGGTATTCAACAAGGGAGCCAAGAATACTCAATGGGAAAAGGATAGTTTCTTGAATAAATGGTGGTGGGGAAACTGGATAGCCATACAGAATAACTCGCACCCCTATCTTATACTACTAACCATAATGGATTAAGATCAAACATAATGTCTGAAACCATAAATCCCCCGGAAAAAAAAATGTAGGGGAAAAAGTCTCCTTGCCCTTGGTCTTGGCAACTATTTTTTGGACATCACACAGAAAGAGCAAGCAACTAAAACAAATATCAACAAGTGGGACTACAACAAGCTAAAGAGCTTCTGCACAGCAAAGAAACAATCAACAAAATGAAAAGGCAACCTATAGAATGAGAGAAAATATTTGCAAACCATATATCTGTAAGGGGTTAATATCCAAATACTTAAAGAATTCATACAACTCAGTAATAAAAAAAATCTGATTAAAAAATAGGCAGAGGAACTGAATACACATTTTTCCAAGAAAGGTACAAAAACAGCCAACATGAGAAAAGGTGCTCGACATCACTGATCATCAGGAAAATGCAAATCAAAGCCACAATGAGATATCACCTACACCTGTTCATACGGCTATCATTAAAAAGACAAGAGATAACAAGTGCTGGCAAGAATATGGTTCACTGTTGATAGGACTGTAAACTGGTGCAGCCACTGTGAAAAATAGTATGGAGATTCCTCAAAAAGTTGAAAACTGAACCACCATATGATCCAACAATCCCACTTCTGGGTATATATATATATGCAAAGGAAATGAAATCAGGACCTCGAAGAGACAGCTGCACTCCATGTTTATTGCAGCATTATTCATAATAGCCAAAATATGAAAATAACCTAAGTGTCCTGGTCAACAGATGAATAAAGAAAATGGGCATTTATATAAAATGGACTATTACTTAGATGTGAAATAGAAGAAAATCCTGCCATTTGCAACAAGGAAGGGCTTGAGGACATTATGTTAAGTGAGATAAGTCAGACAAAGAAAAATAAATACTTATGATATCACAAAGATGTGCAATCTAAAAAAGCCGGACTCATATAAACAGAGAGCAGAATGGTATTTATTTGGGGCTGAGATAAGGGAATTAGGGAGATGTTGGTCAAAGGGTACAAACTTGCAGCTATAAGATGAATAAGTTCTGGAGATCTAACACACAGCATAGTGATTATAGTCGGTAATACTGCGCTATATACTTGAAAGTTGCTAAGAAACTATATCTTAAATGTTCTCACCACACAAAGAAATAATTATGGGACATGATGGATGTGTTAACTAATGCTACAGTGGTAATTACATTGCAATACATAAATATCAAATTGATACCCTATATACCTTAAAATTACTCACCGTATTATGTACATTATCTCTCAGTTTAAAGAAAAAAAAGAAAAGCACATATACGATAACAGGTAACTATTAAATCCTCAAAAAAACCTATTATTGTCCTTTATTTCAGAAAAAGCAAACTTAGGTCACCATACTCACTACCCTATGGAGCACACAAAACTCTGGAATAAAATGAAGCTGGCTGGTGAGTGGGGCAACAGGGAACAGTAGGCACGTCAATGAGCTGAACAAAGCCATGCCCACTCAGAGGCATTAAAATGTATTTTAAAAATACTTATTAAAGTACAAGACAGCTTAAACAAAACATATCTATGGTTAAACTCGATCTGTATGACTGACAGTCAGCATTCTAGGACTGATTCCAAAACCAACACTTTGGCAAATTGGTAAATTAGATTGCCAGTTTACTCTTAAGATTAATATCACAGCCCATTTCTTGAAGTTTCTCCAACAGACTGACTACCTGAAACACAATTTTATTTCCTGTAGCCTCTTCCATCCACATGTTAGTCCTCGTTTATTAGTCCCAGTTTGATTAAGAGTGAGTATGAGGTCACACTAAGTATACTTGTAAATAATAACCAAAATGAGAAGACATGAGGAAGTGGCAAGAGGCATAACTCCATTTTCATAGAACTTAAATATATGGAAGTAACATCAAATTTATTTATTGAGGCTCAGCAAAAGCACCAAAGGGGGTATATGTTTAACATATTTCCAGTAAAAGAGTCAAAGAAAAGTCAAAGGAAAAAAAAAAAAAGAAGAAACAAAAAACAACAGATGGTATCAAGAGAGCATGAGGGTAAACCAAAAGAGATTAAGGGAAGTAATTCTCATGGGTCAGATTCATATTGTTAGGGATTTGTTATCCAGAGAAAGAAAGCAATTATAGAAAGCAATTGCATTTATTACTTTTTGCTCTACATATGGATCTAGTGAATGTGATTATATATAATACCAAACACATTTTTTTGGCCTTAATTTAAGTTCCTTTGCAGCAATTCACTTCTAGGATGGAACCAGGAAGCTTTTCATCTCAGACAAGGAGAAACTGGAACAAAAGAGACCACTGAGAAGTGTGGTGATGTGAAGCTAACTTTTTTTTTAAGATTTTGTTTGTTTGTTTGTTTGTTTGTTTATTTATTTATTTATTTATTTATTTATTTATTTATTTATAGAGAGAGGGAGAGAGACAGAAAGAGAGCACATACCCGGGGAGGGGCAGAGGGAGAAGGAAAGAGAATCTCAAGCTGACTCAGTGCTGAGCATGGAGCCCAACGCGGGGCTCGATCTCACCAACCTGAGCCAAAATCAAGTCAGATGCTTAACCAACTGAGCCACCCACACGCCCCAAACTTTCTTGATCTCTTTAGCAAGAAAGAAGCCAGGAAAGAGAGACATGGTTCATAGAGGAAAATGTTTTCTAAATTCCTTAAGTATCCATGTAATATATGTACAGCTCAACTCATTAGCTTACTGAGCATTTTCCAGTGTTTGGACCTTCCTCCTACATAGATGGATAGCTCTCATTTGATGAATGCCCAAGGGGAAGGGGAAGGATGTGAAGGAAATGGAGACAGAATCTTACTCTCCACCAAAGGATTTGGAGAAGAAGGAGTTAGACACAGGAAGATCCATGAGTGCGGATCTTAAACTCACTTTGCAGTGTGTGGTTTAGACTTGTCATACTTCCAGTCTACATTTAAGAGCAATTCCTCTGTTCAATTTTCATTGTTAATTCCTCCACCTGATTTTGAAGACTTGTCCTTGTCTGATACTACCATGCCTTCATGCTGCTGTTTTTACTCTCCCATAACAAAGACATGTTCACTCTTGTATCCCTGACTTCATTCATCTTTCTACATGGCTCCTTCTTATTATCGCCACCTATCCTAATTCAACAGTCTTTAATACACAACTCTCAGTTCAGTATTTTCACCAATTTTGCTCTGATCAATACATTACCCATTGTACTGATAGTGTTTAGTGCATAAACTACAGAAATATCTAAGAACCCACTGCCTTGTGTTATTTAAGTAACTTCCTAAATCAACTCTAAACTGCTCAAATACAGAAGTTACAGCTTATGCCTTTGTATTTGTTCATCTGACTAACCCACGGAAAAGCATCCAATTTGTGAAATTTATGGATATAACTTGACCTCCTTATTAGTAAGGGATTTTTTGAATATGAAAATGAGGACTAGGTACCCATCATCAAATCCATGATAACACTGTATTCCTTTTTCCTTAACATTTTTAGATTATTTAAAACACAAAATTTCTTATTTTAAATAGTCTGTATAAAAACTCCAGAGTAAGAAACAATCTTCCTTCTGTTTATAATTCTTGTCTAGATCAGATGTGTAGAGATGGTGTTAATAAGGTTAACGTATGAAATTCTCTCTCTGTGGGCTGATTCCTCTGCAGACAGAGCTGTTCCATATCACAGATAGTAGGCCTACTGGCCTACAAAGTTGGAGGCATCAGTCCGGAGGGAAGCTGTAAAGAAATGCGGATCGTTCACAACTGTTAACAATGATAAACACATCTGAAAGTTCCTAACACGCTCGGTGTGAGTTGTTTTATGCACAGGCTGAACTATCTGGGCTTGTTCATGTTGTTTACTCAAGACAGGAAAAAATTAAGAACAAGAGCCTTAATTTTTAGTTTAGTACAGGGCATGGTAGGCAATCTGGTGCATATAGGCTTAAAAAGTATACTGTAATAATACTGTTAATTTTGAAAAAGGCACTTTGAACTATTGTTGGTTTTCTTTCTTTTTTTTTTTTTTTTAAGTAACGAATGTGACTATTGTTTTTTCCTTGGGGGAAAAATTCTCTCTACTTTTTAGTAGTTATTTTTTATGCTAACCATGCATTTCTCTTGAGTTAGGTTCTGTAAATAACCTGTTCTGTAGAAAATGACCTTTCATTTCTGCTTTGCCCTTTCCAATTCTACTTTCATCTGAATCTCTTCCCACTCTGTATTTTGTCATCTTTTTTGTCTTGTTATTTTGTGCCTGTGTTTCAGCATAATTCTGAATTTGAACACACAATAGTTCTCACTGTTCCAATTAATTGGCTCACCTACCCTTTAGGTGACCTAGTCCCAGGTCTCTTGTGTTAATGAACATCTTTTCCTCCCAACTGTTTCTTAACATGGAATGATATAGGGGGGAGCAGAATAAGGAATTACTAACATCTGACTATAAAGTGTGAGGACACATGTGTGAAAATCCTTCTCAGGCTTCATCCACCTAATGTATGGTTGTTTCAGGGAACAACGACAAACAAAGACTATGATTTAGGTTACATTATTGGTGGTCCTCACAGATTTACTTAGAGGAGGCATCTGGTTATTTGTACAAAGTAACCTTGATTTGGTATAGTAATAAACAATGTATTAGAGTAACAAGGCAAGGAAGCAGCAGGCTAAACAGTAGAGGTTCACAGTTAGAAACACAAAGTCCAAAGACCTAAGGTAATTAGGGGAGAGGTCAATGAGAAAAGCCCTCAGATCTGAACTAAATGAAGAATCCAAGCCTTTCTTTTTACATGATTTTTGCCCTAGATGTATGGTCTCCACAATTTAACGGTGGCTTTGGAAGGTGTTACTGATTCCTTTCTACAATAGCAAGTTCTTAATAAATGGCCCACGGTATGGATAGAGCTCAATAACTGTTGCTAATTATTAACATGGGATAAGAAGTAACAACACATTAATCTTTCTTCATGATGAAATAACACTTGCCATAGACAAAATACTTGACAAAAAAAAATTGTCTGAAAATAATATGTTCTTCCACGATAAGTTGAGGTTTTAAGGTAAAATTTGTTATCATCTCTTGGGGTGCCAAAAGCTTGTGTGTTTAGTTTCCATTATGCACTGTTACTGACTGAAATAGATTAAACTGTTTTTAAGATTCTTGACAAACCCTGAGATTGAAACCAACCTTTAAGACAGAAAACTTGCCTATATTGTCTTATCAACTTATGGGTCTGTGGTAACAGGAAGCACAATTTATTAAATTGTGGATATTAGGTGCTTCATTACTTATTGAATAAACTGATGAATTGTCTAATTGTGTTCAAGTGAGCTATAATAATAACTAGTTATTATTCCATCTCTAATTTATAGTTTAATGGACATATATAATTATGTTGAAGGCTGTTTTAAACTAATCTGAATTTTTATGCCATCACTAATTTTTATTTCTTAAAGGTAGCTAAATAGGACATATAGACAACTTATATAAAGATGTATAAAAAACACAGTTGTGAGAATCAGAACCTGGTTTTATATCCCAGTCCTACTCCTTAAAAGCTCTACAATCTTGGGCTAATTTATTTTTTTTACTTCAGTTTTTCCATAAGATTAAGGTAACATATGCATATCTATCTCAAAACATCTTTTTTTTTTTTTTTTTTTTTTTTTTTTAGATGAACAAGTTGGGTTTATTACTTGTTGCAGGGAGAGAAAATACAAACCATGGGGAACCCTGGGTCTCTCAGTGAGAGGATAGTAGAAAGAATCTATTATGGGATTTGAGCTTTGGTTAGGTGATTAAGGGAGGGTCTAAGGAAATGAGGGTTCCTTCTAGATGGGATGCTGTCAGAAATCAGGGATGATTCTATAACAGGGTTTCTCAATAAAATCTTATCTATAGAGAGGATGGAACATCATCATTTTGAGAACTAAATGAAATAATATACATATAAGCTCTTGGCTTAGTGCATGCACACAATAATTTCAGTAAGTTTTAGATCTATTAACACTCCCTGTCCCACAATTCTCTTCATGAGCCATTAACCATTTCTTTATGTATTTGAATCAACAATATTACAACAGCAAGCAGAAACATAAATGGGAGAACATTTTGTTTTTATATTGATAAAAGCATCTTGCAATACAAAAGACTATTATAATATGTATGTGAATAAACAAGAGTTTTTAAAATATTTTTGGCATCATAAACGTAGGACTACTGAAGTTAAGACAAAGGTCTAATGCACAAAAAACTCCAAATTCTGAAATTTGATATAAGGTAGAAAAAGCAATGTAATATGTAAAGAGGGTAGAAATTGAAGTCTGCCTTTGAAGTTCTGTAACATATACAGTATTCTATAATATATGTAATTAAAATATAACAAAAGTGTTAAAAGTAGCTAAACACAGCAAAGCCTCATTGTATCCTCTTGCACTTGGAAAGTTCCCTGATTTGGATGATAAATTATATGGTTACTTTCTCAGGCACAATGTAGCTTGAAACCATAACCTAGTAGCAAAAACACAACTTGGCTGGTATTGTATATTTAGTCTATATTACACTTGTTAGTCCTATTCCAAACAGGAGTCAAGGGTTATAAATAATTCTGTGGTATGTTACTGCTTCACATATAAAATAGTTTATAAACAGACTAGGGCTTAATGTGATCCATATCATATGAATGCAAAAAGATAAAGAGTGAATTTGAGCATCTCATTTTGTAACTGAGACAGTTGAGTCTCATTTTGCTTGTTTATCTTGTCTTACAATGTCTAATTTGCAGGAGTTCTATTAGTGCACTTCCAACATCAGAAAGTTGTATGCAAAATTAGCTTGGTGTTTAATCATTATTTTGTTCTCATTAAAATTAGTTTTGCTTGATTCATTATCTTTTGCTAATTTACAACAAAAGAAGGAAGAGGTCAAGCAGTCCTGTTTGTAGAAAAGTATCACCATTAATAACACAGTACTTAAAAGGCAGCCAAATCTGGTTAAGATTTAGTGGGTTATTCTGATGATTTCGCTTGCATGATACATAATGCAATTTCAAGAGTCTGTGCTTCTACTCTGTGAAAGAAGGTAGAAAAGGAAAAGTGGTGAAAGAAAATATGTTTTAACTGCTACAGTTCTGAAACTAGAGAGAGCAACAGGGCAAGAGTTGCTTGCTACAGCTGGACACTTCCAATGAAGGTCTGTCACAAGCTCTGATTTATGCCTGACACACTTTGAACTTCACTTAACATCATGTGGTTGTTGATATGTGGTATAAAATGAAATATGCTGGGCTACCTGGGTGGCTCAGTCGGTTAAACATCCGACTCTTGATTTCGGCTCAGGTCATGATCTCAGGGTCTTGAGATGGAGCCCCATGATGGGCTCCATACTGAATGTAGAGCCTGATTAAGATTTTCTTTCTTTCCCTCACCTTCTGACCCTCCCTCCCCCAGCTAGCGTGCACCCTCTCACTCTGTCTAAAACTAATTTTTATAAAAAATGAAATATGTTGTGCTATCTCGGGTCAATAATCTGCAGTAGCCCATTTCTTCCAATGGCATTTATGACAGGGCTACTTCTCTGTTTAGAAGGAAGACAGAAAAGACTAATTTTATTATGTTGACTATCAAAGAAAGATGTCACTTGTAGTCACCCTTAGAGTAATTTCCTGAGAATCTTGGGTCCACAAGTAGTCCACTAATCCCTGGCAAAAAATGGCGAAGGAAACTAGAATAAATGAAAAGTAATCTCTATGAACACTGGCACTGAATTTTTGAAAGTAGAGGAATAGGGATAGCTCCGTTTTGAGGTGCCAACTACCTTTTAAGCAAATAAAAAATCACAGCCTAAGAGGGTAATAGGGTGGGTCAGTAGGATTTATGGAACCAGGGGCAACAGAGTAGGCAGGAAAAATAATCAAAGGGAGCACAAGACTAGAACACTCAGAGGACTAATGTGAAATGGAAGAGACTGGGGACTATTTTGAATGATCATTCCAAATTTGCTTGAAACTTGGAATCAAATCAAATTATAATCATCATATAAACTCTTGGTAGCCTCCAAAGGCCATAGAGCCTGAGGAAATTTGTGATTCACAAAAGTAATTCTCTGCTTGCTGAACAAAAATTTGTTTGTCGATACCAGATGTTAACAAGGACAGTTCTTATTTACAGCTCAGAAAATACATGCTGGTTTTCATTAAATTTAACAGTCTTAACTAAAATTCCTACCTGAGTGGACTCTGTGAGGCTGATTTTCTTTTTAGTAATAAATGGCTTTGCCCATGGTTTCAAGTTAGGCTTCACTGGCCACATGACTTTCTTGGGACTTGATTGCTTGTTTCTGTATTTTACTAACTTTATTTTTGACACATTACTTCAACTATTAAGACTAAACATTCTACCAATATAAAGAAGTCTGTGATAATGCCAATTGAATCATTAATTATCAAATTAATTCAGACTAATGTAGATGTACCTTTTATTTCAATTTACAGCATTTGTTTAGATTATCTTAATAGGTTTATTTAATTCTATATTTTATTTTGCCTCCAGAAATAACCCATGTTATCTTACTGTTCACTAATAATTTATACAGAATTGGTTTGGAGACATTTTTCTGCAACTTCAAACTGACTGAGATAATCAAAATATCAAAATCTGTTCCATAGCACAGGATTCATCAACAAGCCTCAGTGCCATGTCTAATTTTAAAATGACTAAGAAGAAGCCCATTATTAATCAGCAAATAAAAAATGAATTCTGGAACCAACTTTTCCCATTTACATGTCATCTATCTCTATCTTTCAATAATAAAATTAGGATTATGTTTTTCTTTTCTTATTAAAAATACTGAAACAGGGGCGTCTGGGTGGCTCAGTCGTTAAGTGGCTGCCTTCGGCTCAGGTCATGATCCCAGGGCCCTGGGATCGAGCCCCGCATCGGGCTCCCTGCTCCACGGGAAGCCTGCTTCTCCCTCTCCCACTCCCACTGCTTGTGTTCCCTCTCTCGTGTCTCTCTCTGTCAAATAAATAAATAAAATCTTTAAAAAAAAAATACTGAAACATAACTTTAAACTAAATTTCTACTTTTGATTTGTGTCAATAACCAAGCTCTTTTGGATAACTCATTATTGCCTAAATATGCTCCATGGTTTATGACCCCTGAGGTTTTGTCCATGATTTCATCATCTTCGTAAAACAAATAAACAGAAAAACTGGTATCCATTCTTAAAGGTTCATATTAGAGACTACCTTCTTCATAAAACTTTTCTTATTATCCTATAATCAATATGATTCTCCTTTCTTTTTAAATCCGCCTGATATTTTATCTGTAACTCTTCTGGTATCTTACATATTTGGTCTTTGAATAACATTAGTTTCAAGCCTGAATTCAAATCTAGGTCCACATTTGATAGCTATATGACACTAGACAGTTCATTTAACCTTTCTGGGCATTAGTTTCTTTAACTACAAGATAGCTTAAAAAAAACCCCAAAAAACAAAAAAAACAAAAAAACAAACCTTTCTGCAGGGCCATTTTAAGGAACCAAAAATAAATATATTTGGAGGACTACCAATGTTTGATAACTATGCCTGCTTTTCTCCCTTATTCCAGTCTCACAAAAGGTTCTATGTTGTTTGAGGTTAGGAGCTGTGATATTTAGTGTTTTATTTTCTGAGGTCTTAATACAAGGTCTTTTAGGTAATGAGGGATTTTTTTTAAGATTTTATTTATTTGACAGAGAGAGAAAGAGCACAAGCAGAGGGAACGGCAGGCAGAGGGAGAAGCCAGCTCTCTGCTGAGCAGGGAGCCCGATGTGGGACTCGATCCGAGAACCCTGGGATCATGACCTGAGCCGAAGGCAGATGCTTAACACTGAGCCACCCAGGTGCCCTTGTAACGAGGGATTTTTAAAATTTTAGTTTTGTCTGTTTTTGTGGGAGGCACAAGTTCAGTTCCTTTCCTTCCTATGGAGGAAGAACACAATGACTTCTGTTGCAAATTGTTGTTCTACCAACTCCACATGGTTATATCAAGAGTCACCATGACTTTTTTTTATCTATTTTTTTTTCCACCATGACTTTATATAACCCTACTTCCAAACACAGAGAATAGACCAGGAGTAAGGTCCTAACCCAATCCCGGCCAATGAAACATTTTCCCTAGCATGAATTTTCCCTGGGGACTTTTTTAAACAAGAAATGAAAATGAAAGTCGGATCTTGATTTGTTTTTTGTTTTTTTTTTTTGTATTTTTGTATTATGTTATGTTAATCACCATACATTACATCATTAGTTTTTGATGTAGTGTTCCATGATTCATTGTTTGCGTGTAACACCCAGTGATTTGTTTTTGATAAAAACTGGAAGGTTAGGAGCAAAAGCTGTTGGTAACCATGTTCTTGTCCTATGAATAAACTAGTCATCAGTGCAAAAGAATGAAGCCAATGTGACTGACAGAAAGAAAAAGTACAGTCATGAAAGTGAAGTAGAGTCCTGCTAGCACTTAATACCTGATTCATGTTTTTGCTAAGCCTGGCTGAAAACCTGCCTTCTCCATTATTTGTTAATTCAATTTACTTTTTTAAAATCTCAAATTGGAAGACTCTTGATTTTTCAATAACTAGTCATAATGTCATATCCCTACTTCAACCCCACACCTCATGAGTTACCAAGAGGAGGGTGTTGGGTGTGTTGTGTGTGTGTGCATTAGTACAAAATACAATACAATAAAATAAATATATATAAGTTACACATATATACACATATCCTTTACTAACTTATACTGGTAAAGATATAATCTCAAATATTAACATACTTATTAATCTATAGAATCAGTAAACCATTGGATACAATGTAATTTATACATGGGTTGAACCCCTCTTTTAATTTTCTATGGAAAATTGGGATGATTAATTATAAAAGGAGTAGGGTGTTTATTAATCTCTACTGTATAATTTTTATAGACACTAAAAATCATCACAAATGGCTTTTCAGGATTGTGTTGATGGGGCAACACAAGAAGATCATTTAATCATATCCTGGATTCCTAAATTATGTAGGATTCTGACTGATGGTTATATAGAACTATGTTCTACTGTTTTTGCTCCAATTATTTTTCCATTTAAAGCAAATCACGCTGGATTAAAATCTGGGAACAAAATTGTATCCATATATGATGGTTAATTTTGTGTGTCAACTTGACAAGGCCACAAGATAACCAGATATTTGGTTAAACATTATTTCTGAGTATGTCTGTGATTGTGTTTTCAGATGAGATTAGCACTTGAATGTGTCAAGTACATCAGTTTTCCCTCTCCAGAGTGAGTGAGCATCATCCAATCTGTTGAGGTCCTGAACAGAACACAAAGGTAGAGGAAGGGAGAATTCAGTATTTCTGCCTGATTGAGTTGGGGTTATCATTCTGCCCTCAGACTGGAACTCACACCATTGGCTCTCCTGAGTTTCCAGCTTGTAGATGGCAGATTATGGGACTTCCTAGCTTCCATAATCATGTGAGCCAATCACTCATCACAAGTCAGATAGCCTTTTTTCTTCCTTTCTTTCTTTCTTTCTTTCCTTTTTCTTTCTTTCTTTCTTTTCTTTCTTTCTCTTTCTTTCTTTTTCTTCCTTCCTTCCTTCCTTCCTTCCTTCCTTCCTTCCTTCCTACCTACCTTCCTTTTCTTCCTTCCTTCCTTCTCTTCTTTCCCTTCCTTCCCTATCTATATCTATATCTATCTATCTATCTATCTATCTATCTATCTATCTATCTATCATCTATCTATCTATCATCTTTCCTATTGTCTCTGTTTCTTTAGAAGATCCTAATATACCATGTCTCTACTTTTTGTTGTAGTCTTAACCCCAGTACCTCAGAATGTGAACTAATTTGGAAATAGGATCTTTATAGAGGTAATAAAGTTCAAATGAAGTCATGAGAGTAGATCCTAATTCAATGTCTGGAATCCTTATAAAAAGGGGAAATGTGGATACAGAGTGATTCATTAAAGAACCCGTGAAGACAAGGAACTATCAGAAGCTAGAAGAGAGGGCTAGAATAGATCTTTCCTTTTTTAGATTATTATTTTTTGTTGAAGTGTAGTTGACATGCAATGTTGCATGAGATTCAGGTGTACCACATAGCGACAACACTATATGTAACACTATGCTCATCACAAGCAGAGCTACTGTCTGTCACTCTACAACACTATTACAAAATCACTGGCTCTATTCCTTGTGCTGTACCTTTTATTCCTGTGACTTACTCATTCCATAGCTGGAAGCCTGTGTCTCCCATTCTCCCTTACACATTTTGCCTATCCCCCTACCCTCCTCCTCTCTGGCAACCATCAGGCTGTTTTTGCATTTATGGGTCTGTTTCTGCTTTTTGTTTGTTTGTTTATCCATTCGTTTTGTGGAATAGATCTTTCTTTATTGCCTTCAGAAGGAAAATGGCCCTGTCATCACCTTGATCTCAGATTTCTAGCCTCCAGAACTATGAGACAATAAATTTCTGTTTTTTAAATCACTTAGTTTCTGGTATTTTGTTATGGCAGCCTTAGGATACTATATAGGGAAGAAAAAAAATTAAAAAGTGAAGTGCCTTACTTTATTAAATCAGAGATTCATTGAATGTAGGACGTTAAGCATCTTAGCTCAAATGTTTTCCTCAGGAATGCTTTGCATATGAACTTCATAAAAATTGCCATTACTTAGGATAGTGTGTGTGTATGTATATATATTAAAAAATAGGTGTATTTATATACATATACATATGTATACATGTATAGGATATAAATATATGATATATATATACACACATATTCATTTTATGGTATATAAAATCAACTTTATAGCTTTATCACTACTGTAAGGCAATATATTTAAATGTAAATATAGCTACCTAGTTTAGACCACAGTTTAGCTATGGCCTTAAGCATGATCAAAAGAAAAGTTTTTTCAGGTGTAACATAAATTGTCTCATTTGGAAAGAAATGCAAATATTTCTGCTATACAGTATAAAGTAACATATTGGATTTGCTCTGGGCATAAAAACAAAGACATATTTAAATATATTTACTAAAATATATTTATAATTTTTTCAACAGAAATACCTGTAAACATACTTAAGATGACATCTGGCTTGAAACTAAATCTATTTTGCTAGCAGAGTAATTTCAAAGTTCACATTCAGAGTTTAAAGACATCACTGTGAAGGATGGAATATTAGATTATTTATAACACACTTAGTTTTCATGACTACACTTATTTTTCTCTACATTTTCAGATCAGTAAGACAACAGGTATCCTTCATCTCTCGAAGGCTCAAGCTGATTATGTTGTTATTAAATTTTACAGACAATGAGATTTATTACAATATGTGACAAAACTAATAATCATTAGAATATGATATTTTATCAATCTGAACTAGAGTTCCAGAATCCCAGTAGTATTCTTTGCTTTTCTGGATCTAAATACTTTATTTATATGTCATTATTCTATTGGTAGACTGCATAGGGCTATTGCTTTCTAACATTTCCTATAAATTTTTATCTAACCTAACATTATTTAGTAATTCATACAAGGATTCAGGCAAAATGACTACTGCCATGCTTAGGCAATAATGAAGGATGAAGGGAATGTAAGGTCTTTCTTTAGGGGGGAAATGGCCAAAAGAAGCACTGAGGATTGATTACAAATTTAACTTACCCATAACTTTATTCCTACAATTTACCTCGATGTATTTTAATGCAATTATTCACTATTTTGTAATTACACATTTATATAACAATGCTAGAATAAATTGGTTTTATTTTAAATTATGTAACAACCCTTCATGTTGTTCGTGTTAAATTACTAGGGAAGAAATAGCTATATTAGTTTGGTAGGGCTGCTAAAGTAAAGTATCACAAATTTAGGAGTTTAAACAACAGTTTATATTGTCTCACAGTTCTGAGGCTGGAAGTCTGAGGTCAAGGTGTTGGAAGTGCCATGCTTTCTCTGATGGCACAAGGGAGGGATCTGTTCCAGGCTTCTTTTCTAGCTTCTGAGAGCTCACCGGCTTGTGGCAGCCTCACTCCAGTTTTCACATGGTGTTCTCCCTGGGTGTGTGTCTGTGTCCAAATGTCTCCTTTTTATAAGGATACCAGTCATATTGGATCAAGGACCCACCCTTTTACAGTAAGACTTCTTATTAACTAATTACATCTCTAATGATACTATTTTCAAATAAGCTCACATTCTGAGGTAGTAGATATTAGGACTTCAAAATATGAAGTCTTGGGAGATAGAATTCAACTCATAACAATAGCCAAGAAAAATACACTTACAGAAATTATTTTTGATATTTATACCAACGGCTAAGATTTAGTTTTAACTGTGAGCAGTGAAATACCCTAATACATATTATATATATTATAGATAATATCTATTAACATAATATATTATAGATAATATATATATTTATATAATATATGTAAGTGACAGTAGCTTAAACTAGACAGAAATAAATGCAGTCTATCAGCTGAGTAAATAAATACAGTCTATCATCAGGGACATGGGTGCATTTGATCCACCACTGTCAATATTTGAAAGAGGGCTCTTTGTGTCTTGGCCATCATATCTACATTCCAGCCAACAGGAAGAAGAAATGTTAAGAAGGATATATTATCACCCTAAGGACACTAAATGGGGATAATTCATGAAACTTCCAGGCATATACCATTGACCTGAAGTTAGTTGTATGACTGCATTCATTGTAAACGGGACTGAAAAATATCTCTTTTTTCAGGTGGCTATGTAGCTAACTAAAAAAGGTTCATAGGCCAGTGAAGAAGGAGAGAATAGATATTGCCTGACAGCTCTTAGTCCATGTCATACCATATTAAAATAATAATAAATAAAAATATTGTTTTATTCAGCAAATATTTATTAAATAGTTTCCCTTGCCAGCTAATACAAGGAGCTGGGGTAGAAATATGAATGAGGCTTATGTCAATGAACTCAAAGACAATTAGTGAGACAAATCATGCAAATACATAAATTTGCAATGCAATAAAAAAAAAATTACGATCTAGTAAATATATGATGTGTAAGTAAAATGTCCAGAATAAAAGGAGAAAAATCAGCAAAATTGGTAATTTTTAAGCTAATGCTAGAAGGATAAGAAAGAATATGCCAACTAAGAGGAATAAGGCACACAGAAAAGCAAGAACAGAGGTACAATTGACCCAAGGGCTAGTCTTAAGAAATAAGCTTAATTTTCATATTTAAGAATTGGTTATTCATTGTTTAATTACTCAATCTTGCTCTAAAGAAGGTTTTTGTTTTATACTTTCTAGTTGAATAAAGTCAGTCAGTCTGTCCTCCCTCCCTCACTTCCTCCTTTCCTTCTTTCTTTCCTTCCTTTCTTCCTTCCACAAATTGATTAACTTTCCACAATTAATTAACTAATAGAGGTACATAGTGAGGCAAGAATTTAGAATTACAAAAACATAGCCCTGGCCCTACAGATTACAGTCTAGGAGAAAAATAAATTAAGTGGAGAAATATTTCAGATATATCAACCGAAATAATTTTCCCCAGCATTTCCCAGCACCTTGTGATACTTTCCCATTTACAAGAAATTACTAAATTGGAAGAAGTGGAATGCTATACATCTGGAGAAGTTGAGAACAGAATTTTGAGTTACTGTAGACTAGGCTTGATTTAAAGAATCCTGTGTACTGGGGAGAAAAAGATGGTGGAGGAGCAGGAGACCCTATCCAACCAATCCCCAGAATTGAGCTGGGTATCTAGCAGACCATTCTGAACACCCATGAAATCAGCCTGAGATATAGGAAGATATATCTGGATCTCTACAAACAGAATATAGCAGGCGGTTGGTTTCGAGGTATGAAGAGGGGAGCGGAGATTCTGCAGGCATATATCTGAAGATAAGCAGAAGGGGAGGGACCGATGGCAATCCTACACCACCGGTGAGCAAAAGCCTCCCGTGCTGGGGCTGGGGCAGACTCATAGACCAGTAGTGGCAGGGAAAGGACTTTAGAGCAGCTCCCCACACTGAAACCTGGAGCAGCCAGGCCACGCATGTGAACTGGGGATGGCTGGCGGTTTTAGAAGCACAAAGGGCAGAGACGTGCCCCCGTGCCCCGACCTGGAGGCGAGGACTGGGAGCACTGCTGAGGGGTGCACAACCCAGGATGCTGCAGTTTATAGCAGCACAGACAGAAATGGTGATTGTGTGGCCTGGCGAGCTCACTGAAGAACAAACTGCGATCTCTCTGTTCGGAGGCAGAGGGTGGGAAATTATCTCTTCTGCTCTGACTCTAAGAAGAGATGTGGAAAGCTGCCAGGGAAAGCTGCCAGAGAACAAAAGCCCCAAAAACCGGTTTTCACTGAGCCCACCCCCCCCGCACAGGGGGCAGGGCAACTCTGCCCAAACAGGGTTGCCTGAGTAACAGCACGGGCAGGCCCCTCCCCCAGAGGACAGGCTGGGAGAACAAGAGGCCAACAACTCTAAAGTCCAAGAAAACAGGTGCACCTTGCTTGGGTTACGGTCAATAATTTGGACTCTATGCATTCCCTCAATCACCCCTCAACAGAATGACTAGAAGGAGGAACCCCCAAAATAGGAAAGACTCAGAGACTGTGACTTCTGCCACAGATTTGCAAATGGGTACAGATATAACCAAGATGTCAGAAATGGAATTCAGGGTAACAGTTGTGAAGACAATAGCTAGAATGGTGAAATCAATTAATGGCAACATAGAGTCTCTAAGGGCAGAAATGAAAGCTGAACTGGCAGAACTTAAAAAATGCTATCAATGAGATCCAATCTAATCTAGATAATCTAACAGCTAGGGTAAGTGAAGCAGAGAACAAATCAGCAATCTAGAAGACCAATTGATAGAAAAGAAGGATAAAGAGGAGGCCAGGGAAAAACAACTCAAAATCCATGAAAACAGAATCAGAGAAATAAATGACACCATGAAATGTTCCAGTGTCAGAATTATTGGGATCCCTGAGGGGGTGGAGAGAGAGAGAGGACTAGAAGATATATTTGAGCAAATCATAACAGAGAACTTCACTAATCTGGGGAATGAAACAAATATTCCTGTCCTAGAGGCAGAGAGGACCCCTCCCAAGATCAAGGAAAACAGGCCAACACCCTGTCATATAATAGTAAAACTCGCAAATCTTAGAACCAAGGAAACCATCTTAAGGGCAGTTAGGGGGAAGAGATTCCTTACGTACAGAGGGAGGAACATCAGAATAACATCAGACCTATCCACAGAGACCTGGCAAGCTAGAAAGGGCTCGTAAGACATAGTCAGGGTACTAAATGAGACGAACATGCAGCCAAGAATACTTTATCCAGCAAGGCTGTCATTTAGAATGAATGGAGAGATGCAGAGCTTCCAAGACCAGCAGAAACTGAAAGAATATGTGACCACTAAGCCAGCCCTGCAAGAAATATTAAGGGTGGGGGTTCTAAAAAAGGAGAAAGACCCCAAGAGTGATATAGAACAGAAATTTACAGGGACAATCTATAGAAACAAGGTCTTCACAGGCAACATGATGACAAACAATTCATATCTTTCAATAATCACTCTCAACGTGAACAGCCTAAATGTTCCCATAAAAAGGCACAGGGTTGCAGATTGGATAAAAAGACAGGACCCATCCATATGCTATCTACAAGAGACTCATTTTGAACCTAAAGATACATCCAGACTGAAAGTGAAGGGATTGAGATCCATCTTCCATGCCAACAGACCTCAAAAAAAAGCTGGCGTAGCAGTTCTTATATCAGACAAATTAGATTTTAAGCAAAAGACTATAGTTAGAGACACAGAAGGACACTATATCATTCTTAAAGGGTCTATCCAACAAGAAGACCTAACAATTGTAAATATCTACACCCCCAACATGGGAGCAACCATCTACATAAGCCAACTGTTAACCAAAATAAAGAGTCATATTGATAATACATTAATTGTAGGAGACCTCAATATTCCACCCTCAGCAACAGAGAGATCGTCTAAGCAGAAAAATCAACAAAGAAACAAGAGCTTTGAATGACACATTGGGCCAGATGGACCTCATAGATATATACAGAACATTCCACCCTAAAACAACAGAATACTCATTCTTCTCAAGCGCACATGGAACTTTCTCCAGAATAGACCACATACTGGGTCATAAATCAGGTCTCAACCGATACCAAAAGATTGAGATTATTCCCTGCATATTCTCAGACCACAATGCTCTAAAACTGGAACTCAATCACAAGAAAAAATTTGGCAGAAATTCAAACACTTGGAAGCTAAAGACCACTCTGCTCAAGAATGTTTGGGTCAACCAAGAAATCAAAGAACTTAAACAATTCATTGAAATCAATGAGAACAAAAACACATCGGTCCAAAACCTATGGGATACTGCAAAGGCGGTCCTAAGGGGGAAATACATAGCCATCCAAGCCTCACTCAAAAAAAATTGAAAAATCCCGAATTCACCAACTGTACACCTTTAAGAACTACAAAAAAAGCAAGAAACAATGCCTAAGCCACGCATTAGAAGAGAAATAATTAAGATTAGGGCAGAGATCAATGAATTAGAAACCAGAAACACAGTGGACCAGATCAACAAAACTAGAAGCTTGTTCTTTGAAAGAATTAATAAGATCGATAAACCACTGGCCAGACTTATCCAAAAGAAAAGAGAAAGGACCCAAATTAATAAAATTATGAATGAAAGGGGAAAGATCATGACTAACACCAAGGAAATAGAAACAATTATTAGAAATCATTATCAACAACCTATGCCAATAAATTAAGCAAGCTGGAAGGAATGGATGCCTTCCTGGAAACCTATAACCTCCCAAGACTGAAACAGGAAGAAACTGACAACCTGAATAGCCCAATAACCAGTAATGAGATTGAAGCAGTGATCAAAAACCTCCCCCAAAACAAGAGTCCAGGGCCTGATGGATTCCCTGGGGAATTCTACCAAACATTCAAAGAAGAAATAATACCTATTCTCCCGAAGTTGTTTCAAAAAATAGAAAGAGAAGGAAAGCTTCCAGACTCATTACCTTAATCCCCAAACCAGGGATAGACCCCATCAAAAAGGAGAACTTCAGAACGATATCCCTGATGCATACGGATTCCAAAATTCTCAACAAAATCCTAGCTAATAGAATCCAACAATACATTAAAAGGATCATCCACCATGACCAAGTGGGATTTATCCCTGGGATGCAAAGGTGGTTCAACATTCGCAAATCAATGTGATAGAACACATTAATAAGAGGAGAGAGAGAAGAACCATATGGTCCTCTCAATTGATGCAGAAAAAGCATTTGACAAATTACAGCATCCTTTCCTGATTAAAACTCTTCAGAGTATAGGGATAGAGGGAACATTCCTCAAGTTCATAAAATCCATCTATGTAAAACCCACAGCGAATATCATCCTCAATGGAGAAAAGATCAGAGCCTTTCCCTTAAGATCAGGAACACGTCAAGGATGCCCACTCTTGCCACTATTGTTCAACATAGTACTAGAATTCCTAGCAACAGCAATCAAATAACAAAAAGAAATAAAAGGCATTCAAACTGGCAAAGAAGTAAATTATCTCTCTTCGCAGATGACATGATACTTTATGTAGAAAATTCAAAAGACGCCACCCCCAAGTTACTAGAACTCATACAGCTATTCAATAATGTGGCAGGATACAAAATCAATGCACAGAAATCCGTTGCTTTCTTTTACACTAACTATGCAACTGTAAAAAGAGAAATTAGAGAAACGATTCCATTTACAATAGCACCACAAACCATAAGGTACCTCAGAATAAACCTAACCAAAGAGGTTTAAAAGATCTATACTCTAGGAACTACAGAACACTCATGAAAGAAATTGAAGAAGACACAAAAAGATGGAAAAATATTCCATGCTCATGGATCAAAAGAATAAACATTGTTAAAATGGCTATGCTGTCCAGAGCAATCTATACCTTCAACACCATTCCGATCAAAATTCCAATGACATTTTTCAAAGTGCTGGAACAAACAATCCTAAAATTTGTATGGAATCAGAAAAGACCCCGAATTGCCAAGGAAATGTTGAAAAAGAAAAACAAAGCTGGGGACATCATGTTGCCTGATTTCAAGCTATATTACAAAGCAGTGATCACCAAGACAGCATGGTACTGGCACAAAAACAGACATATAGATCAATGGAACAGAATAGAGAGCCCAGATATAGACCCTCAACTCTATGGTCAAATAATCTTCAACAAAACAGGAAAAAATATGCAATGGAAAAAAGACCATCTCTTCAATAAATGGTGCTGGCAAAATTAGACAGCTATATACAGAAGAGTGAAACTCGACCATCCTCTAACACCATATACAAAGATAAACTCAAAATGGAAGAAAGACCTCAATGTGAGATAGGAATCCATCAAAATCCTAGAGGAGAACATAGGTTACCTCTTCGAAATCAGCCACAGCACCTTCTTTCAAGATACATCTCCCAAGGCTACTGAAACAAAAGCAAAAATGAACTTTTGGGACTTCATCAAGATAAAAATCTTCTGCACAACAAAGGAAACAGTCAACAAAACAAAGAGGCAATATACGGAATGGGAGAAGATTTTTGCAAATGACACTACAGACAAAGCGCTAATTACCAAGATCTATAAAGAACTTCTCAAACTCAACACCCAAAAAGCAAATAAGTCAAAAAATGGGCAGAAGACATGAACAGACACTTCTCCAAAGAAGATATACAAATGGCTAATAGACACATGAAAAAATATTCATCATCATTAGCCATCAGGGAAATTCAAATCAAAACCACATTGAGATACCACCTTACACCATTTAGAATGGCAAAAATTGACAAGGCAAGAAACAACAAATGTTGGAGAGGTTGTGGAGAAAGGGGAACCCTCTTACACTGTTGGTGGGAATGCAAGCTGGTACAGCCACTTTGGAAAACAGCGTGGAGGTTCCTCAAAAATTTAAAAATAGAGCTACCCTATGACCCAGCAATTGCACTACTGGGTATTTACTCCAAAGACACAGATGTAGTGAAAAGAAGGGCCATATGCACCCCAATGTTCATAGCAGCGATGTCCACAATAGTCAAACTGTGGAAAGAGCCAAGATGCCCTTCAACAGATGAATGGATAAAGAAGATGTGGTCCATATATACAATGGAATATTACTCAGCCTTTGGAGGTCCTATTTAAAAAAAAAAGTCATTGCCAAGACCCAAGTCAAGGAGATTTTTTTTTCCTGTTTTCTTCTAGAAGTTTTATGGTTTCAGGTCTTATATTTAAGTCTTCAATCCATTTCAAATTCATTTTTGTGAGTGGTGTAAAATAGGGGTCTGATTTTTTTCTTCTGCATGTGATAATCCAATTTTCCCAACATCATTTATTGAAGAGACTATCCTTTCCCCATTAAGTGTTCTTGACTCCTTTGTCAAATACTAGTTGACCGTGTATGTGAGGATTTATTTCTGGGCATTCAATTCTGTTCCATTGGTCTATGTATCTATTTTTATGCCAGTACCATGCTATTTTTATTACTATAGCTTTGTAGCATAGATTGAAATCAGAAAGTTTGATGCCTTCAGTTTTGCTCTTTCTCAAGAATACTTTAGCTATTCTGGATCTTTTGTGGTTCCATGCAAATTGTAGGATTTTTTTCCCCTATTTCTGTGAAAAATGCCATCAGAATTTTGATTAATTTTGATTAATTGAATCTATAGATTGATTTGAATAGTATATACATTTAAAAAATATTAATTCTATCATTCCATGAACATTTGTTTCTTCTTCAATTTATTTCTTCAAAATCTTGTAGTTTTCATTGTACATATTTTTCACTTCCTCACTTAAGCACATTCCTAAGTATTTTATTATTTTTTATGCCACTCTGACATGGATTGTTTTCTTTATGTCTTTTTTAAAATATTTCATTGCTAACTTATGGAAATGCAACTGATTTATACGTTAATTTTATACCCTGCAACTACTAAATTTGTTGATCAGTTCTAACAGTTCTTTGATAGAATCTTTAGGATTTTCTCTCTATAACATCATATCATCTAAGAACGGAAACAATTTTATTTCTTCTTTTCTGAATTGGATGCCTTTTATTTTCTTTTCTTGCCTGACTGCTCTGACAAGGACTTCCAGAAGTATGCTGAATAGGAATGGTGAGAGTGAGTATCCTTGTCTTGTTCCTGATCTTAGAGGAAAAGCTTTCAAAGCTTGCAATATTGAGTATGATGTTGGCTATGGGCTTGTCACATATGACTAATATGTTAAGGTATGTTTCTCTTACACCAAATTTATTGAGGGTTTTTATCATGAAATAATGTTATATATTTTTGTCATAGATGTTCTTCTGCATCTATTGAGATAATTACACAATTTTATCTTTCATTATATTAATATGGAGTATCAATTTATTGATTTGTATATGTTGAACCACCCTTATTTCCCAGGGATAAATTTCAGTTGATTATGGTGTATCAATCTTTTTATTGTGCTGTTGAATTTGGTTTGCCAATATTTTGTTAAAAATTATTGCATCTATATTAATCAGAGATATTGGTCTGTAGCTTTCTTTTTGTGTAGTGTCCTTATCTGGCTTTAGTATTAATGATACTGATATAAACTTAGTTTTGAAGTGTTCCTTCCTCTTCCAATTTTTTGGAAGTTTCAGAAAGATTTATTTTAATTCTTATTTAAATGTTTGGTAAAATTCACTAGCAAAATCATTTAATCCTGGGCATGTCTTTATTGGGAGGTTTTTGATTATTCATTCAATCTCCTTACTTGTTATTGGTCTGTTCAAATTTTCAAACCACTTCGTAGTTTCCTTGATTTTTTTCTATTTTTCTGGTCTTTCGCTTATTTATTCTCTGGCTTTTGTTTTTCTTCCTTCTGCTAATGTTTGGCTGAGTTTGTTCTTTTTGTTCTAATTCCTTGAAACAAAAAGTTGGGTTTTCTATTTGAGATCTTTCTATTTTCTTTATGTAAGCATTTATCACTATAATCTTCCCTCTTAGAGTTGCTTTGCAGTATCCCACAGATTGTGGTATGTCATGTTTCCATTTTTGTTTGTTTCAAAATATTTTTTGTTTCCTTTTTGATTTCTTCTGTGGCCCACTGGTTGTTCAGCAGTATGTTAATTTCCCACATAACTAAAATTTCCAGCTTCCCTGCTGTTACTGATTTCTAGTTGCATACCATTGTGGTCACAAAATATACTTGGTAGGATTTCAGTCTTCTTAAACTTGCTAAGACTTGTTTTGTAACTTATCATACAACCTATTCTAAGGGATGTTCTGCATGCACTTGAGAAGAATTGTATTCTGCTCCTGCTGGATGAAATGTTCTGTAAATATCGGTTAGGTCTACTTGGTCTAAAGTATGATTCGAGTCCATGGTATTGTTGATTTTCTGTCTGGATGATTTATTCACTGTTGAAAGTGGGATATTGAAGTTCTCTATTATTATTGTATTGTTGTTTATCACTCCCTTATGATCTGTTAGAATTTGCTTAATATATCTAGATATTCCAATGTTGGGTGCATATATATTTATGATTGTTAATCTTTTTATTAATCAACCCCTTTATCATTATATAATGGCCTTCTTTATCTCTAGTTCCCATTTTTTACTTAAAATCTATTTTGTCTCATATAAGCAGTTACCTCTGCTCTCTTTTGTTTCTACTTGCAAGAAATAGCTCTTTCCATCTCTTCTCTTTGAGCCTATCTGTCTATGTAAAGCTAAAGTGAGTCTCCTCTAGGCAGCATATAGTTGGGTCTTATTTTCTTTATCCATCTAGTCACTCTATGTATTTTGATTGGGGAATTCAATCCATTCACATTTAGAATAATTATTGATAGGTAAGGGCTTACCTATGTCATTTTTAATTTTTTTCTGGCTGTTATGTAGTTCTGATGTACCTTTCTTCTTCTCTTGCTGCTTTCCTTTGTGAGCTGATGGCTTTTTGTAGTGGTATGTTTTGGTTTCCTTTTTATCTTTGTGAATTTACTTAGGCCTTTGCTACATGGTTACCATGAGGCTTACATAAAACATCTCACAATGTAATAGTCTATTTTATTCTGATAACTTTGTATATAAAAAACTCTCCATTCTACTCCCCATATCTTTAGGTTTTTGAAGTCACAATTTACATCTTCTATATTGTGTATCCATTCACAAATTATTGTAGCTATTTTTAATACTTTTATCCTTTAACCTTTATACTACAGTTGAGTGGTTAAAACATCACCATATTAGAGTATTAGAGCATTCTGAATCTGATTACATATTTACCTATAGTTATGTTATATATTTTCATGTTACCAATTAGCATCTTTCATTTGTTTCAAGAACTCCTTTCAGCACTTCTTTTAACAAAGGACTAGTGGCAATGAACTCCCTCAGCTTTTGTTTGGGAAATCTTTATTTCACCTTCATTTCATTTTTCTTTTTTTTTAATTTTAGAGAGAGTGTGGGCAGGGGGAGGAACAGAGGGGGAGGGAGAAGAAGAGGGAAAGAATCCCAAGTGGACTCCACACTGAGAACAGAGCCCAATGGGGGGCTTGATCTCACAACCCTGAGATCATGATCTGATCCAAAAACAAGAGTCAGATGTTTAACCAACTAAGCCACCCAGACACTCCTCACCTTCTTTTCTAAACAACAACTTTGCTGGGTAAAGTTATTGTTGGTTCACAGCTTCTTTCTTTCAGCACTTTGAATATATCATCCTACTCTCTCCCGGCCCATGAGATCTTTGCTGATAAATCCACTGATAGCTTTATTGGAGGATCCCTATAGGAGAAATTTATTTTTTATTTATATTTTATTATTATCATTATTTTTGCCTTCACTGTTTTTAAAATTATTTTTGTCTTTGACTTTAGACAGTTTTTGTCTTTGATTTCTAGATAGTCTTATTATGTGTCTTAGGGAAAATGCTTGGGATGAAATTTGGGGGTTACCTATTAGTTTCATAAACTTGGATGTCAAAATCTCTCCCCAGATTTGGGGAGTTCTCAGCCATTATTTCTTTAAATAAACTTCTGCTTCCGGGGCTTTAACATTGTTTCTCATAATGATATACCATAAGTCCCATAGATTTTCTTCATTCCTTTTCATTATTTTTTTTCTTTTTGCTCCCTTGATTGGATAATTTTAACTGATCTATCTTAAAGCTTACTGACTCTTTCCTCTGTTTGGTTAAGTCTGATTGACACACTCTATTTAATATTTCAGTTCAGGCACTGAATTCCTCAGCTCCAAAATTTCTGGATTTATGTTTGTTTTTTTTTCTCATCTATTGGGGACTTCTCATTTTGTTCTTACAGTATTCTTCTGATATCATTAAATTGTTTATGTGTGTTCTCTTATAGCTCTCTGAACTTTAGAATTATTATTTTGAATTATTTCTCAGGCAATTCCTTGATCTCCATTTTTGGGAGTCTAGTTCCTGGAGGTTTACCATACTCCTTTGGTGAGTAAAACTCCCAGGTTTTAGACACAAACCTAGGACCCCCAAAATTATAGAGATTTTTCTGCCACTCCCAAGTTCTAAGAACATATTGTTTCATGATAAAAATATGTTATTTTTCTTCAATATCTGCCCATTGGAATTTTCATAAGCTTAGCAGACAAAGTAACAAGTAAATTACCATGCACAATGTGCTGTGATCTGGAAGTACTGAGAACACACAGAAGGACATTTAATTCAAATTTGTGGAAACAAGAATAAACACTTTGAAATGAGAAATTTCTAAGATTAAAGCCAAAAGTTAAACAAGGAGATTAAAAAGGTACAGGGTTAGCACAGTGAAAACCCTCAATGATAGATTGAGGAAATGAAAAAATTCACTATGAATAAGGCAAAATTCTAAGAGTCATAGCAAGAGATGTTTGAAAGGCAAGCAGAGCCAAGATCATAACACAGGACTTTGTTAATTCCACTAATATATATTGAGTGCTAATTTTCTGTTAAGTCATAGTAAAGACTGTGGATTATGTCCAAAGATTTGTGTTGGATCCATATACAATTTTAAGTGACATGATGTGATTTGTTTTCTTTTCTTTTTTTTTAAATCACCATGGCTACTATGTAGGGAAAAGATCAGTGCAGAACATTAATAGCAAGCTATGCATAGATGCAAGAGAAAGAAAACAGTGGTCTGATTTATAGTTGGGGCAGTGGTAATGGAAACAGTAGAAATTTTAAATTATTTTTTAAGCAGAATGGAAAATGTGAGTGGAAAGAGGATGTGGGAAGTGAGGGAGTATAGAATCACTGAACAACTCCAGGTTTCTGACTGGAGTTTGAGAGAATAGTGGTTCTGTCTCCTGGGTTAAGAATGGCTGTTCTGATTTGTATTTTGCTGATTATTCTGGCATTTTTAAATATATTTATTATAGAGGATGAACTTGAGGGCCCTTTTTCAATTAGATTGGAAACATTTAATTATTAGGCATGAATTTAGACTGATAGTCAGAATCAACATTTGATATTTATGGGATCTTCCCATCCAGGAAAATATTGTATCTCTAAATGGTAAGCTTTTATTTCATCTATAGTTTATTTGATTTCTCTCTACGGTTTTAGAGTTTTCATCATCTAGGTCCTATACATTTTCCTACGCTTATTATATCTTATATGTTATAAAGGCATTTTACTAAGATGGATAGAGTATTTTCTTAAATGTTATAACTAGTAATTTTTGGTTTATAAAAGACTAATGATATTATTATATCTTTTTGTAAATAACTACAAATGTAATATTATAAAAAATAATTTTAGTTGAATATTTCTGGCTTTGCTATATAGTGGTCATGACCACCTGAAAGAGAAAAAGTTTTTTCTGAGGTATTTGTACGTCCCAATTTTGTCTTTCAAATTGTATTGTTTATCTCTGCCAAACAAATGTTAAATCAGAGTGGTTATAACTAGCTTTTAAATATCCTTTCTTCTCATTCCAATGACCTGATCATATTTTGGCATAATATTG
This sequence comes from Phoca vitulina, assembly GCF_004348235.1. NCBI lineage: Eukaryota > Metazoa > Chordata > Mammalia > Carnivora > Phocidae > Phoca > Phoca vitulina. The sequence continues at coordinate 46,128,270 of NW_022589717.1, read as the reverse complement.
ACTCTTAGATTATAAAAGGTGTCATCCCTAAAAAGTAGCCTTCTATTCCAAATTAAGAAAAAAAATTCATTGGTTAATTGATGCTGAATTTTATCAATTACTCTATAAGATCTACTGAACAGATCATATGATAAAGTATATTACCCAATTACATGATTCTAAACTACCACAATATTATCTGATACACTTTTTAATTCAGGGCTGTATTCTATTAGCTAATATTTAGTTTATGATGCTTATCTTTTTATAAAAAGTACTAGTTCTTTTTTGTGGAGGGTGTTAGTTTGGTGAGAGGACAAACTTTATTATATTTAACATCAGAATTATGTTGGTTCTTCATAATAAATTGGTATTAAAATTGTCAAATTATTTAGTGGTTCATTTCTTACAGGAAGGTTTATTTCTTATATTTAGGTTTGAACATAATCATGGAAATGTTTTATTTCAGCAACAGAGTTCTAAGACTAACTTTTCAATTTAATTCTGTGTATTGAATTTTGGCCTTCTCAAAAACAAGGACATATTGCTCTTATTTTCTTTTGGCATCTAATGTTTAAGAGACAAAGTTAGACACAATCCAGATTTGTGTTTTGAAAATTGGATCTTTCCATTTCTGCTTTGGTGCATATAAAAAAATCAATTTTTCCTTGAAATGCATGCAATACATTCTCTAAAATGTCTAAATGTCCAGATAGCTGATAAAATCAAAAGATGTAAGATTGTTTTTGGCCTTAAAAAATATTACCATCCTCCTACTTTAATATTGTTCTTGTTACAGTAGTTCTGGTTTTCTTTTTAGAAAAGCCAATTATATAGATGGATTAATCAGCATTTTGTAAACTTGAAATCTATAATTTTCTCCCTGATGAATTAAAAGTTTCTATTATTTTTCTTCACAATCTAGGGCATTACCTTAAGCCTGTCTCATGAATTCCTTACCACTTTTTCCATGTTGCTTCTCATCTCATCTATTTCTGCTCACCTTTCAGCTAGCACCTGTTTGTATGTCTGCCTTCTGTTTATTTCACAATTCATTTCTTCATTCATTGAAACTGGGTTCTTGACATTTATCAGGAGGATAGGACAGCAGCCATGAAACATTTATTTATATTTCTTAAGATTAAATCATTTTCACAATAATGTATATACCTACCTTTTAAGTGGTGTAAATTCTGTGTTTATTATTATTGTTGTTGTTGTTGTTACTGACCTTCATTTTCTTAATTTTTAAACGATTTTATTTTACTTAATTCTCTTTGAATAATTAGAACCTTGTTTAGATAAACTTAGTATATTTCATCAAAGTTCAGTTAGTGGATTTTTGTTTTTTGGTTGTTTTTTTTTTTTTCATGTGATTCATTATTTATTTATTTTAAGAGCTTGCCCTTTTATTATTTTTTTATTATGTTCAGTTAGCCACTGTATTATGCATCATTAGTTTTTGAGGTATAATACTGTATAATACTGTATAATACATCATTAGTTCAATGATTCATTAGTTACGTATAACACCCAGTGTTTGTCACAACACGTGCCCTCCTTAATACCCATAACCCTGTTACCCCCTCCCCCCACCCTCCTCCCTTCTGTAACCCTCGGTTTGTTTTCTGGAGTCCAGAGTCCTTCATGGTTTGTGTCCCTCTATGATTTCTCCCCATTCAGTTTTCCCTCCCCTCCCCTGTGGTCTTCCATGCTACTCCTTATGTTCCACATATGAGTGAAACCATATGATAATTGTCTTTGTCTGCTTGACTTACTTTACTTAGCATAATCCCCTCCAGTTCCATCCATGTCGATGCAAATGGTGGGTATTCATCTTTTCTGATGACTGAGTAATATTCATTGTATATATGAACCACATCTTCTCTATCCATTCATCTGCTGAAGGGCATCTCGGCTCCTTCCACAGTTTGGCTATTGTGGACATTGCTGTTATGAACATTTTTGAATCTCCTCTATCTCCACTTGGTTTTTGATAAAACAGGAGTAAGCAACACAAATGCCTTCAGGGTCCTTCAGGTAATTTAAACTATGGGGTGGATTGGGTGAGAAATGTTATTAAATATTGTTTTAAAGAAAAAGCTGAAACTAGCTCTATCAGGATTAATATATACCAAATATATTATAATGTATGCATCCTAAGTAAACTAGTTTTAATATAATTTGGGGTTCTGTCTGGTGTTAGCCATACTAAAAGAGTTAGTGGTAATATTTAGCTCTCAGTGTTATTTTGTTACATTATAGCTTACCTTCTTATTTAATATATATGTAATGTGAAACAAAATTATGACTATGCTAGCATATCTTGATATTTAATTTCTGTCTATTCCTGAAGAATATAATCACTATACCTCATATTTGAACACATTTATCATATACTGGATAATCTGGCATTTCCTTAATTTCTTTTCCCCAAAAATAATCATGAGCATATAGATTAGAGGGACTATCTCTCAAAGTCTGTTGACATTATAAACCTACATTTGTGATATAAACATAGGAATTATTCAGTAAATAATTATTTCCTTTAGAGGTATCATTAAAAGTAATAAAAATGAAGAATACTTATAAAATTTTATATTTTCACAAATACTAACCAACAAAACTTAACACATGAAAGGCACTTAGGTGCTTTACCCTAGAAATAGAATATTCATTTTCACAGGTGCATTATTATTTAATATATGCACTTTGTCCTACTAGGAATTTTCACTTTGGAGGACTTAGATGTGTAAATTTGATAATTTCTTTAAACTAATGATGAATATCATGCTCAGTGTTAAATTTAATAATCTATTAAAGTCTTTACAGAAACTTTATGACAACTAATGTAACATATTTCTTTGCTCCTGAATTACAGAAGATGAAACACATTACCAAGAATGTAATGAGAGCAGATCAAAAAGTAGATCAAAAAGTTTGAAGGCAAAACAGAGGCAGACTATCTCAGTAATTTTAAAGAAAACAAGGGAGGCAATTACCAAGAATACATGAACTGAAGTTACCTTCTTTCAGAAATTCTAAATCCTCCTTCTATTTATAAAAATACCACTTATCTAGTCTCTACATAAAATAATAGAAAACCATACAGGTATCTTAAAATTGAACACAGAGGTCTACAATAAATTCCCAAAGGCAACTGACATTGATCACCAAAAGCTATGCTAATTGATCAGTTGTTCCGCAGTCAGGCTAAGTAAAGAAAAATTCTCCATATATATCACCACTTTTCATTCTAGTGCCTTACAACACTTTCAGGGATGATATTTCATTCAATTTCCAAATGATCAGTATTACATTGAACTTCAAGTCTTCCCTCAACTCAATCTATAATCCAATGGTAGGAAGTTTTAAGAGAAGCAGATCCCTAGCTTTCCTAGTTACAAAATTCTTTCAAATTAGTTTTTAAAGAAAAGTTCTCTTCTTTCAAATGACAAATTACTCCATATTTCTAATATAGAATATATTTTTCTGGTCTTTACAATATGTATTTTTTTACAATATCACTTCACTTAGAATCAATAGATTTTAATTCAAAACCCAGTCATAACTTCTCAAACTCAACACTCAAAAAACTAATAACCCAGTCATTTTTATGGGCAGAAGACATGAACAGACATTTCTCCAAAAAAGACATACAAATGGTTAACAGACACATGAAAAAACGCTCAACATCACTAGCCATCAGGGAAATACAAATCAAAACCACAATGAGATACCACCTTACACCAGTTAGAATGATAAAAATTAACAAAACAGGGAACAGCAAATGTTGGCAAGGATGTGGAGAAAGGGGAATCCTCTTATACTGTTAGTGGGAATGCAAGCTGGTACAGCCACTTTGGAAAACAGTATGGAGGTTCCTTAAGAAGTTAAAAATAGAGCTACCCCACGACCTAGTAATTGTACTACTAGGTATTTACCCCAAAGATACAGACGTAGTGAAAAGAAGGGGCATGTGAATCCCAGTGTTCATAGCAGCAATGTCCACAATAGCCAAACTGGGGAAGGAGCCGAGATGCCCTTCAAAAGATGAATGGATGAAGAAGATGTGGTACATATATACAATGGAATATTATTCAGCCATCAGAAGGGATGAATACGCACCATTTGCACTGACATGGATAGAACTGGAGGGTATTATGCTAAGTGAAGTAAGTCAAGCAGAGAAAGACAATTATCATATGGCTTCACTCATATGTGGAACATAAGCAATAGCATGGAGGACCATAGGGGAAGGGAGGGAAATCCAAAGGGGGAGAAATCAGAGAGGGAGATGAACCATGAGAGACTGTGGACCCCGGGAAACAATCTGGGGGTTTCAGAGGGGAGGAGGGTGGGGGGAGGGGGTAACAGGGTGATGGGTATTGAGGAGGGCACGTGTTGTGATGAGCACTGGGTGTTATACGTAACTGATGAATCACTGAGCACTGCGTGAAAAACTAATGGTGTGCTATACAGTGGCTAACTGCACATAATAGAAAGAAAGAGAGAGAGAGAGAAAGAAAGAAAAAAGAAAGAAAGAGAAAGAACTTATAACATAGTATCATAAATTTAAAAAAAAGTCGTAATGGTCCTAAGGAAAACTCAGATAATTTCTGGACTAATCGAACCAAATGACACTCATATGTTTAAGACCTTTTAAGTTATCATATTTGGTTAATTGACTCAATTCATACCACTGATGAAATAATTAAACAAAGTATTTAAGAACAAAAAATTCAGTATCACTTACCAAAATCAAGGTATTTAAAATTTCATTATTGCATAGAATGTGACATTCTTTACAAAATGCTATTGTCATTTTAATAAGGCATGATTTCAATATATTAAGTCATTTACTACACTCAGAAATCCTTGGTCTAGTGTATTAATCTCATTTCTTCTTAAGTAAAATGTTAATTTCTGCTTACTTATATTCTCAAATATGATCATTAAAATATATTTTCCCAATTCTAAAAAAAATATGTTTTAGACATTCTGAATTTAAATAAATTAAAATGTATTTGGGATATTTGAGAATTTGAATGTATTTTGTTAAAGAGTAATTAATCAGATGTTCACTTCACACTGAAATTGTTTTTCTAAGCATCAAGTCCCATCCAAAATCAATAGCAAGGTAATGCTTTTCCTTATAAAGTGAAAAATTAAGCCTAAAGAAAAATCACCTTCATTTATATTCTCTTCTTCAATAATTCTACATATGGATATGCTAATAATGGAATATGACATTTCAAAAATTACCTTTCAAATAAAATTCTAATTTGTCTCTGTAGACCTCTGACTGTTAAATAAATCACCATAGTATAACATCAGTGAATTGCAATGGACAAATCTAGGTTGAAATACTGGTTCTGTCACTTACTTTCTGAGTTACTATTAACAAGTTCCTTTACCTAGTGTTTACTTAGTATTTCTCAAATCTACAATGGGGAATACACTACCTACTACCACATAATGACACTGGAAAGAACACATGAGATAATTAAAACCAAAGATCTAAGAAAATTGAAAATACTAAACACTCATAAGTAGTTAGTAGCCATTAGTAATACTGCTAGTGGTTAAATAATAGTGTCAGATATATAATATACCCTATTTTATAATGCATACTGCCAAAAAATGCCATCAGAAATATTGTCAATGCTTTTGAATATTTACTAAACATAAGAAAATGGTATTTTCCCCCTTAAAGATGTCATAATTATTTCGGAAGGCAGATTTACACAGAAATGCTTATAAAACTTATGAAGTTCTGTGGATGATATAACAGGATTTAGGTTTGGTGCGAGTGGTCATGAGCAGCTTCACACAGGAAATAGCACTTTACGTGGGTCTTGAAAACTAAGTTTTCACTGATAGAAGAGAAACAAAAAGGCTTTCCAAGGAAAGAGAAGAGTATGCTTAAAAACACTGAGTTTCAAAAGTGAGAAATGGACTGCCTTTGCTGTATCCCAAAGATTATGAGGAATTCTTAATCTCAGGAAACAAACTGAGGGTTGCTGGAGTGGGGGGTGGGGTGGGAGGGATGGGGTGACTGGGTGATGGACACTGGGGAGGGTATGTGTTCTGGTAAGCGCTGTGAATTGTGCAAGACTGTTGAATCTCAGATCTGTACCTCTGAAACAAATAATGCAATATATGTTAAGAAAGAAAAAAAGAAGAAGAAGAATGTAGCAGGAGGGGAAGAATGAAGGGGGGGAAATCGGAGGGGGAGAAGAACCATGAGAGACAATGGACTCTGAAAAACAAACTGAGGGTTCTAGAGGGGAGGGGGTTGGGAGGATGGATTAGCCTGGTGATGGGTATTGAGGAGGGCACGTTCTGCATGGAGCACTGGGTGTTATGCACAAACAATGAATCATGGAACACTATATCTAAAACTAATGATGTAATGTATGGGGATTAACATAACAATAAAAAAATTTAAATTAAAAAAAAAAGTGAGAAATGGAAGACACACTGGGTTGGTGTGAATACAGTAAATATAATCAGGAAAGCAGACTGATGCTAAATTGTAAAGCATTGCAAATGTCAATTAAACTATTTTATTTGACTTCTAATCCCAGCAGTAGCAGAATAAACTTTTCTAGACTGGTCCTCCCACAGTAAATGACTATAAAACTGGACAACTTATATGGGTATGATTTTGTAAGCACTGAACAAAAAGCAATGCCACACTGTGGGGAAAAAAACTGAGGAGATAAAACTTACCTATATCCTGGCTTCCCATCTGGGGGTATTCTATGTGCAGAGCAATACTGTGTGACACCTACCAGAGAATTATGGCTGCAAGCTGAAAGCTCAGTGGGGAAGGTACCAGAGGTTGCTCCAATGAAAGACTGAAGTTCTAGCTCAGCAGATGGCAGATACCTCACTGGGACACTCAGACACTCTCTTGAAATGTCAGAGAAGCCCAGAGTTTATGACATAAGACTATCTTCTGAATAAAGGGCTACTTTCCAGGACAAAGAACAAAATCAAAATAGATCCACCCTAATGAAGAATAAGATCAAGTATCAGAAGAACAGTATCTCCTCAAAATTTATCTGACTGGCAGAATAACATTAAACATTCAATTAAGGAAAACAATATAATCAATACTTGTTACAATATATCATCCCCAATGTCCAGTGAAGAGAAACAGAATACATGACCCCAAAATATGCCACTTTGGCATTCGGATTATTGTAAGCTGAAGGCAATAAAGACCCAGCAGACTCAAGAAAAATTTTCTCTCTCCCTTAACTATCTAAAAGAATTTAGATAGGGGGCCTGGCTCAGAATAAGGCTAATACCAGAGATAACTTTTATCTGAATGACCTTCCTGTATGTCAGGCAAACATCTAATTACCAAACATCAGTTCTTCTTATTGTCCTGTGAATTACCCTCCCCTTTGAAGCTCCAGGCCCCTATCCTATTCCGTAGCTCAGGATGGCATATAAACCTCAATTACCCAATTTGTCCTTGGGTCTCAGTGTCTTTGGGGGCTCCCTCCATGAACATAATTAAATTTGTTTTTCTCCTGTTAATCTGTTCTATGTTAATTTGATTATTGGACCAGCCTAAGAATCTAGAAGGATAGAATAAAAATTTTTCCTCCCAATAACAGCATATATTAAAAAAAAAATTAAACATGTAAAAAAGAAGCAGCTTCAGTAAGGGGGCTAAGGAATTTTAAAGTAGAGCCATTTTCTGGTAGTCATGTTCTATTTGGTATATTGATTATTCTAAACTGAGCAAGTCTAGAGGAACGATGATTAAAGCCAGCTGGCTTGGGTGCTTAAACCAAACAGTGTCAATATATATTGCATTCCTTGACAATAGTTCTTATTCTTTTATAAGATATTTCTCTTTTAGACTATTAAAGTCTAATTTTCACCCAGCATATATAATGGATGGAATAGTGGAAATTGCAAAGCTATAAAATCAGGTAGGAATTTGTTTAAATACCAGCTGCAATATTTATTAGCCATGTGATATGGAGAAGTTAAATTAGCTCTGATTCTCATCTCCCTCATCAGTAAATGGGTCTAATATTTGTTTTTGTTGAGAAAAAATATGATGATGTTTGAATAGGGATTGACACCATTCTATGTGCCTAATAATTGGTGAAATTGTTAACGTAGATTATTGAATCAAGTAAAAGTGTTATCAAATAGGCAGGGAAGGTTTAACTCAAGAGGCCTGAGTTGCTTAAATCCTTCACATCCCAAAGAAAGGCCTGTCTTCAGGGCGGACTCTTGTCTACCTCTTTGGATATAATCTCTGAGACCTTGGGATATTATGCCTAATAAGAGTGGTTTTGTATGCCTGAAGCCATGCTGTATAGTTCTGACCAGATAACTTTATCCTAACAATTTGATTCATGGTGTGTGAATGTCTGTTTTGGTCAGTATGTGTAGGTGGGGATGGGGAGGAAGGAATAGGGGAGTCAGGGCTGGAGTCTGAGTAGCTGAAGTCAGTCATGCAGTCACTAGATGCTCAAGTGACTGACCCTAAACATAAACTGGACACAAAGACTTGATTAAGTGTTGACTCAGGTAAGTGATGACACATCACATGTGTTGTCACACACCATTGCTGGGAAAATTAACTGAGTCCCTGTGTAACTCCTCTGGGAAGGGAAACCTGGAGGCTTGGATCTGGTTTCTCCTAGACTTCATTCCATGTGCCTTTTTTCTTTGCCAATTTTAATCTGTATCCGTTTGCTGTAATAAACTGTTACCATGAGTATAACAGCTTTTTCTGAGTCGCAAGAATCCTCCCAGTGGGTCTTCAAGACCAAATGGAATCTTAAAGAATCCATAGCACATGTTTCTATACATTCTAGAAGGGACCAAATTGAACACTGCTCAAGGTAGTTCATTCTAGCCATGGATGAATATTGTTCTTAGGAAATCTGAAAGCTCCAACATGCATTACTGGGGGTATATGAGCATTTTATAAAAAAATTTAATTTTCTGTTTTCATTTTTATTAAAATGCAAATAATAATATAAACATATTATAGACTACTTGTACAACCACTGTATAATCAAGTAGTGCTCCAGAGTACCAGTTCCCGTGTTTGCATTTATGGTACCACCTGTTAAAGCTACTAGTACTCCTGTAATCCTAGAGGATGGTAAGAGAGAGGCATGTAAAGATATAACTGTGTTGAAGACTACTAGATATTGGGATTTACTCTGAAAATGAAGGTTCCTGAGTAGAACTGAATTATGAAGGGACATAAGTTAAGCCAACAGCTAGTATATTTCACATTATAAGTAAAGATGTCACTTGTGCAAAATTTAGTTTTATCCTTAACATTAAATGTTTTTTTTAATTTTAATTATATTGATGTTATTCAATATTAGCTTTATATATTCCTTTGATTTAATAATTGTATAAAAGAAGTATAAAGAGTTTACAATGAGTTTTATAGTTATATACATGTAATAAAAATATGATATTATCAGTTTCAGTCAATATTTGGAAACTGCAAGAATTTCTTTTATGCTCCTAAGGAGAGATGCATATTTCTGAGTTTAAAAAAAACTGAAATGGGAAATACATTTGTGTTTGAGAATTGTGGTTTTTTAAAAGATTTTATTTATTTATTTGAGGTAGAGAGCAGGAGCAGGGGGAGAGGCAGAGAGAGAGGGGGAGGAACAAGCAAACTCCCCACTGAGTGTGGAGCCCAACACAGCCGGCCAAGGCAGGGCTGGACATGCGGTCCTGACCCTAAGACTCTGAGATCATGACATGAGCTGAAGTCAGATGCTTAACTGAGCCACCCAGGTGCTCCCATAAAACTGGTTTTAAGTTGCTAAGAGTATTTCATCAATTTTTTTTAATGTTATAGGTCTCAAATCCCCTCACCTGAAAAATGTGGATATTAACATATACTTCATAGGATTTCTGTATAGGTTTAGATAATATATGTAATAAGAATGATTAAAAAAATGATCCTGGGCTTGGAATATAATAAGTGCCAGTAACCCCCAGTCCTTGATTTCTTCTTCTTTGTGAGAGACCCTAGTATTTCTTAGAATGCACATGTTTCAAAGTTCAACTATCAATAGAAAGCTAAGTTCAACTATCAACAGAAAGACTATTAAAGTCTCCTTTAACAGTGGTTCCTAAACTTAACATTATATAGTAACAAATAACTGATAACACAATAACATGTTTTGTTACTTCAGTGAAGAAAACTAACTTTAAAGTGGACATAAACTTGCTCTAATTCATATATTTACATAAGTTTTTGCAATGCCAAATTTGAAAGAAATATACAATAATATATGTATTACTTTCTCATGCCTAAAATTGAACATTGAAAACAAACAAAAAAATCCAGTATCTAGCAGTTGAAAGAAAACATGGAAATGCCATAAATATGATTGCACTACTCAGTTTTCTCTGCTCACATCACTGATGGAAGCACTGATATTTTTCAGATTGTACAGAGCAGGTTAAGGCATTATCCTGAGCTCTGAACCAGATGAGGCATAAGTATAGTTCATTAATTTCTGATGATTCAGTATAAATGGGATTTCCCATGTCTACTTCCACTTCCAAAAATATATACATTAGAAGTTTCCTCTTCATCTCGAATTAAATGTGACAACTACAAAGTAGCTCATTTGTAACTTACTCCAACTTTAGATTACCAAATGAACAGACTTGCCTTATCAATTTCCAAAATAACAGTCTCACCAAAATTTGCCATTCTACTTCGGTACACCTTACAAAAAGAGATGATTTTCTCTTTATTCCTATAATGACATCATTTATCATTTAATTTTTCTCTCATTTGGATAGTATTTATGTTCCAGGACTCACCAATGGATTAGCCCAAAAATAGCTTTCCTGACATTAAAACCTTAACATCACTAAAATGATTCTCTGCCTATTGCTGAATCTTATCAGCCCATTCCTTATGGCTTTCCTGGGATATGGGGCCAAATTCTCTGTGTTAGGTCCATCACTACAACATTCCAAACATCTGCTCTTATCCCTGCATTCTTGAACAGCCTTCCACTATCTCACTCTTTAAAAATCCCTTCTAACCATTCATTCTACAGTAAAAGTTTTTGTAGGTAATATCCCATACTGGGATGTGTCTCAACGTTCTTTCTGAATAAAATACTGAGGAATCAAGAAGAGAGTAGAATTTTAAAAAGATCATTATTAGTGATCATTATGAAATTAGGATTTGGTAAAGTATCCTTTGCTGACTATCATCAAAATACTTAGTTTTTCCACTTTCTAATACACATGCCTATGTGTACACAAATACGTTATTATATACCAACATTCAATCAGGAGCTTTATAATATGCAATATGCCTTTACTTATTTGTCTTCATGCATGCATTTATTATTTAACACCAAGGGTCTATCTGTGTATGTACACACAGTATCCCCACTAAAATGTAAATGCCATGAGTGCAGGATTTTTATTTATTCTAATCACTGCTGTATCCCTAGAATATATGCTTGGCCCTCAATAAATATGTCTTGAAAAGAAAAAAGGAATGGCAATAGTGACTGAGATGAACACTAACAGACTTTGAGATCTATTATAATGCTACAATAATCATGTCAATGTGTACTAAAAAAAGAATAAATTAACATAACATAATAATAAAAAATTAAAAATAAAAAAATAAAAAAAATAGACAAATCCATCAATGGTACGGAACAGAAACCACACACATACACTTACACAAGTACAGTCACCTGATCCCTGACAAAGGAGCAAAGGCAATCCAAACTCTTGTCAACAAATGGACATCCGAATGCAAAAAAAAAAAAAAAAATCTAGAATACACTTTATACCTTTCACAAACATTAACCATTAACTCAAAATGGATTACAGACCAAAATATAAAATGCAAAACAATAAAGCTCCTATAAAATGACATAAGAGAGAGTCTAGGTGACTCAGGGTTTGGTGCTGGTGATGACATTTTTGGATACAACACCAAAAGCATGATCCATGAAAGAAATACTGATAAGTTGGATGTCATTAAAATTTAAAACTTCTGGTCTAAGAAAGACTGGTTAAACAAATAAAAAGACATGCTACAGACTAGAAAAAAATATTTGCCAAACACATATCTAATGAAGGGTTAGTTTCCAAAATATTTAAAGAACTTTTAAAAATAAAAAATAAAAAAAACAACTCAATTTAAAAATGGGTACATGATCTGAACAGACACCTCACAAAAACATTTACAGATGGTATATTCATTTGAAAAGATATTCAACATGTCATCAAATAACCGCAAATTGAAACAAGATACCACTATACACCCATCAGAATGGCTAAAATGCAAAACACTACAACAACCACAAATGCTGTCAAAGAGGTGGAGCATCAGGATTTCTCATTCATTGCTCATGGGCATGCAAAATGGTAGAAGTGTTGGAAGACAGTTTGGAAATTTCCTACAAAACTAAACATACTCTTACTGTACAGTCCAGAAATCACACTCCTTGGTATTTATCCAAATGAGTTGAAAACTTATGTCCACACAAAAAACCTGCACATGGATGTTTATAGCAGCTTTATTCATAATTACCAAACCTTGGAAGCAACCAACTTGCTTTCAGTAAATGAAATGATAGAAAACAGCGGCAGATCCGTCCAATGAAATATTAGTCAGCAACAAAAAGATATTAGGTTACAAAAACTCGTGGAGGAACCATAAATGCATATTGCTAAGTGAAAGAAGCCAGTCTGAAAAGGTACGTATGCACTGTATGATTCCAACTATATGACAGTCTGAAAAAGGCAAACTATGGAGACAACAAAAAGATCAGTGGTTGCCTAAGTTTAGAGCGGAGAGTGGAAGGTATGAACAGGTGGAGTACAGAGGATTTTGAGGGCAGTGAAATTATTCTGTACAATACTGTACTAGTAGATATGTGTTGTTATACATTTACAAAACCCACAGAATGTACAACAAAAGAGTGAGCCCTCTTGTAAAGTATGGGCTTTAGTTAATGTATCAATAGTGGCTCATTAATTGTAACAAATGTACAGCACAAATGCAAGATGCTAAGAACAGGAGAAACAGGGAGAGGGGAAGAGGTGGAGATATGGGAACTCACTGTACTTTCCACCCAATTTTTCTATAACCTAAAGCATATTAATTTTTAAAGATTTTATTTGTTTGAGAGAGAGAAAGCACGAGCAGAGGGGAGAGGCAGAGGGAAAGGGAGGAGCAGGCTCCCCACTGAGCAGGGAGCCTGAAACGGGGCTGGATCCCAGGGTCCCAAGATCACGACCTGAGCTGAAGGCAGACACTTAACCAACTGAGCCACCCAGATGCCCCAGCATACTCATTTTTTAAGGAAAAAAAATATATTGTAGATTTTCTGAAATTTGCTTTACTGGCTCAGTTTTTGAATACAGGAGAGAGAACAGGAAAAGAAGCCTGATAGGAAAACTCATACCCAAGTCAAAGACCTCTACCTCTGTGAGGCTTTCTCTAATCCTTCTTTTCTATCATGTTCCATTCACTCATTCAATACTCAATGGGATGGGTGTGGTATGCCTTAAGAGGGGCACTCCAGAAGGAGAACCTGATGCTGAAGCAGAGACTGGGAAGAAGGTAAGCAGTATTCCCAAGAAAAGGAGTGAGGAGAGCAGGGCAGGGGAAGGAGTAAAACAAGGATGTGGTGTCAGCTGGATTAGAGCTTAGGCCTGACTCCACAGAAAGTTGGATGTCTCATCCAGATATCCCTCATTTACTTTCTACAGCAACAACATCTTATCTGATACTCATGTACAAAGAAGGACAACAGCCAGAGTCCAAAGCAAATAGTAGGTCCCTATAATGAAATCAATTTTGTGAGAGTTGATGCATAAATCTGACAATTAAAATTGATGTGGTCATTTCTCATGTTCAAAACATAACTTCACATGTAAACTTGGACTCTAGTATCCCTTTAAGGCAACTGGGACACCCAATTATTTGGAGGGCATAACCACTAGCAATTGGCCAACGGTGCTCTTCCTGAGAATGAGGCAGGCAACACTCATCCAAGGAGAGGGGACGGTGCCAGAGGCAAGGCTTTGGGGTCTGGGCAGGGCATGAACACTGTCCACAGCACCCATCAGGCACTACAGACAGCACGGTTGTAGAAATGAGGAAGACTCAAGCTCTACCCTCAAGGAGCTCATCAAAGAGAACATGTTTTGCACTGGGTAGGCTTATTCATAGCTTTCTTCTACATTTCAGAAAGCTCCCTTAAAGGCAGAAACTATCTTAGCCTTTCTGTATTTCCAGTGCTTCATGTATGGAATCCATGTATAAGGAAAAACAAAAAGAAAGAAAAGGGGCAACAAAGGTGACACTAAATAAATAAGAAAAAAATTGTGGCCCAAATAAAAGGTGATGAAGAAAGGAAGAAAAGACAGAAGAAAATGGAGGAAAAGGAAATAAAAGGAAGAGATAAGGGGGCGCCTGGGTGGCTCAGTCGGTTAAGCGGCTGCCTTCGGCTCAGGTCATGATCCCAGGGTCCTGGGATCGAGTCCCGCATTGGGCTCCCTGCTCTGCGGGGAGCCTGCTTCTCCCTCTCCCTCTGCCTGCTTCTCTGCCTACTTGTGTTCTCTCTCTATCTCTCTGTCAAATAAATAAATAAAATCTTTAAAAAAAAAAAAAAGGAAGAGATAAGGAAAGAAAAGGAAAAAAAGAGTAAGAAAGTAGAGAATGTACACAAAGTAAAAGGGAGAAAAGATGCAAAGGATGGAAAAGGGCATAAAAAGAAAGAGAAGAAAAGACATCAAGGGAAGGAAGAAAAGGCAAGAAGGCAGGGAAAGGGAGGTGGGTAGTCAGGAGGAGAACTGCAGGGAGAGAACAAGAACAAAGTACCCAGGAGGCCAACTACACCAGTGGGAAATGCTCACTTGGGTTTTAAACAAAACCATTTCTGCATTTTATTTTAATCAATGAGGTAGTTCTGCTATTCTAGCTACCTAAAGGAACTAATATATTTTTGAGACGAAAGGTATAAAAAAGAGACAGAAAAAAATACATTTTAAACTCTTACAGCCCTAGATTTCTTATAGAAGTTATTGGAAAGTGTAAGTTTTTTTTTTTCTTAGCATGACTCTGGAATTCACAAACTATTAGGTAAATAATAATATGTTCCAGAAGATCATTTATTTCTCTATCCAGATTAATAGCCACATGATGTGGATATTAATATAATTTTAACATATAATTGATGGTTGACAATAATTCCCCAAATCATAATATGTGCCTTTTCATTTGTGGACTATCATATAAAGAACATAATTTATTTTTTTCTTTACACAATGCCTCTTTGTTGAAAGTCTGGATATTCTATGCATAGGAAAAAGCTGACGTTCAGATTAAACCTATGATAAATGTTTTGAACTTCACAAATGGTATTTCATACCTTAATGGGCATCCCATAGTTTTCCTACTTTCTTCATCTGAATATTTAGTTTTCAAGTTTCTTTGAGCACTCCCCACCTGGATACCCCTACCCCACACACTCCCTTTCTACCTGTGTCAACAGCTTTAGAATAGCTGCCACTCAGAGGCAAAAGAGCATCAGCTGCTTTGAATGAAAGCCAAGTACCCATAAATAGAGAACAGATCACAGTGATGAAGCGAGACAAATGGCAGTTATGTCCAGAAGTGGACAATTGAAAGAGAAGCAGGTACATGTCATCACTGAAATCTAACTTGGCACTTGAACGTTGACTCTGTATGTATTTAGTTCCAATAATTTCAATACCTTTTAGATATTTTCTGATGTGTTAATACTCAATATTTTGAAATGTCCTTTACTTTGTGTCTGGTAACTCATTCATAATCAATTATCATACTCTGATTTTGTTTTTTCAGCACTAATTTACTTTGAAAAACAAAAAACTGTTGAATGAAACCCTCTGCTTATTTTTTTCCCTAAAACATTTTCAAGTGAATCCAAAGGAAATACAGTCAAGAGTTAATATTCTAAATTTTTAACTTTGCTGGGTATTTTCAACTCTTTAGAAATATCTAAGTAGTAAAACGGTGGCCTTGATCAATTTTCCAAAAAAATCACACTGCAATGGTCTTTCTGATACTTGAAGAAAACTTAGAGTCAGCTTGGCTTTACTACAACATTAGCTCACATACATTATTAATTAAGAGCAAGGGAATCTATAGGCCCAAAACACATAATGTTTTTTGTCTATGTTAATTCTGATGAAATTTGTCCAAAGTAAAGAACAGGACAACAGTTTCTAAAAGAAATAATTCAGCTCATTCACCCTAAACTTAAGAGCTATCTGAAAATGTTATTGCTTTCTTCATCCTGCAGTCTAAGTTAAAAGAGATTGGTTGGTTCTAAAAATAAATATAACTCTCTCTCTCAGGCATTGTCAAAAGCAATATGGAGAGACTGATGAGGGTTTTCCTACTTTTTTATGAAACTTCTTCTTTCTTGATTCAGTCCTAGTATCATTTATTTTTAAAGCAATCGGTCACATCTTTCTGCTAGACTGATAGTCTTCTGACTGATTCTGCCAAAATATAGAACAATAAGGAATGACAACAATTTTAAGATGGAAGCCAGTGATGAGCTAAGTTTGTAGTCAGCTAAAAACAGGAGAGAGAAAAGTGAAGTAGAGTGTGAACTCAGTTCTATAATTTAAAGTAACTTATGGATCAAAGAGAAATAGTGAATAAATAAAAACATTCTTATTTTTATATTCAGGTTTGTTCCCATCTTTTATTTCAATTATCAGGCAAACCTTGTGAATTATACACTGCCAGAAATGCCTTGAACCTTTATTAAAAGGCTAATACTGCTCGCAAACATAGAAAGTGAAATTAAAGCTCTGTGATATAATCATTCACCTACACAGCATTGTTTGAGAATAATATCCCCTAACTAACAAGCTGGCTAAGAAAATGAGAAGTACCCCATGAATAGCTCCTGGAATGGTTTCTGGCACTTAGGACTACTGATAAATTTAATTATTATTTTTACTCTCTCAATATAAATTTACCTATTTAGAATTAACTTTATATATGTAAAATCATGTTTTGGTGACATTTCATGATATTTACAATTTTCTAAAGAATTGCTTATAAGATTTTCCTTGCTACTTTTTTAAATATATATGGCTTAAAGCAGTTTAAGGATGAAATCGGAATGCCATGCAAATGGCAACATTTACCCCGTGAAAGAACAAGGAATCATTCCCTTGTATCTCCACTCTCAGGCTCCATGTAAATAACATGCAGCACTACATATTATTAACTATTTCTTTTTCTCTCACAGACACTTTATATAGCAAATGTTCCCACATCTTTTGGGTATTATCATTTTATCATTCTATAATTTGGCTTTACTTAAAAAATAAAAACTAAATCGTCTTCACTTTAAATCACAAATAAAAATGTCAAATAAAGTTTGTTGGTCAGTGTATTTAACTAATTAATGCTACAATGAACATCTAAATTTATTCATATATTTAATGTACATTACATCTTGATTTATTAAAGCCAACTGAAATTCTAGTGGGCATTTACTGTTTTTTATGTTATTTTATGTGAGTGTAATATCGTCTCCCCAAATATCATTGGAAAAAAAGAAAATCTTTAAAGATGTGGGGCAGTTTTTTATTTTCACAAATTGTTCCTAGAGATATGAGACTAGAGTACTGAAAAGCTAAATTCACAAAGAAAAATGGTCATTCTTGAAGTACAAAGATGTCTTTAATGACTTTTTTTTGTTTCTTTTTTGTTTTTCTATTTATTTATTTTTTTATGTAGTCTTCCATCATTCATTGCTTGCGTATAACACCCAGTGCTCCATTCAATACATGCCCTCCTTAATACCCATCACCAGGCTAACCGATCCCCCCCACCCCCCTCCCCTCTAGAACCCTCAGTTTGTTTCTCAGAATCCATAGTCTTTCATAGTTAGGCTCCCCCTCTGATTTCCCCCCCTTCATTTTTCCCTTCCTACTATCTTCTTCTCTCTCTTTTTTTTTAACATATAATGTATTATTTGTCAGAGGTAAAGGTCTGTGATTCATCAGTGTTACACAATTCACAGCATTCACCATAGCACATACCCTCCAGAATGTCTATCACCCAGCCACCCCATCCCTCCCACCGACCCACCACTCCAGCAACCCTCAGTTTGTTTCCTGAGATTAAGAATTCCTCATATCAGTGAGATCATATGATAAATGTCTTTCTCTGATTGACTTATTTCACTTAGCATAATACCCTCTACCTCCAACCACGTTGTTGCAAATGGCAAGATTTCATTTTTTTCCTGATGGCTACATAATATTCAATTATGTGTATATATATATACATATATATATATATATATATATATATATATATATATATATACCACATCTTCTTTATCCACTCATCTGTTGATGGACATCTTGGCTCTTTCCATAGTTTGGCTATTTTGGACATTACTGCTATATACATCGGGATGCATGTACCCCTTTGGATCACTACATTTGTATCTTTGGGGTAAATACCCAGTAGTGCAATTGCTGGGTCGTATGGTAGCTCTATTTTCAACTTTTTGAGGAACCTCCATACTGTTTTCCAGAGTGGCTGCACCACCTTGCATTCCCACCAACAGTGTAGAAGGGTTCCCCTTTCTCCGCATCCCTGCCAACATCTGTGGTTTCCTGACTTGTTAATTTTAGCCATTCTGACTGGTGTGAGGTGGTATCTCATTGAAGTTTTGATTTGGATTTCCCTGATGCCAAGCGATGTTGAGCACTTTTTCATGTGTCTGTTGGCCATTTGGATGTCTTCTTTGGAAAAATGTCTGTTCATGTCTTCTGCCCATCTCTTGATTGGATTCTTTGTTCTTCGGGTGTTGAGTTTGATAAGTTCTTTATAGATTTTGGATACTAGCCTTTTATCTGATATGTCATTTGCAAATATCTTCTCCCATTCTGTCAGTTGTCTTTTAGTTTTGTTGACTGTTTCTTTGCTGTGCAAAAGCTTTTTATCTTGATGAAGTCTCAATAGTTCATTTTTGCCCTTGCTTCCCTGGCCTTTGGCAATGCTTCTAGGAAGAAGTTGCTGCGGCTGAGGTCGAAGAGGTTGCTGCCTGTGTTCTCCTCAAGGATTTTGATGGACTCCTGTCTCACATTGAGGCCTTTAATCCATTTTGAGTCTATTTTTGTGTGTGGTGTAAGGAAATGATCCAGTTTCATTCTTCTGCATGTGGCTGTCCAATTTTCCCAACACCATTTGTTGAAGAGACTGCCTTTTTTCCATTGGACATTCTTTCCAGCTCTGTCGAAGATTAGTTGACCATAGAATTGAGGGTCCATTTCTGGGCTCTCTGTTCTCTTCCATTGATCTATGTGTCTGTTTTTGTGCCAGTACCATACTGTCTTGATGATGACAGCTTTGTAATAGAGCTTGAAGTCCAGAATTGTGATGCCACCAGCTTTGCTTTTCTTTTTCAACACTTCTCTGACTATTCGGGGTCTTTTCTGGTTCCATAGAAATTTTAGGATTATTTATTCCAGTTCTTTGAAGAAAGTGGATGGTATTTTGATAGGAATTGCACTGAATGTGTAGATTGCTCTAGGTAGCATTGACATCTTCACAATATTTGTTCTTCCAATCCATGAGCATGGAACGTTTTTCCATTTCTTTGTGTCTTCCTCAATTTCTATCATAAGTATTTCATAGTTTTCTGAGTACAGATTCTTTTCCTCTTTGGTTAGATTTATTCCTTGGTATCTTATGGTTTTGGGTGCAATTATAAATGGGATCAACTCCTTAATTTCTCTTTCTTCTGTCTTGCTGTTGGTGTATAGGAATGCAACTGATTTCTGTGCATTGATTTTATTTCCTGCCACTTGACTGAATTCCTGTATGAGTTCTAGCAGCTGTGGGGTGGAGTCTTTTGGGTTTTCCACATAAAGTATCATATCATCTGCAAAGAGTGAGAGTTTGACTTCTTCTTTGCCGATTTGGATGCCTTTGATTTCTTTTTGTTGTCTGATTGCTGTGTCTAGGACTTCTAGTACTATATTGAATAGCAGTGGTGATAGTGGACATCCCTGCCGTGTCCCTGACCTTAGAGGAAAAGGTCTCAGTTTTTCCCCATTAAGAATGATATTTGCTGTGGGTTTTTCATAGATGGCTTTTATGATATTGAGGTATGTACCCTCTACCCCTACATTCTGAAGAGTTTTAATCAAGAAAGGTGCTGTACTTTGTCAAATGCTTTTTCTGCATCTCTTGAGAGGATTATATGATTCTTGTTCTTTCTTTTATTTATTTATTTTTTTTAAAGATTTTATTTATTTGACAGAGAGAGAGACAGCAAGAGAGGGAACACAGGCAGGGGAAGGGGAGACAGAGAACCACGCTTCCCTTGGAGCAGGGAGCCCAATGCGGGGCTTGATCCCAGGACCCTGGGATCATGACCTGAGCCGAAGGCAGATGCTTAACTACTGAGCCACCCAGGCACCCTGTTCTTTCTTTTATTAATGTTGTATCACATTGATTGGTTTGCGAATATTGAACCAACCTTGCAGCCCAGGGATAAATCCCACTTGGTCCTGGTGAATAATCCTTTTAATATACTGTTGGATCCTATTGGCTAATATTTTGGTGAGAATTTTTGCATCCATGTTCATCAGGGATATTGGTCTATAATTCTCCTTTTTGATGGGGTCTTTGTCTGGTTTTGCGATCAAGGTAATGGTGGCATCATAAAATGAGTTTGGAAGTTTTCCTTCCATTTCTACTTTTTGGAACAGTTTCAGAAGAATAGGTATTAATTCTTCTTTAAATCTTTGGTAGAATTCCCCTGGGAAGCCATCTGGCCATAAGCTCTTGTTTGTTGGGAGATTTTTGATGACTGCTTCAATTTCCTTAGTAGTTATGGGTCTATTCAAGATTTTTATTTCTTCCTGGTTCAGTTTTGGTAGTTTATACATCTCTAGGAATGCACCTATTTCTTCCAGATTATCTAATTTGCTGGCATATAGTTGGTCATAATATGTTCTTATAATTGTTCGTATTTCTTTGGTGTTGGTTGTGATCTCTCCTCTATCATTCATGATTTTATTTATTTGGGTCCTTTCTCTTTTCTTTTTGATAAGGCCGGCCAGGGGTTTATCTATCTTATTAATTCTTTCAAAGAACCAGCTCCTAGTATCATTGATCTGTTCTACCGTTCTTTTGGTTTCTATTTCATTGATTTCTGCTCTGATCTTTATTATTTCTCTTCTCCTGCTGGGTTTAGGCTTTATTTGCTGTTCTTTCTCCAGCTCCTTTAGGTGTAGGGTTAGGTTGTGTATTTGAGACCTTTCTTGTTTCTTGAGAATGGCTTGTATTGCTATGTACTCTCCTCTTAGGACTGCCTTTGCTGCATCCCAAAGATTTTGAACAGTTATGTTTTCATTTTCATCGGTTTCCATGAATTTTTTTAATTCTTCTTTAATTTCCTGGTTGACCCATTCATTCTTTAGTAGGATGCTCTTTAGCTTCCATGTATTTGAGTTCTTTCCAACTTTCCTCCTTTCATTGAGTTCTAGTTTCAAAGCATTCTGGTCCAAAAACATGCAGGGAATGATCCCAAACTTTTGGTACCAGTTGAGACCTGATTTGTGACCTAGGATGTGATCTATTCTGGAGAATGTCCCAGGGCACTAGAGAAGAAACTGTATTCTATTGCTTTGGGATGGAATGTTCTGAATGTATCTGTGAAGTCCATTTGGTCCAGTGTGTCATTTAAAGTCTTTATTTCCTTGTTGATCTTTTGCTTAGATGATTTGTCCATTTCAGTAAGGGGGGTGTTAAAGTCCCCTACTATTATTGTATTGTTGTCGATGTGTTTCTTTGATTTTGTTATTAATTGGCTTATATATAATTGGCTACCCCCATGTTAGGGGCATAGATATTTACAATTGTTAGATCTTCTTGTTCGACAGACACTTTAAGTAGGATATAGTGTCCTTCCTTATCTCTTATTATAGTCTTTGGCTTAAAATCTAATTTGTCTGATATAAGGATTGCCACCCCAGCTTTCTTTTGGTGTCCATTAGAATGGTAAATGGTTTTCCACCCCCTCACTTTCAATCTCAAGGTGTCTTTGCATCTAAAATGAACCTCTTGCAGACAGCATATCGATGGGTCTTGTTTTTTTTTTATCCAATCTGATAGCCTGTGTCTTTTGATTGGGGCATTAAGCCCATTTACATTCAGGGTAACTATTGAAAGATATGAATTTAGTACCATTGTATTGTCTGTAAGGTGACTCTTACTGTATATTGTCTCTGTTCCTTTCTGGTCTATGTTACTTTTAGGCTCTTTCTTTGCTTAGAGGACCCTTCCAATAGTTCTTGTAGGGCTGGTTTTGTGTTTCTGTTTGTCCTGGAAGTTTTTATCTTTCCTTCTATTTTCAATGACAGCCTAGGTGGATATAGTATTCTTGGCTGCATATTTTTCTCATTTAGTGCTCTGAATATATCATGCCAGTCCTTTCTAGCCTGCCAGGTCTCTGTGGATAGGTTTGTTGCCAATCTAATGTTTCTACCACTGTAGGTTACAGATCTCTTGTCCTGAGCTGCTTTCAGGATTTTCTCGTCTCTGAGACTTGGGAGGTTTACTATTAGATGTCAGGGTGTTGACCTAATTTTATTGATTTTGAGGGGGGTTCTCTGTGTCTCCTGGATTTTGATGCCTGTTTCCTTCCCCAAATTAGGGAAATTCTCAGCTGTAATTTGCTCCAATATACCTTCTGCCCCTCTCTCTCTTTCTTCTTCTTCTGGGATCCCAATTATCCTAAAAGTTTTGTCTTATGGTATTTATCTCTCAAATTCTGCCCTCGTGATCCAGTAGTTGTTTATCTCTCTTTTTCTCACCTTCTTTATTCTCCATCATTTGTTCTTCTATATCACTAATTCTCTCTTCTGCCTCATTTATCCTAGCAGTCAGAGCCTCCATTTTTTATTGCTCCTCATTAATAGCCTTTTTGATTTCGACTTGGGTAGATTTTAGTTCTTTTATTTTTCTAGAAAGGGTTTCTCTAGTATCTTCAATACTTTTTTCAAGCCCAGCTAGTATCTTTATAATCATCATTCTGAACTCTAGTTCTGATATCTTACTAATGTCCGTATTGATTAGGTCCCTGGCAGTCGGTACTGCCTCTTGTTCTTTTTTTTGAGGTGAGTTTTTCCATCTTGCCATTTTGTCCAGAGGAGAATAGTTGAATGAAAGAACAAAATGCTTACAGGGTAACAATGTCCCCAGAAAAATATACACTAAACAAATCAGAAGAGACCCAAAACCAGGGGAAAGAAAGGGAAAGAAAAAAGAAAAAAAAGAAAAAGTAAAAGAAAAAAAGGATATGATCAAATATGATCAGGCTGGTGAATAGATCAGTGCCACACACTAGATTTTGGGCATATTTTGGTTTGTTAGAAGAAGCTGCCTCCCAAAATTATAAGGAAAGACTTATATAAGTATAAAAATAAGGGTAAATACAAGGAAGGGATGGAATATGACTTAAAGATGAAAATTATAAAAGATTTTATAAAAGGAATTGATAAGAAGTTGGTTGAAAAAAGAAAGAAGAGAAATTTAAAAAAGGGGGGGAAGAGAACGTGATCAGGGAGGAGACTAGAACAAAGCCATACACTAGAGATTAGGGTATATTTTGGTCTGTGAGAAGAAACTGTATCCCAAAATTTTAAAGAGAGAACATCTTATATATATACCAAAAATAACATTAACTACTATGAAGGGATAGAATATGACTCTAAAAATGAAAAATAAAGAAAATGAAAAAATAAAGATTTTTTTAAAAGGGATTGATAAAATGTTGGTTGAAAAAGGGAAAAAGAAAAATTCAAAAAAAATAGAAAAAGAAAAAAAAGAAAATTAAAAAAACTGAACTCTGAAAGACTAAAGAATCATGGGGAAAAAAGCCATGAATTCTATGTGCTGTATTCCCCCACTGCTGGAGTTCTGCCATTCTCATTGATCAGTAGATTTGGTCTTGGCTGGCTGTTCTTGCTGATCTGGGGGAGGGGTCTGTTGCCGTGGTTCTCAAATGTCTTTGCCGGAGGCAGAACTGCCCAGCCCTTGCCGGGGGCGGGCTAAGTAATCTGCTCGGGTTTGCTCTCGGGAACTTTTGTTCCCTGCAAGCTTTCCATACAGCTTTGGAGGATGAGAGTCCAAATGGTGGCCTTCCAATCTCCACTCTGGAGGAGCCGAGAACTCGGTGCCCCACTCCTCAGTGAGCCCCAGAGAAGAGCAGTCACTCACTCCTGTCTCCCCAGTCTCCGGCTGCACTCGGTGCTCACCCAGCCTGTGACCGAGTGTTTCTATCTCTGGCACACGACCCTATGTGGAGTCTCCAAACCCAGCAGATTCCTGCGGCACGCTCCCGTGCTGATCCTCCTGGGGGAGGTAAGGGAGTCTCCCCGGATCTGACACTTGTTGGGTCCCTGCTGGAAGAGCAGTGGCCCGACTGTGCCGCGGATCACGGTTTATGGCAACCCCGAGGTGAGAGGCCACTCCTCAGCTCTGTCTTTGCAGCTGGATTCCCTGCTCCAATACCTGGGAGCTCTGCCACACTCAGGCACCCCCGGTATTTCTGTGACCCCGAGGGTCCTGTAACCACACTGTCCCAGTGAGGGTTCCACCCCCCGCTTAGCCACTGGAGTGACATCCCTCAGCAGAGCAGACTTCTAAAAGTTCCAATTTTGTCCTCCGCTGCTCTATCACTTGCCGGTAGCAGCTGACAGAGGCTCCCCACTCCCCCCCCCCGTGGTCTATCTTCCAGTATATTGCCTCAGATTCACTTCTCTGCAAGCCCTACCTTCCAGAAAGTGGTCGCTTTTCTGTTCAGAGAGTTGCTGCTATTCTTTTCTATGATCTCCTGTTGAGTTTGTAGGTGTTCAGAATGGTTTGATAGTTATCTAGCTGAATTCCTGGGACCAGACAAAATTTAGATCTCCTACTCCTCTGCCATCTTGCTCCTCCTCCTGACTCTTGATGGGTACATCTGAGTTAATTTTTGAAAACAAACGATGGATTTGTTCTGACTTATCCACACTCCATCTTTTAAAACTTTATGTATGGTTGGAGGTATAAAACTGCCTAAGAAAAGCTAGCTTACTAAAAAGTACCTATCACTGCTAGAAAACATAATATGCTTTAAGCAATTTCCATTGTGAAAAATGATATATAAGTAGAGCCATTCTTAAAATAGAGCTGGAGCAGCCATTTCAGAGGAACTGCCTTGTACATGCTGTTTTCTAAAGCTTTGAACAGCGCCACACTGCCAACATTCTAAGCAGTCAGCAAGAAAGAGAAAAGACTGATAAAAGTGAACTTTTGCCTAGTGACCGCTACCCCTGGCCAATCAGTGAAGTACGAATCTATTCCTGCTTGTATTAATGAACTCTTCTTAAAAACAACTTGGGGCACCTGTGTGGCTCAGTCAGTTAAGCTTCTGACTCTTGATTTTGGCTCAGGTCATGATCTCAGGGTCATGGGATTGAGCCCCATGTCAGATCCATGCCCAGTGGGGAGTCTGCTAGAGAGTCCCTCTCTCCCTCTCCTTCTGCCCCTCCACTTCATATGTGTTATTTTGAGCTCTCTCTCTAATAAATAAGTAATTCTTAAAAAAAAAAAAGTACCTAATCTTCATTTTTTTTCCCTGTAAAAACCCTCAGTTCAGCTGCTAACACTATTTGGGGTTCTACCTATCTGTGTACCCCAAACTGCAATTATTTTATCCCAAATAAACATATTGCTTCTTGAAATGGTTTCTTATCTGTAGGCTGACACCATCAAATTCTTAACCAAAAAAGAAATTATATCTTAACATCCTTATTTTAGATCAACACAAGAATCATTTGTTGAATTTCTATGTGTCATGAACTATACCAGAAGCCAGGAAATTGAAGAGCACAGCACTAATTTCAATAAGTTTGCAGTCAGTTAACAGAGGAAGTAATGTTTATGTAATATATGCCGTGATGAACACTCAGTGGAGGGAATGGGAATTAAGAAAGATGTCCTGGAGGGGATGAGACCTGAGCTGGCCCCTGAAAAATAAGTAGAAACTAACCGGGTAATGAACAAACAAAAGAGGCACTTAATAAAGACATTTTTTCCTAAGATATTTGTATTATGAAGGGTACAATTAATTTCATAAATTGGTATTCACATTATTAACCCAATATAAGATCAATAATTATTAGAATTATTAAGCAATGACTGTGAAGTTTTTTTAAGATTTATATTAGAGAGAGAGAGAGAGAGAGAGAGCACACAAGGGGGAGGGGCAGGGGGGAGAATCACAAGCAGACTCCACGCTGAGCATGGAGCCCAATGAGGCATTCAATCTCACAACCCTGAGATCGTGACCTGCTCCTAAACCAAGAGTCGGATGCTGAACTGACTCTGCCATGCTGGTGCCCCAGTGACAGTGTTTCAATAATGAAAGAGTTATATTTAATAGTCAAAAAAAATAAACACACACACTAATAGAAACTACGAAAATCAAGATACATAGTTTTCATCAGTTGAGGAAGTTACGGTCTATAAATTTGCTGTATTAGCAATACTGAACTATTTCTGTTGATACAGTTGATGTTGATACACATTTATCACACAGATTACATTCTTAAATCCTGAAATAACTCAGATAAGGTAGATTCTATTTTCATGCTAAAAAAGAGTAAACATGGTTCAGGAGTGTTAAATGACTTGCCTCAGGCCACTCCACTAACATGTTAGATTTAGGTTCAAATGCCAGCAACTGACTGAGGGCAGGAGCTTCTTTGACTGCACTGCCCCCTACCATCTCCATTCCTCTGGTCGTCTCTTTGGGAGAGCTGAAACATGAAGACAGAGCATCACTTTGTTCCACTGCAGCTGGGAATGCATGCTTTAGGTGATTCACATTTTTCTCCACTTTATACTTGTCTGAAAATGACCATGAAGCTCCTCAAGTACTGATTTGAGGGTTACAAATAAATTTTGGTGAATAGTTGAATTCTCAAATATGGAATCAGCAACTAATGAAGATCAACTACAATATTAATGGTCAACTTATTCTGAAATAGTGGAAAATATAAGGAAAGAGCCAAAAAATAAGTAACAAGTAATTAAAAGATTTCAGAACACCATATTTATCATGAAACAAATAGGAAAGGACTTTGGGGGAGATGGTTTGGTAGTAGGATCCTAAGCTCACCTCCTCCCACAAATACAACTAGATAACACTCGTGTCAGTGTAAATAACCTAAAAAATGACCCGAAGAGTGGCAGAACAAACACCACAACTAAATGTAGGGAAGAGGGGCGCCTGGGTGGCTCATTCATTAAGCGTCTGCCTTTGGCTCAGGTCATGATCCCAGGGTCCTGGGATCAAGCCCCGCATCAGGCTCCCTGCTCTGCGGGAAGCCTGCTTCTCCCTCTCCCACTACCCTTGCTTGAGGTCCCTCTCTCGCTGTGTCTCTCTCTGTCAAATAAATAAATAAAATCTTTTAAAAAATAATAAATGTAGGGAAGAGGCCACACTGAAGAGGGTAGAAGGGCAAAGATGCAGTAGGGAGCTAAACAAACAGGTGGGTCTGTTCACAGGAGGGTGGGACATATGAGTGCAGAGAGGGGAAAGAAACAGACACTTACAGAGGGGTGCCTGCGCAGGGAAGATGAATCTCTGTAACATGTGGCTTTGAAACCCAGAGAGGCCGAATTTGATGTGTTCTTACAACCAATGGGACTTAAAGTCTGAACATTAACGATCAGCAGGCTTGGTTTGGAAAGAGCCTGGAGGGCAATAGGAAATAGAGTACCATCCCTTAAAGAAACAACAGGAAAAAGAGCTCATGGAGATAAAGCATAGAACCAGCAGTTTAAAAAACTCTTGGGGCATAAGGGAAGGGGAGCTATTTACTAATCTCAGAGCAAGTCCTGGAGGCACAGGGTTCCCTCAGGGAGTTCTCTGAGAACAAAGGAGATGGCAGGTGCCATTTATTTCCCCCTTTTCCCAACATACACACAGCCACCTGCAGGAACCTGCACAGTGCCAGAATTCACTACCTAATTTACTTACACCAGGCCCTGCCCCTCCAGCTGTGCTTGCCTTATTCCCAGCACTGTAGGACCCTTCCCCTAGAAAAGCAGCTCAAACTTTGCCAACACTACATCACCCAACTGTACACTTTGCGAGGGACCTTTGTCTGATGGCAGTGGCTAGTCACCTCCCAGAAAGGACTCACACACTTTGTTAGCACATAATTTTGACAATGCAAATCAGCTGTGGCTGGCACAGTCTCAACAGGAGCAGCACATCTCCTGTAGAAGAGGACCAGCACACACCTTAAAACTGCACGCCCCGCCCACTAATTTCAAGAGCAAGAGACATAGCTGACTTTCCTAACAGAAACAGACACAGAGAGAAAAAACAAGGTTATGTCCCAAAAGAAATGTCCCAAAGGGAAGAACGGGGCAAAATCACAGCAAGAGACCTAGGAGAAACTGAGGTAAGAAATATGCCTGATAAACAATTTAAAGTAATGATCATAAAAATACTCTCATTGGACTTGAGAAAAGTGGAGGACATCA
This sequence comes from Phoca vitulina, assembly GCF_004348235.1. NCBI lineage: Eukaryota > Metazoa > Chordata > Mammalia > Carnivora > Phocidae > Phoca > Phoca vitulina. Next base: position 46,099,649 of record NW_022589717.1, on the reverse strand, counting down.
ATGAGGCCCTTAACAAAAAGATAAAAAAGAACAAATCAGAGATGAAGAACACAATAACTGAAATTAAAAATACACTAGATGGATTAAATAGCAGACTACAGGAAACAGAAAAACAAATCAGTGACCTGGAGGACAGAGTAATGGAAAGTAACCAAGCCAAGCAGGTGAGAGAAAAAAAAATATGCAAATTGAGAACAGTCTTAAGGAATTCAGTGATTCCATCAAGCATAATAACATTTTTCATTATAGGATTCCTGGAAGCAGAAGAGAGAGAAAAAGGGACAGAAAATTCATTTGAAGAAATAATAGCTGAAAATTTCCTAATTCTGGAAACGGAAACAAATTCAGATACAGGATGCACAGAGATCCCCCAACAAAATCACCCAAGGAGGTCCACACCAAGAAACATAGTAATTAAAATGGCAAAAGTAGTAAGAAAGAGAGAATTTTAAAAACCCCAAAAGAAAATAGTTATGTACGAGAGAAACCCTATCATGCTATCAGTGGATTTTTCAGCAGAAACTTTCCAAGCCAGAAGAGAGTGGCATGATATATTCAAAGTGCTGAACGGGAAAAATATGCAGCCATGAATACTCTATCCAACAAGACTATCATTCAGAATAAAAGGAGAGATAAAGACTTTCCCAGACAAACCAAAGTTAATGGAGTTCATGACCACTAAACCAGGCCTATAAAAATGTTAAAGGGGACTCTTTGAGTGGAAAGGGAAGATCATAAATCGAGTAAGAAAAGTAGTAATAACAAATGCAGCAAAAGTACGTATATCTGTAAAAATCAGTCAAGAGGCTCACAATATAAGAGAATGTAAACTATGATACCATATACCTAAAATATGGGGAGGAGAGAAGAATGGATTCAAACTTAAGTAACCATCCACTTTAAATATAGACTGCTATATGCAGAAAGTGTTATATATAAACCTAATGGTAGCTACAAATCAAACACCAGTAATAGATATGAAAATAATAAAGAGAAAGGGATCCAAGTATATCACTAAAGAAAGCCAGAAAACCATGAAAGAGAGTAAGAGAAGAAAGGATCAGGAAAAAAAACCAGAAAAACAACCACAGAACAAGTACTAAAATGGCAATAAATACATACATATCAGTAATTACTGTGAATGTAAATGGATTAAATATTTCAGCCAAAAGGTGAAAGAATTGATTTAAAAAAACTAAAATAAAAACAAACAAAACCAACCCAACTATATGCTGTCTACAAGAGACTTATTTCAGACATAAGGATACCTGCAGATTGAAAGTGAGGGAATGAAGAAACATTTATCATGCAAATGATGTCAAAAGAAAGCTGGAGTAGCAATACTTATATCAGACAAAACAGACTTTAAAATAAAGACTGTAACAAGAGACAGATTACTGTATAATAATACAGGAGACAATCCAACAAGAAGACATAACAATTGTAAATATTTACACACCCAACAAAGGAGCACCCAAATATATAAAAGAGTTAATAAGCAACACAAAGGAACTAATTGATAGTAATACAATAATAGTAGGGGACTTTAATACCCTATTTAACATCAATGGATAGATCATCTAAACAGAAAATCAACAAGGAAACAATGGCTTTGAATGACACATGGGGCCAGATGGATTTAACAGATATATTCAGAACATTCCATCCTAAAACAACAGAATACACATTCTTTTCAATGCACATTGAACATTCTCTAGAATAGATCACATATTAGGTCACAAAACAAGCCTCAACAAATTCAAAAAGATCAAAGTCACATCATGCATCTTTTCTGACCACACTATGAAACCAGAAATCAACCACAAGAAAAATCATGGAAAGAGCACAAACACATGGAGGTTAAACAACATGCTACTAAAGAATGAATAGGTCAACCACAAAATCAAAGAAATAAAAAAATTACACGGAGACAAGTGAAAATGGAAAACACACGATCCAAAATCTGTGGGATGCAGCAAAAGCAGTTCTAAGAGGGAATTCTACAAAATACAGGCCCACCTCAAGAAGCAAGGCAAATCTCAAACAAACAACCTAACGTTACACCTGAAGGAGCTAGAAAAGGAGAACAAACAAAATCCAAAATCCAAATCCAGAAGGAAGAAAATAGTAAAGAGCAAAAGAAAGCACTTTTCTTTGAAAAGTTCAACAAAATTGATAAACCTCTAGCGAGAATTGCATTGAGAGAGAGAGAGAGAGAGGACAGAAAGAAAAGAAAGAAAGAAGAAAGAAAGAAGAAAGAAAGAAAGAAAGAAAAAGAAAGAAAGAAAGAAAGAAAGAAAGAAAGAAAGAAAGAAAGAAAGAAAGAAAGAAAGGAAGGAAGAAAGAAAGAAAGGAAGGAAGAAAGGAAGGAAGGAAGAAAGGAAGGAAGGAAGAAAAGGGCAGAAATAACAACTGACACCAAAGAAATACAGGAATTTTAAGAGAATATTATGAAAAATTATATGCCAACACATTGGACAACTCAGAAGAAATGGATAAATTCCTAAAAACATACAACCTACCAAAACTGAAGCAGGAAGAAATAGAAAATTTGGACAATGCAATAAAATTGCATTGAAATTGAATCAGTAATCAAAAAATCTTCCAGCAAGCAAAAGTCCATGACCAGATAATTTCACAGGGGGAATTCTACCAAACATTTAAAGAAGAAGTAATACATATTCTTCTCAAACTATTCCAAAATTTAAGAGGAAGGAAAACTTATAAATTCATTCTATGAGGCCAGCATTTCCCTGATACTAATACCAGATAAAGACACCACAAAAAGAAAGAAAGAAAGAAAGAAAACTCGTCAATATCTCTGATGAACATAGATGCAAAAACCCTCAATAAAATACTAGCAAACAGAATTCAACAATACTTTTAAAAAATCATTCACCATGATCAAGTGGAATTTATTCTTGGGATGCAAGAGTTGTTCAATATTCCCAAATCAATCAACATAATACATCACATCCATAAAAGAAAGGATACAAACCATATGATCATTTAAATACATGTAGTAAAAGCATCTGACAAAGGACAGCATCCATTCATGATAAAAGCCCTCAACAAAGTAGGTTCAGAGAGACTTACCCCAACATAATAAAGGCCATATGTGAAAAGCCCACAGCAAACATCAATGAGGAAAAACTGAGAACTTTTCTTCTGAGATCAGGAACAAAACAAGAATGTCCACTCTCACCATTTTTATTTACATATTAAAGAAGTTCTAGCCGCAGCAATCAGACAAGAAAAAGGAGTAACAGGCATCCAAATTGATAAGGGAAGAAGTAAAACTTTCACTATTTGCAGATGCCATGATACTGTGTATAAAAAACTCTAAGGACTCCACCAAAAAACTGCTAGAACTGATAAATGAATTCAGTAAGGGTGCAGGATACAAAATCAATGTGCAGAAATTTGTTGTATTTCTATACACTAATAATAAAGCAGCAGAAAGAGAAATGAAGAAAATAATCCAGTTACAATTGCACCAATAATAAAATACCTAGGAATAACCTTAATCAAAGAGGTGAAAGACCTGTACTCTGAAGACTATAAAACACTGATGAAAGCAATTGATGATGACACAAAGAAAGGGAGAAACATTCCATGCTCATGGATTGGAAGAACAAATATTGTTAGAATGTCCATATTACCCAAAGCAATCTTTAGCAGATTTAAAGCAATCCCTATCAAAATACCAACAGCAATTTTCACAGAACTAGAAAATATCTTAAAATTTGTATGGAATTACAAAAGAACACAAATAGCCAAAGCAATGTTGGGGGGAAAAAAAAAGGCAAAGCTGTAGGTATCACAGATCCAGACATCTAGTTATATTACAAAGCTGGAGTAATCAAAACAGTATGGTACTGACACAAAAACAGACACATAGATAAATGGAATGGAATAGAAAGCTCAAAAATAAACCCATGATTATATGGTCAATTAATCTGATAAAGCAGGAAAGAATATGCAATAGAAAAAAAGTCTCTTCAACAAATGGTGTTGGGAAAACTGGAGAGCTACATGCAAAAGAATGAAACTGAACCACTTCCTACACCATACACAAAAATAAACTCAAAATGGATTAAGGATCTAAATGTGAGACCTCGAACCATAAAAAATCCTAGAAGAGAGCACAGGCAATAACTTCTCTGACATAGGCCATTGCGACATTTTTCTAGATGTCTCCTGAGAAAAGGGAAACAAAAGCAAAAATAAACTATTGGGATTACATCAAAATAAAAAGCTTCCTCAAAGCAAAAGAAATAATCAACAAAACTGAAAGACAACCTACTGAATGGGAGAAGATACTTGCAAATAACACATCCGGTATAAGGTTAGTATCCCAAATATATAAAGACCTTATACAACTCAACATCAAAAAAACCCAAATAATCCAATTTAAAAAATGGGCAGAAGACATGAACAGACATTTCTCCAAGGAAGACATCCAGATGGCCAACAGAAACATGAAAAGATGCTCAACATCACTCATCATCAAGGCAATGAAAATCAAATTTAATGAGATATCAGCTAACACCGGTCAGAATGGCTAATTTTTTTTTAATTTAAAAAAAGAAATAGAAAGTGTTGGTGATGATGTGGGAAAGAAGGAACCCTCATGTTGTTGGTGAGAATGCAAACTGGTGCAACCACTGTGGAAAAGAGAATGGAGGGTCCTCAAAAAATTAAAAACAGAACTACCATATGATCCAGTAATCACACTACTGGGTATTTACCCAAAGAAGAGAAAAACACTAAATCAAAACCTATATATGCACTCTCATGTTTACTGCAGCATTATTTACAATAGTCCAATTTTGGAAGCAGCCCAAGTGTCCACTGATAGATAAATGGATAAAAAAGTAGTGGTACATATACACAATGGAACATTAATCACCCATGAAATCCTGCCATTTGCAACAACATGGATGGAACTACAGATCTGGTATAATGCTAAGTGAAATGAGTATGTCAGAGAAAGACAAATACCATATAATTTCATTCACATGTGGAATTTAAGAAACAAAACAATTGAACGAAGGGGAAAAAAAGAAGAGACAAACCAAAAAGCATACTCTTAACTATAGAGAACAAACTCATAGTTACCAGAGGGAAGGTCTGTGGGGGGATGAGTGAAATAGGTAAAGAGGATTAAGGGTACTTATCTTGAGGAGCGCTGAGTAATATAAGGAATTTTTAGATCACTGTATTGTACACCTAAAACTAACATAACACTATGTTAACTACACTGGAATTAAAATGAAATTAAAATAAAATAAAATAAAACAAATGACAATATTATGATGGGTATCAATCAGTGTATTGAAAAAAAGGGAAAGCTAAAAGTGTACTGAAACCTTAATCTACAATGTGTGCTTCTGTAGAAATATTTGGTAAAGTAATATTATTACCATTAGGGAGCTATGATGATAATTGTTTGTCCACAATTTATTGGGAATGAATTATACAATGGGATACTCTGCCTATATTACTGAGGTTATTAGGAGCTGTTGTCACAAATAAAGCTCAAATGCTAGTTGTTTAGTGGATACAAGTGTTTTTTCTCAATAGTGTAATAGTTAAAAACAAGTGTTCTGCTTGATAGGTGTATTTCCTTTTTATAATAATTCAGAGAGCTGGATTCCTCTCATCTTGTGGCACCATCATCCCTTAGACATTCTGATCATCTCCATCCCATTGCCTTAAGGGAAAAAGAGATTTCAGAGAGCATATTACTTCCTAAAAATGTTGGCTGGGAAGATATAGATAGATATAGATGATATAGATATAGATATAGATATAGATATAGATATAGATAGATAGATATATTCATGTTCCATTAATAAGAACCAGCCTCATGACCACATACAAATTCAAGAGAGTTGGAAAATGAAATCCCAGTCAGGGCAGTCACTTGCCAGTACTAGCATGGTAATATGGAAAAGGAAGCATCCATTTTTAATGGAGCATTGACATTACCATTGATATGAAAATATCTAATGTAAGTCCCTGGTTTAATATCCTTAACAGCATTTTAATATTTTCTTCTGACCCAGAATACATACACTGTCATCATATACCTAAAGTCACCTTTAATTTTCTCTCAAAACCAAGAGACTAGCAAGCATTTGTCTTCTAGATACAAATGACCCAAGCAAACAGGGTAATTTTGGATGGAAAAATAAAAACAATTAAGAAGCATCAGCTTCCTACATAATTGGAAGTTTATAAAATTACCTCCATTTCATTTAGTAGCTATTGCTAGGCAAGTGGGTTCATTAATACATGAACCAGTTAGTGATTGAATAAGTATGTTGGTAAGAAATTTCAACATTTGGATACTGAAGGTCATCAAGTGTTATTCATAGAATGGAGAACAGAAGATTAATGTCTATAGCTTGGAGACAAGCAAACCTGCAGATATGTTGGATACACTATTTCATGCTGATTGTTGTAATGGAGCTGTGGTAATATACTGTGGAGATCTCAATCAGCTGAAAACAAGCAACTCTGAAGAGACTCCTTGCCACAGTAACCATTTCTGACTAAATTGCTTGTTATCTTTACAAAGCAACCCTATCAGTGTCATTTATTTGCATGTTTCCTATTGCCCTAAGTACAATTCTCAATGTTATATCCGTTCTTGGGCAATCACTCTTCTTCAACAGTAATCAGTACTTCCCCCAATCACACATGGCCCACATCCAGCACCCACAAATGCAAGGTGCTCTGGATGATATCTACTGCTCCACTTCTATAATCTGTCAGGCCAAAGAAGTACATCAAGACAGTAGCCTAATTAATATGAAACTCCTCCAAGCCTTATCTGGAAACAAAGCCTACAATAGAAACGAAGAGTTTAAAAGGGAAGATGAAATTCAAAATACTGCAGAGCCCTATCATCTATTCAGAAACTTGGCAGGCATCAAAACATCCAAGGCTTCCCAAGAAGATAATACAGGTGCCCATGTTATGAAACACAAGAGCAACAATGGTGGGATCTTGGGCGCCTGGGTGGCTCAGTTGGTTGGGCGACTGCCTTCGGCTCAGGTCATGATCCTGGAGTCCCGGGATCGAGTCCCGCATTGGGCTCCCTGCTCAGCAGGGAGTCTGCTTCTCCTTCTGACCCTCCCCCCTCTCATGCTCTCTCTCTATCTCATTCTCTCTCTCAAATAAATAAATAAAATCTTAAAAAAAAAAAACAATGGTGGGATCTCGCTTATCTAGGGGAAAAAATACACCTCAGATGTAAATGGTGAAATGGTAACAAAGTTAATCAAGCAGAAGATGAGGGTAAAGTGAACATTAAAAAAAAAAAAAAAAAAAAAAAAAATGGTAACCCCGATCTTCATCCTCAGAGTCAAAGAATGACTGCAACCATTGTAACTGGCAAATGAGTTAGAGAAAGGATGATATTCCAGCTCCAGAATTTAAGAGGTAACATTAACAATATGAATGAACATTAAGCTACCCCATCCGCTGAACACCTGCAATTCCACTGTCTCACTGCACGACATGTGTGCTATTATAAAGGCATTTGTACAAATACAAAGCTTGTTTTTAATCATATATATTTTGAAGTTAGCATTTTTTTAATATTAAATTCTAGAAGAAATTCAGAGAAAGACATTTTCTTTTCCACTTTTCTCAGATGTACAAATTCTACATGAATATTGAATAACTACTGTTGCTTTAATCACAAATAGAAAATTACTAATAGAAATCATTATAGCAATCACTAACAGAAAAGTCTACTGATGATCAGTCAACCAGGAAATTAAAGAAGAATTTTTAAAAAATCATGGAAACAAATGAAAATGAAAACACAACTGTTCAAAATCTTTGGGACGCAGCAAAAGCAGTCCTAAGAGGAGAGTACATAGCAATACAAGCCTTTCTCAAGAAGCAAGAAAGGTCTCAAATACACAACCTAACCCTACACCTAAAGGAGCTGGAGAAAGAACAGCAAAAAAAGCCTAAACCCAGCAGGACAAGAGAAATAATAAAGATCAGAGCAGAAATCAATGAAATAGAAACCAAAAGAACAGTAGAACAGATCAACGAAACTAGGAGCTGGTTCTTTGAAAGAATTAAGAAGATTGATAGACCCCTGGCCAGAATTATTAAAAAGAAAAGAGAAATGACCCAAATAAATAAAATCATGAATGAAAGAGGAGAGATCACAACCAACACCAAAGAAATACAAAAAGTTATAAGAACATATTATGAGCAACTATATGCCAGCAAATTAGATAATCTGGAAGAAATGGATGCATTCCTAGAGATGTATCAACTACCAAAACTGAACCAGGAAGAAATAAAAATCCTGAATAGACCCATAACTACTAAGGAAATTGAAGTAGTAATCAAAAATCTCCCAACAAGAGCCCAGGGCCAGAGGCTTCCCAGGGGAATTCTACCATTTTTTTTTTTTTTTAAGATTTTATTTATTTATTTGACAGAGAGAGACATAGTGAGAGAGGGAACACAAGCAGTGGGAGTGGGAGAGGGAGAAGCAGGCTTCCTGCTGAGCAGGGAGCCCGATGCGGGGCTGGATCCCAGAACCCTGGGATCATGACCTGAGCTGAAGGCAGACGCTTAACGACTGAGCCACCCAGGTGCCCCAGAATTCTACCAAACATTTAAAGAAGAATTAATACCTATTCTTCTGAAACTGTTCCAAAAAGTAGAAATGGAAGGAAAACTTCCAAACTCGTTTTATGAGGCCAGCAGTACCTTGATCTCAAAACCAGACAAAGACCCCATCAAAAAGGAGAATTATAGACCAATATCCCTGATGAACATGGATACAAAAATTCTCACCAAAATATTAGCCAATAGGATCCAATAATACATTGAAAGGATTATTCACCACGACCAAGTGGGATTTATCCCTGGGCTGCAAGGTTGGTTCAACATCCACAAACCAATCAATGTGATACAATACATTAATAAAAGAAAGAACAAGAACCATATGATTCTCTCAAGAGATGCAGAAAAAGCATTTGACAAAGTACAGCACCTTTCTTGATTAAAACTCTTCACAGTGTAGGGATAGAGGGTACACACCTCAATATCATAAAAGCCATCTATGAAAAACCCACAGCAAATATCATTCTCAATGGGGAAAATCTGAGCTTTTTCCCTAAGGTCAGGGACACGGCAGGGATGTCCACTATCACCACTGCTATTCAATATAGTACTAGAAGTCCTAGACACAGCAATCAGACAACAAAAAGAAATAAAAGGCATCTGAATTGGCAAAGAAGTCAAACTCTCACTCTTTGCAGATGATATGATACTTTATGTGGAAAACCCAAAAGACTCCACCCCACAACTGCTAGAACTCATACAGGAATTCAGTCAAGTGGCAGGAAATAAAATCAATGCACAGAAATCAGTGGCATTTATATATACCAACAGCAAGACAGAAGAAAGAGAAATTAAGGAGTTGATCCCATTTACAATTGCACCCAAAACCATAAGATACCTAGGAATAAATCTAACCAAAGAGGAAAAGAATCTGTACTCAGAAAACTATGAAATACTTATGAAAGAAATTGAGGAAGACACAAAGAAATGGAAAAACGTTCCATGCTCATGGATTGGAAGAACAAATATTGTGAAGATGTCAATGCTACCTAGAGCAATCTACACATTCAGTGCAATTCCTATCAAAATACCATCCACTTTCTTCAAAGAACTGGAATAAATAATCCTAAAATTTCTGTGGAACCAGAAAAGACCCCGAATAGTCAGAGAAGTGTTGAAAAAGAAAAGCAAAGCTGGTGGCATCACAATTCTGGACTTCAAGCTCTATTACAAAGCTGTCATCATCAAGACAGTATGGTACTGGCACAAAAACAGACACATAGATCAATGGAAGAGAACAGAGAGCCCAGAAATGGACCCTCAATTCTATGGTCAACTAATCTTAGACAGAGCTGGAAAGAATGTCCAATGGAAAAAAGACAGTCTCTTCAACAAATGGTGTTGGGAAAATTGGACAGCCACATGCAGAAGGATGAAACTGGACCATTTCCTTACACCACACACAAAAATAGACTCAAAATGGATGGAAGGCCTCAAAATCCTTGAGGAGAACACAGGCAGCAACCTCTTCAACCCCAGCCGCTGCAACTTCTTCCTAGAAGCATTGCCAAAGGCCAGGGAAGCAAGGGCAAAAATGAACTATTGGGACTTCATCAAGATAAAAAGCTTTTGCACAGCAAAGAAACAGTCAACAAAACCAAAAGACAATGGACAGAATGGGAGAAGATATTTGCAAATGACATATCAGATAAAAGGCTAGTATCCAAAATCTATAAAGAACTTATCAAACTCAATACCCAAAGAACAAAGAATCCAATCAAGAAATGGGCAGAAGACATAAACAGACATTTTGCCAATGAAGACATCCAAATGGCCAACAGACACATGAAAAAGTGCTCAACATCGCCTGGCATCAGGGAAATCCAAATCAAAACCTCAATGAGATACCACCTCACACCAGTCAGAATGGCGAAAATTAATAAGTCAGGAAACGACAGATGTTGGCGAGGATGTGGAGAAAGGGGAACCCTCCTACACTGTTGGTGGGAATGCAAGCTGGTGCAGCCACCCTGGAAAACTGTATGGAGGTTCCTCAAAAAGTTGAAAATAGAGCTACCATATGACCCAGCAATTGCACTACTGGGTATTCACCCCAAAGATACAAATGTAATGATTTGAAGGGGTACGTGCACCCCAGTGTTTATAGCAGCAATGTCCACAATAGCCAAACTGTGGAAAGAGCCAAGATGTCCATAAACAGATGAATGGATAAAGAAGTGGTATATATATACAATGGATATTATGCAGCCATCAAAAGAAATGAAATCTTGCCATTTGCAAGGACGTGGATGGAACTAGAGGGTATTATGCTAAGCGAAATAAGTCCATCAGAGAAAGTCAAGTATCATATGATCTCACTGATATGAGGAATTCTTAATCTCAGGAAACAAAATAGGGTTGCTGGAGTGGTGGGGGGTGGGAGGGATGGGGTGGCTGGGTGATGGACATTGGGGAGGTTATTTGCTATGGTGAGTGCTGTAAATTGTGTAAGACTGATGAATCACAGACCTGTACCTCTGAAACAAGATAGTAAGAAGGGAAAAATGAAGGGGGGGAAATTGGAGGGGGAGACGAACCATGAGAGACTATGGACTCTGAGAAACAAACTGAGGGTTTTGGGGGGGGGTGTGGGAATGGGTTAGCCCGGTGATGGGTATTAAGGAGGGCACGTATTGAATGGAGCACTGAGTGTTATTAAGCAAACAATGAATCATCAAAAACTAATGATGTAATGTATGGTGAGTAACATTACATATAAAATAAAATTTAAAAAAAAAGGAAAGAAAATTCTACTGATGGTTTTTGAAAGATAAAGGATTCTGGTAACCACCAGGCATCTTTCTTTATAGCATGTTCTGTGAATTTCTAAAAATACCTAGATTTTTGTTTGCTTGCTTGTTTTACTCAGCAAATTTTTGCACTCAAGATCTTTCTCCTCTGCCAACAAAATATACTGCATACATATACACATCGTGGGCAGGACCTAGCTTCCCTGGATAGCTCAATGTCACAGTAAATATCAAGTTTACTCATGTGAGGTTATAAACAAAATTCCAAAATCTGGGTATATTATGAAAAAACTGTAAAAGTCTCTTCTAGGGATGCAGCAACTCATATTAATAAAATTTGCATAGAAATATTTATTTTCTAAAATGAGCCATGGATTTTACATATTATCTTAGTCCTTATGCATTATATATGATAAACTAATATTTTTCATAATATATTACAAGTTATTTTGATATGCTACAAATTTACTAATTATTTATGTCATGAGTTCCACTATCTTTAAAAAATATCTAGTTTTATACCCTATTTTTTAGGTTCTATTAAATTCCTCAATACTGGAATTTTATAAAGAAAATAAAAAATAACAGTATGCTGATCAATTCGTTTAAATCTCTCTTCAATCAAGACGGTATCTTGATCTGTAAGGGCCAGAAATTAGTCCAAAAAATTAATTGATGTATTATTTGTGAATCTTCTTCATAGTCATGTTAATATTTTTAATTTCTTGTTCCATTCCACTTACATTCTATTAAAATATCCCTTTTGTGTATGTTTCACATTAAGTTGTTTTCTATTTACAAGTATAGTTTTTAAAAGTTTTTAATCCTTTTCGGCCAATCTTAGATCAGTTTGAGATTTTATGTAAATGTCTGCTAGCACTACTGATAGTAAGCCACAATTCTATAAAATATCTTGGGTTAAGAGAAATTCAACATTTATTGTCTACCATAAAGAATCATCACTCACCGTTTATATCTTATAGCTACTATTCCCAATATGTGTCTGAGAGTGGTTAAATCAAGTTTAGTATGTATTTCATCAAGACATTCCATTTTGGGGCACATTAAAAAGTGTTGTATGTAAGGACTGAATTGTTTCAAATAATGTCATTGTCATAGACACATTTGAGGCCGTATCTCCTAGTAATAAATTCAAACTGTGTATCACAATTGACACAAAGAACATGTCTGGATTGAGCTAAAAATCTGGCTTATCTATATTTTTCTTCACCAACACTGTCATTTCATAAAGTTGTCCCTTATAATCTTTTAAACCAATGCATGAAACTGAAAGTTCTTTTAATAATTAATGTAAGTCAATATGCTAGATTTTTTGTATAACAATGGAAACAATTAATTTCAACTTCTTTGCTTTTTCTGACTGGTATTTCACCATTAATATTAATTGTTCACATAACTTTTCACTGACACAAAGTGAATAATATTTACTTTGATAGTTTCATTTACACACTTTTTTTTTCACTTTATCTACTACTAATTAATAATCTCCTGTTCAATTCTTCATTCTGTTTCATTGTGTTTGAACTTTCTACATGTTCAAACGTCTATATGTTCAAACGAAAGGAGATCTAGAGAGGAGACTTTTCTTTATAACTGATATATGGTAGGGAAGCCAGCCAGCAAAGAAACTGCTTTCAAAGATGCAGCGGAGAAGGAATCTTACAGGAGTTTGGTTGTCAAAGCCACTGTGAGGACAAGTAGCAGAGGTTCCTGAAAGAGAATCCACAAAGTTTCAAGGGTTCTGGAAGAAAAGTTTTTACTAAAACAAGATACGGTTGCAGTGAATATGAACAAAAGGGCCTTAGCATTTTCTTGAAAAAAGTTCTGATAGTTCTTTCTTAGTAACTTAGTTTTAAGTCAAGGTCAAGTAGACTTTTCTACCTGGAATGAATGGGCCCAGGGGAAAATTTTATGATAAAAGAAGGATTCAAGATAGTTTAGAAAAGTACAGATTTTGGGGGGCATGAATTGCAACATGATGAGAAATAATAAAAGAAGCTTGGCTAGAAAATTATACTTTGTCACACAAAAATCTATTGCATTTATTTATTTATTTATTTATTTATTTATTTATTTATTTTAGCAAAATAAGGAAGCTTTTATTTATTTTTTCATTGTGGCTAACTGAACACAATGAAAAAATAAAATTTAAAAAAAATCTATTGCCTTTATGAGAAGATTCACTTGTGAAAAAAAATCAGAGAAAATATTTGAGTTAGTCTTTTCTCTCATTTAAGCACTCTTCTACCCAAAAAGCACCCCACTCTTCTAAGTAATGTCTACTACAGAAGTCACCAATCATAACATGCCCCTGCCTTCAGATCACAGCTGTTAGTTGGAAAGACACGGGGCAGGAGATGTGGGGGAGATTTTCTCTAAGGCTTGAAGGGTGAGAGTCATCAGACCGGATGTGTAGCATTACGGATCCGGCTCTACCGGCGCCAAATGGTGGGGTTCCAAGCAGTAGAAGTGTCCGTGGTTCCTTTAATACATATATTTGTGTGTGTGTGATTGTGAGATACACAGCCTTTAATTATGGAGCCTATATCATGAGCCAGTTATACTTCTCTTTAAACATGCTATTAATGGTCAAGATAAAGTAACTCAATCATAGCGAAAAACAATTAGATACTGCCTATAATAAGGTCAAGATTGTAAAGTTACCGCCCTCTTAATGAAATTTGTTTGTAATTCTTACAGAATATACTTTGAACCAGCCATCCAGTTATTTTGTGTGCCATGTGGTTAAACAAGAGAGTAAAAGCTTGCTGCCATCAAAATAAATATCCCTGGTTGGCACTACTTCAGTAATTTACCTAGCCTAAGGTCATTCTAAAGCAGTTTAAATGCATCATTAATCCACAATCCTCTAAAATACTAAAATACTTAAATAAATTACAATGGAGTAGGATGAGCCTGAAGATAGGAAAAAACTGTCAAGACATGATACATTTAAATGATGCAAAAAAAGTCTCTAAGACTCATGAATAAATTATTGCTAAAATGAAAGGCATGATGAAGAGCCTAAAGGACATGATACATCCAGTTTTATTTTGTCCAGGAAGATTAAGAAAATGAATCTTGGATTTTCACCTTTCTACTTGAGCATTTTCATTCACTTACTTTTAACACCTTGGTAACTTAAATTTTCATGTTCATTTTTATCAAATCCTTTTTTTCTTATTCCAATCTTTTTTTATTCTCTTGACTGCTGTCCTTTTATTGCTAGCAATCTGTAGTACACATCAGTCATACCTACGTGTGTATTCATGTGTGTGTGTTTTGGAAGTGGGGGACACAAGTAGGGTTACCATTATTAAAGCTGACATAACTATAAAAAATTAAGGAAGAGGCAGCAAGTTAGAGACACAAATTTATGAAATATAGATCACCAAGGACTTTATTTTCCCTTAAATCAACAGATACCCCAAAAATATCTTATAATGTCTTGCTTCCAGATGAACATCTGACCAATCAGTAAGGCAGATTAAAAAAAAAATCAGAAATTGCAGAATCACATGCAAATCTATGAACAAGCTTAGAAGTTCATTAAGGCATGGATTCCGAGGAAGCAGATTTTAAAAGGACTAGAAACATGCAGTACTAAAAGCTCTTCTCCTGACTTCTTCCCTATTATGATAATGTCATGACTGTCAGCCTTGTTCCTTTGTTCCATGTGCCTCCCCACATCCCCAAATCTGCAAGCCTTTCTATTGTTTTATCTGAACTACTACATAAAAAAATTATTCTGAACTTTTATTTCTTATGTTCAAGGTTCATCACTTGTATGGTAGGTCATGGCCTGGGCTGCTATAGACCAGGATACTCAGTAGAGAGCAGGGACACCTGTGACTAAAGGAAAAGAATGGCTTTAAGTGGTGGAGTGGATCTTGGAGTGCTGATATAGCTCCACCCCAGCCCAGCAGTGGGTCAAATACACAGGAGAGAGTTGAATGGTGGTTGCCAGGGGCTGAGGGCAGAGGGGTAGAGAGTCGCTCTCAACAGGTATAAAATTTCAGTTATGCAAGATGATTAAGTTGTAGATATCTGCTGTATAATAATGTGCTTATAGTTAACAATGCTGCACTGTACACTTAAAAATTTAAGAGGGTGATCTCACGTGTTCTAACAACAACAACAATAAAGCAAGTGTGCCTGTGCTTTCTTTACTCCTGTGACCTAGCATATTCCTTACTGTTGACCACCAAATTCTACAGTTCCCTGTAAAGAACCAGGGATCAAGGACATGCATCTGTTCTACGTACATTTCATGTTTCTGGTTTATACTGACCATCTTCCAACCTCGACCACCACTTCGTTGCCTAGCCTAACTTCTTTATACTTTGTAAAGTCAAAAAATATGAACCAAGAAACCCCACACCTATAACTGGTGTTAAGAACTCTTGTTTAGAACAGAAATTCACATGCAAAATATTCATGTAATTTTGTCACAAGGAATAAACAGTAGGATATGTTTAACTCAAAAGCCATTTGTCCAGTATCTACGATGTGGATGGCACTGGTGGAAAGAAAAGAAGGAAAAAAAGAAAAATGACAGTAATATATTTATTTCAAATGCCTTTGTAGCTTACTTAGCAAGCTAAGTGTGTGTGTATACATATTTGAAGTAAAGACAAGAATGATAAATTTGAAAGTTCTTAGCCCACAATAAAAACAAAGAAATAGGCAAAAGAGGAGAGGGCTAAGGTACACAGAAAACTCTTAATAAAAAAGGTTATACCAAATGAGCCCAGCATTTATCTTGGAGCTTCAATGAGAAAATGATGTTTTGCTAATCTCTGAGAGTAATTTCTCAAGGATGATTTGATGGGAGAATTGGGTAAACATTTCTAAATAGAGAATGCAGTACATAATTAATAATATTCTCATGGGCATTTTTTCCTTTACATTATTCTGAAACAATCTTAAACTTCAAAACAGGTATAAATACTTCACAAATATATATATTTTTCCCCTGAACCTTTTGATAATAAGTTTGTGATGTGATGTCCTATCACCCTGAATGTTGACATTCTCCTACATAATCACTATACAGCCATCAAAATCAGGACACTAACACTGATTCATTATCATCATTTAAAACTCAGATCCCACCAAATTTCAACAACTGTCTCCCAAAATATCCTTTATAGAAAAATGACCTAGCTTCAGAACCATGCATTGCATTTAGTTATCATGTTTCTTTCCCTTCTTTCAGTATGGATTAGGTCTTAGACTTCCCTGAAGATTGCAAGCCAATTATTTTATACATCACTTTGAGTTTCTCTCTGCTGTTTCGTATGACCGATGCCTCTTTGGCAAAAACAACATAGAAGTAATACTGTGTCTTTTTCATGGCATCCTATCAGCTTCCCACAATTTCAATTTGCTGGTGATCATTTTAATCAATCACTTACTAATTGTGGTGTCTGTCAATTTTCTCCACTGTAATATTGTTCATTTTTCCTCTTTGTAATTATTACATATTTACTTGTGCAGTTACATCCGTATTCATTTTATATTTGTGTTACAAAGCATGAGTTCACATTGATCTCTCCAATTCCAACCTGACATCTCAGCATTCACTCTAGTTGTTTTCCCTTTCCACATGAATTCCTTTAACTTAGCTTTCCTTTTCCTTAATGTAGTCACTTACTTGATCTATCCCCCTGTATTCAAAAAATCTTCCATCACCAAACTTCTTCCTGCCCCAACACTCTTGTGCCAATGCCTCCCTCACTTTGCCAAGGTCCTGACATATCAAACCAGGTGGTCTCATGCAGATCTGTCCCCCTCATTTGCTTGAGCTCTGACATCCTGCTGAATTAGGCAGATATTCACTCCACCTGCCTGGGTTGCAACAGACATTCACTCCAACCTGCCTGTACTGGGCCACAGCCCTGACTTGGTAGGGCACACCTCTCATGCTGCTGGGGAGCTAACACCCTGTGCCTGGCCTGCACCTCCTCTTGCGGGTATGGGCATCCTTCTCACCCGGTAGGGCTCCAACAACCCTCTTTGCACACTGATGCTTTCCTCCACCTCAACGTGGATGCCCATAGGCCCTGCCAATGTCTCTGGGCCTAAATTGTTTGGGAAGGGAAACAAGAAAGGAAGGGGGGAGAGCTTGTTAAGATTTTAAAGAAATAAATAATTAAGATGTTCTATTTTTCATTTTTTGTTATGATTTAACCTTAGTAAATTTTAAGGATATACTATATAATAAATAATAAGAGTCCCAGAGTGATGCATTCTAAGTGTGTCGATTTCTGGTTGTATAATAATTTAACTGGCCTTTGTTCCTTGTTCCTGGGATACAGCCTCTAAACCTTTAGGTTTTCCCAAGTGATAGGAGTGTCTTTGCTATTCAGGGTGAGTCTTGATTATGTTAGCTACATGACTCATGGGGCCCTTAGTTTAAACTAAGATGATTCAAGATGGGTACCGGCCACACCAGATAAACCAAAAATGTGATTTGAATCACACAATATTTGTCTGATCTCTGGGGAGGGAAGTGGGGCTGGAGATTAAGTTCAACCTCATGATCTTGGCCTAATGGCCAATGATTCAATCAGTTGTGCCTATGTATTGAAAACTCAATGAAACCTCTGGACAGCAAGCTTGGGTGAGCTTCTTTAGTTGACAATATCTGCACATTGTTGTGTCAATATGCTGATGCTTCCTGACTTCATGGGGAGAAGACTACAAAAGTTTCATTTTGGAGACCCTTCTAGGCCTTGTACTCAGTGTATCTCCCTTTGGTTAGTTCTGTTCTGTATACTTTGGTACAATAAAACTGTAATCATATCTGTAGCTCCTTCCTGAGTCCTGTGAAACATTCTAGTAAATTACAGAATCTTAGGGGGTAGTAGGTGTGAATTTTTTAGTTAGCTGGTCAAGAGTGAGGTAGCCTGGGGACTCCCGATCTTACAGCAGCAAGTGTCTGAGATGACATCAGTTTTGTGGAGGACTGTGTCCTTAATTTGTGCAATTTGGCCTATTTCTAGGTAGATGGCATTAGAAGTCATTTCACTGGTAATTTGGATAAACTACAGAATTTGATGAATACACACACACACACACACACACACCTCAGAATATGCTTATCCTACAAATGCTATCTAAGTACACCACTTGAAACCAACAGATTAACAAATTTTTAAAATAAACATCTGCATTAAAGACTAGATTACAGTAGGCTGTGAAACCATGGGGAAGCAATAAATATGCATGTTTTTCTCATATAAATTTCCTAACACTGCTCATTTGTATAGTAATTGGTTTTTCAGATTAAGGAGAAATGGTGGAAATCTATGACTTCTAGCAAACTCAACTGAAAGCCATTTTGGAATTAATATGATTTGCAAGTGTCTTTTGGGAACAAAGCCCAGTATATATTTAGGGACTGCCTCTATACAACATGCAGAGTTGCCTTAAAGCAATAACTTTCAATCTTGAGTGCAACTCAGAATTACCTTGGAAACTAATAATAATAAAAAAAAAAAGCCATTGATAGTGTCCTATTCCTGGATACTCTAAATTGACTGATCAGAGGGCCTGAACATTGCTGCCCTTTAAAAGGTTCCCTAGGTGATTCTGATGCACTCATAGGATTGAGAGGCAATGCTATACAGAATAATTTCTATAATTTGTATTTTATAAATATTACCACAGCAAAATTATCCTTTATAAGACTTGCCTATCATCACAGCCTATCTGGTGACTAGTGACTGAATGCTAGGTTCCTTACTTTATTTTGTAGGCACCAGATTCATGCTTTAAAAGTATGTAAGTAATCCGGGGTGGGGGCGGGCAGAAAAGGAGCAGAAAAGTGGTAAGGACTGGGCAGGCAGACCTGTAAAGAGATACTGAAGGTCCAGGATAATATGGACCTAATAAGAGAATGTTTAGAACAAAATGGAAGGATAATGAGTTAATAATCTGAAAACTATCAAAAAATGTCTTTAGCTAATTCCTTCAAAATTAGAAAGCTTTTATACTCTAGTCAAGTGATTATGGCACAATTATCCCAGGTTTTCATTTCAACTCAACTTCTCCATGGAATATTAATATCTTCTATATGGAATTTTTATTTAATAAAATATTGGAGTAGTTACTATTATCACAGGATAACAAATCCTGTCTATAGTCTGGCAAATGAATTACACTGACACCATCATTTATGCTGAAGGTAAAATTTATCTGAATCTCAAATTGTATTTAAAGGCTAAAAGCATAATTTATAAGAGAATCATTAATATATAAATGCACACACATATATTTATAAGATATGACATAGGTAAATATTAAAAGAAGTATAAGAAGTCTTCCGAATCTCATATCTTTATGTTAAATTATATTTTATATGAAAATATAGTATGTTTCTCCATTTTATTCTTAATACTTACAGAATTTTATAATATTAAAGTCCTGTCCATTATCTCTTTTGACAGCAAAGTATAATGAATGTTAATATATTAATTCTAATTTCCAACTAGATAAATGAAAACACAAAAGCATCAAATGCAGGCATTCCTAATAAATGAGTAGTATATCCTGACTAGTTTATCTATACTAGCATTTCATGAGAAATATAAATGAAAGGAGTAAGTTCTTTCTTTTTTCTTTTTTTTTTTTCTTTTTTTTTAAAGATTTTATTTATTTATTCATGAGAGACAGAGAGAGATGCAGAGGGAGAAGCAGGCTCCCAAGGAGCAGAGAGCCCGATGCGGGACTCGATCCCAGGACCCTGGGATCATGACCTGAGCCGAAGGCAGACACTTAACCATCTGAGCCACCCAGGCGCCCAGGAGTAAGTTCTTTCTACCTGGATTAGCAATTTAATTCACCATCATCTTAGCCTAACCAATGGCAGATGTAGCAACACAATTCAGTAAATGTTAACTAAGATTTCAGAAAATAAGCAGCGTCTCTATATTAGTATTAAAATGACTAATTTCATGGGTGTATCTATGCAGCTCAACCAGTGAATAGAGGGAAAATAAAATTTAAATGCATAAAATTAAAAGACTGAAGATCAATTATATTAGATTTCAACTTAAAAAGCTATAAGAAAGTAGCAGATTAAACCCTAAAAAGAAGATATAATAAATCTCAAAAATCAATGAAATGGAAAAACATAACAGTGGAAGAACAAAAATAAAGTCACTAGTTGTTTCCTTGAAAGGATATAAAACTTATCTCCTCCATAGCAATCTTGGTTTGTCTCCCCCTCTGATTTAGAAGTAAGCAATGTCTTTGAATGACACATTGGGCCAGATGGATTTAACAAATATATTTAAAACATTCTATCATAAAACAGCAGAATACACATTCTTTTTAAGTGCACATGAAACATGCTCCAGAACAGATCACATATTAAAACCACAAAAAAAACAAACCATGAGAGACTATGGACTCTGAGAAACAAACTGAGGGTTCTAGAGGGGAAGGGGTGGGGGATGGGTTAGCTTGGTGATGGGTATTAAAGAGGGCACGTTCTGCATGGAGCACTGGGTGTTATACGCAAACAATGAATCATGGAACACTACATCAAAAACTAATGATGTAATGTATGGTGATTAACATAACAATAAAAATTAAAAAAAACTAATGATGTAATGTATGGTGATTAACATAACATAATAATAAAATAAATAAATAAATAAATAAATCTTTAAAAACAAAACAAAACAAAACAAAAAGACCCACAAAACAAGCTTCAACAAATTTAAAAAGATTGAAGTCATACTATGCATCTCTTCTGACAACAATGCTATGAAACAAAGCAACCAAAAGAAAAAATCTGGAAAGAGCAAAAATACATGGAGATTAAATAACATGCTACTAAACAATGAATGGGTCAACCAGGAAATCAAAGAAGAAACCCAAAAGCAAATGGAAACAAAGGAAAATGAAAACACAATGGCCAAAACCTTTAGCATGCAGCCAAAGTGATTCTAAGAGGGAAATTTATAGCAATACAGTCCTACCTCAAGAAGCAAGAAAAATCTCAAACAACCTAAATTTATACCCAAAGGAGTTATAAAAAAAAAAAAAAAAAAAAAACAAAAACAAGAAAAAAAAAGAAAAAAAAAAAAAATAAAAGCAAAAAAAAATAATAAAGAGAAAAAAAAAAAAAAAAACAGTAGAAAAGATCAATGAAGCAAGAAGCTAGTTCATTGAAAAGATAAAATTACTTCAAAAACCTCTAACCAGACTCATCAAAAAACAAAGAGAAAGGACTCAAATAAATAAAACTACAAATGAAAGGGTAGAAATAATAACCAACACCACAGAAATACAAAATCAAAATACAGAAATCTGCTGCATTTCTATACACTAATAAAGAAGCAGTAGGAAGATAAATTAGGAAAACGATCCCATTTACAACTGCACCAAAAGTAATGAAATACCTAGGAATAAACTTAACCAAGGTGAAAGACCTATCCTCTAAAAACTATAAAACACTGATGAAAAAAAATGAAGACAACACAAATAAATGGAACGACATTCCATGCTCATAGATTGGAAGAACAAATATTGTTAAAATGTCCACATTACCCAAAGCGATCTTTAGCAAATTTAATGCAATCCCTATCAAAATACCAACAGCAATTTTCAGAGCAAGAACAAACAATCTTATAATTTGTATGGAACCACAAAAGACCCCGAATAGCCAAAGCAATCTTGAAAAAGAAAAGCAAAGCTGGAGATATCACAATTCCATTTCAAGTTGTATTACAAAGCTGTAGTGTTCAAGATAGTATGGTACTGACAACAAGAAACAGACACAGAACAGAACTGAAATTCCAGAAATAAACCCACAATTATATGGTCAATTAAACTTCAACAAAGCAGGAAAGAATATACAATGGGAAAATTCGATGGTCTCTTCAGCAAATGGTATTGGGAAAACTGGACAGCTACATGCAAAAGAATTAAACTAGACCACTTTCTTATACCATACACAAAAATAAACTCAAATTGGATGGAAGACCTAAATGTGAGACCTGAAATCATAAAAATCCTAGAACAGAGCCCAGGCAGTAATTTTTCTGACACCGACCATAGCAACAAT
The DNA here is from genome assembly GCF_004348235.1 of Phoca vitulina. Taxonomy (NCBI): domain Eukaryota; kingdom Metazoa; phylum Chordata; class Mammalia; order Carnivora; family Phocidae; genus Phoca; species Phoca vitulina. Next base: position 46,077,131 of record NW_022589717.1, on the reverse strand, counting down.
TTTCCAGATATGTTTCCTGAGGCAAGGGAAATAAAAGCAAAAATAAACTATTGAAACTACATCAAAATAAAAAGCTTCTGTACAGTGAAGAAAACAATCCACAAAACTAAGACAACCTACTGAATGGGAGAACATATTTGCAAATGAAATAAATGATAAAGGGTTAGTATCCAAAATATATAAAAAATCTTAGACAACTTAACAAGAAACAAACAAACAAACAAAAAAAAAAAAACAGGAAAAAGAAACAATACAATTAAAAATGGGCAGAACAGATGAACAGACATTTTTCCAAAAAAGATATGCAGATGACCAATAGACACACGAAAAGATGCTCAACATCACTCATCATCAGGGAAACGAAAATCAAAAAGGAGATATCACTTCACACCTCTCAGAATGACTAAAATCAAAAACACAAGAAACAACAGCTGTTAGCAAGGATGTAGAGAAAAAGGAACCCTCATGCACTGTTGGTGGGAATGCAAACTGGTGCAGCCACTGCATAAAACAGTGTGGAAGTTCTTAAAAATAAAAATACAATTACCATATGATCCAGTAATTCCACTACAGGGTATTTACCCAAAAACTACAAAAACACTAATTCAAAAGGATATACATACCCCTATGTTTATTGCAGCATTATTTACAATATTCAAATTATGGAAGAAACCCAAGTATCCATTGATAGATGAATGGATAAAGAAAATGTGGTATATATATATATACAATATGCTATTACTCAGCCATAAAAAAGAATGAAATCTTGCCATTTGCAATGACATGGATAGAAGGCTAGAGAGTATTGTGCCAAGCAAAATAAGCCAGTCAGAGAAAGACAAATACCATATAATTTCAGTCAAATGTGGAATTTAAGAAACAAAACAAAAGATCAAAGGAAAAAAAAGAGAGAGAGAGAAACCAAAGACACTCTTAACTACAGAGAACAAACACAAGGTTAGCAGAGGGTAGGTGGGGGGAGAATGGGTGAAACAGGTGAAGGGAATTAAAAGTAGACTTATTTTAATGAGCACTAAGTAATGTACAGAATTGGTGAATCACTATATTGAACACCTGAAACCAATATAACACTGTATGTTAACTATACCAGATTTAAAATAAGAATTCTTATTCTTATAAGAATAAGCCTAATATCTAATAAGCCTAATATCATTAAAAAAAAACAGTTGATGAGTGGAAAGTGAAATTCCTCCTTACCATTGTATATAAACAAATTTTATGTAACATTTATTATATAATATTATGTATATTATATAATATTATGTCATATATGACAATATACTTAAAGCAAAAAAAAAAAAGACTGCAAGTGAAAATACGCAGAAACCATTATTAGAAAAGAAAGTGATCAAATCTCAGAATAGTTAAGTTTTAGCCTTGTATTGAGGTAGTTTATGGCAGAACAGAATTATTGCTCTTTTAAGTCTACTTTGTTCTTAATATTAGCAGTTTCATCAAACTCTGGCTAAATGTAATACATACTTAACAAATTAATTAAAATTGGAATAAGATATTTGAAAGCCCCAAGAATTCATTCATGTGTAACATTTACCATTAGCAATAAATATTTTTAATTGAACATAAATTTATAAAAAAAAATTTGTCACCCCTCTATAGCAATTCATTGTGCATCCATTACACACTGTGATAAACAATTGATACAGTACTTCACATTCACACAAAAAATAAAACTGTTTTTAATATTACACTCTAGATTTCACGGAGTGTTTTTGTGTACTTACCTACCCTTTTTTTTTAAGATTTTATTTATTATTTATTTGAGAGAGAGATCACAAGCGAGAGAGCACAAGCAGGGGGAGCAACAGAGGGAGAGGGAGAAGCAGACTCCCACTGAGCAGGGAGCCGAACACGGGGTGCCATCCCAGGACTCTGGGATCATGACCCAAGCCAAAGGCAGACATTTAACCAACTGAGTCACCCAGGTGTCCCGAACTTACCTACTCTTACTTAATGCTGCTCAATATGCCACTAATCAGGCCATATAGAAAAGGCTTTAAGAGAGAATAATCAAAATCAGTTTTAGACCACCCCACAGCATTTTATATTGATTAAAGTGAGCATTTAGGGCAACCTTAAATATTGAAAAGTAAACCCCAAATCTGTAACTTTGGGGATGTGTATTGCAATGAGGATAAAGTGACCTTCAACATTTTGCTTTGATGGTGGTAGGACTCAGAAAGCTTGCTCATGTTTATGTTTGTCTAGAAGTACTCATATGTCAGCCTCAAATATTCACTACTAGCTAGTGCAGACACCCACTTACCTTATGCTTTAACTTTATGACTCTTTCTTCTGGGCCCATAGTGAAAAAAGAAAAAATAATTCATTCTTATTCACTATTCCTAAGTGATGTTTTTAAGAGTCATGGCTCAAATTTTCATATTTACTCAAACCTAATAAACCAGGGAACAAAATGACATTTGCTAAAATGAGAAATGAAAATATTATTCAATACTTCTCACAAAGTACTCACATGTCCATCAATACTGACAATGGCAAAATTTATATATATATATGAAATACATATATATGTATATGCACATATAATCAATGTCACACAGGAAAGGAAGGAAAACACTATAAAATATCAGTCATAGGTAAGTAAATAAAAATCAGACAGGAAAACAGTAAGAAATTAAATAAGTTGACTTATAAGATAAGCATAAATTAAAAGGAATATCCTACCCAACTTAAAGATGGGGTCGCAAAACATAATAAAAAGAACGAGAAAACTCTGACAAACATACACGAACTACTAGTTTACATTTAAAAAGGACAAATATCTGTAGCTAATACTTGATTGCTGTACTTGGATTAAAATATTTTTAAAATGTATTATTTAAAGAAATTCTCACCAGAATTTACACATTCCATCAGTAAAATGAAAATAAAAACCTTTCCCATCTAAAAATATCACAAAAAATAGTATTTGTATCTATCTACATGAAAGATACTGATGGATCATTCAGAGTCAATATATCACCACAAGATCACTGACAAAGACAGAACGTGTCTCAAATAAGTAGAAATATATAATTGCAGAAACTCACAGAAACAATGTAAAATCATATAAAGTGTTGTAAATAAGAAAAAGACTTTAGTGTTCAAGTCAAACAAGTTGCTTAAAATTGGATGCACATATTTTCTCATAACGGTTAACAAAACATCCACGGGCATGTTTTTGTTAGGTGATGGTGCCTACAAAGTTATGTTTTAGCATCTAAATATTATGATACAAGTCAATGTGTAATAGCATGTATTATTTTTGCCCAACTATAAGAACATTTAAATGGCATTTTGACTACTAGATCCCATTGAACTGATAATATGAAGGAAAAAGACGTGATTTTAAAAACTCCCTCTACTATTTCTGCACTTTTTTTTTTTAAGTAGGCTCCATGCCCAGTGCGGAGACCAACGGAGGGCCTGAACTCACGACCCTGAGATGAAGACCCCAGCGGAGATCAAGAGTCTGACACTCAACCAACTGAGCCACCCAGGTGCCCCTCTACACATCTTTTTAAAGCTGAATACACCTTGGTAACATTTCTTATATTGAAAATCATTTTAATACACTATTGAGATGAACACAAAAGCAACTGAAATGAAAGAAGGTCAAAGTTAGGTGACCAGTAGATAGAAATGTCAGAATGAGAAGCTCAAAAATCCAAAGCTGACCATCATACTAGTACAAAGAAGAGGAAATATAATTAATGTGCTTGAAGTAATTTAGCATCATGAAGAGCTTTGTGGAACCATCTCATCAAACACAATGTTATGTAATTATCAGAACAGTAAAAGATTTCCCCCAAGACACTGTATTAAATATGCCTCTACCAAATAAACCCTGTCATATCTTTTCTAGCTCTTAGAATTTTTTCCTAATCTCATTCATAAGTTTTACCCTTGAATTTTCTCCCTTTCTCTCTGTGCTTCCACATCCCCACTAGACAACTGCTAATTAAAATGAACACAGGTAGGGGGCCTGGGTGGCTCAGTCGTTAAGCGTCTGCATTCAGCTCAGGTCATGATCCCGGGGTCCCGGGATCGAGTCCCACATCGGGCTCCCTGCTCGGCGGGAAGCCTGCTTCTCCCTCTCCCACTCCCCCTGCTTGTGTTCCTGCTCTCGCTATCTCTCTCTCTGTCAAATAAATAAAATCTTTAAAAAAATAAAAAAATAAAAATAAAATAAAATGAACACAGGTAAATCAAGGTAGATTTTTTCAAAAGAAGGGGGGGTTGTTAAAATGAGGACCTGTGCTAGCTAATAGAAGCCTTAAGATCTGAAGCATTCAAATTAAAATAAACCCCTTGAAATCTGTCAATCTGTATTTCCAAAATGACTTTTTAATTTTTTTATTATTTTTTTGAAGATTTTTATTTATTTATTTGACAGAGAGAGATACAGTGAGAGGGAACACAAGCAGGGGGAGTGGGAGAGGGAGAAGCAGGCTTCCCGCTGAGCAAGGAGCCTGATGTGGGGCTCAATCCCAGGACCCTGGGATCATGACCTGAGCCGAAGGCAGACATTTAATGACTGAGCCACCTAGGCGCCCCCAAAATGACTTTTTTAAATGAAGTGGGCTGCTTAGTGTTCCCTTGTAGGTTGTAATAATTAACTCAACTACAACCTTTTTTATTTTTTTTAAGATTTTATTTGTTTATTTGTCAGAGAGAGAGAAAGAAAGAAAGAGCACAAGCAGGGAGAACAGCAGAGGGAGAAGCAGGCTCCCCACTGAGTGGGGAGCCCCATGTGGGACTTGATCCCAGGACCCTGGGATCATGACCTGAGCCAAAGGCAGATGCTTAACTGACTGAGCCATCCAGGTGTCCCTACAAGCTTTTTTATAAATCAGTAAAATTTTTAAATAAAGTCTTCCTAAGTTGTCACAGCTATTATTTTAATGTAGATGCACCTTGTGCCTAAACATTTTATAAGTGTAAGTTATACTATGATGTTGCTGTAATTACAGAAAGAATACACTCAATGATTACACGCTGTTCTTTATCTTACTGGCTTGTTTGAAGGTCACCCTCCTTTCATTAAAGTTACTGGAGCCATACACAGCTTCTATAGCATCTCAGATGTGTACAAGTTTGATGAAATCTCATTGTGATTTGCAGTATCAGGATCAGTCCAGTCTTGACATAACAGCATACTTAGAGAGAGACTGATAGAACAAACACATCCAAATGGAACCTTAATTCATGAGGATGACAACAGTTTAATTTTTTTATATTCACAGTTGTTTGATAATACATATACGGTATTTAAGCATACACAATGGGTTGTGCATACTCTTGTTTTTGGATAAATACAGTTCAGCTCATGTAAGTTCAATATATAGAAAACAACTCATATCTATCATCCCTCATTCTTTCAAGAAATATTTACTGAAAGCCTAATTTGTGGTCAGTCAATACTAGGCGCTGGCATTAAAACGCGGAAAAAGACAATTTCTAACTGGATTAGTTTCCCGGGGCTGCTGTAACAAATCACCACAAGTTAGGCGACTTCAAACAACAAGAAGTTACTCTCTCACAGTTCTGGAGGCCAGAAGTTCCGAATCAAGATGTTGGCAGGGCCGCATTACCTCTGGAGGCTCTATCCTCCGTTGCCTCTTCCAGCTGCTTGGCTTATTCTGCACCACTCCAATCTCTGCCTCCACCTGCACACTGCATCTCCCTCTTCTGTCTGTGTCTTCTTTCCTTCTGTGCATCAAATCCCCCATGTTGTGTGTCTTTTTTAAGGATGCTTGTCCCTGGATTTAGGGCCCAGCAGGATAATCCAGAATGGTCTCTGCAGCTCAAGATCCTTAAATTAATTACATCCTCAAGATTCTTTTTCCAAATAAGGTAACATTCACAAGTTCAATGGATTAGTACATGGATGAACTTTTTTTGGGGGGGAGGACAGGGGGAGTGCATCAGTCGACCTACTACTAAGTTTAAGGAATTTACTGATTAACGGTATATAAACTACCTAAATAGGTAGTTAATACACAGACTGGTAAGTTCCATTCTAAGGGCAGAAAAAGAAAGTTTTTCTTAGGGAACAGGTAAGGTACCAAACCCAAGCATGAGAGATCAGAGAAAGTTTCCCAGAAAGAGCTTGAAGAAAAGTAGAAATTATTCAGGTAAGACTGAAGATAAAATATAGGCAAATTCCTGGAAGAGAAAGAATATCGTATTCTAAGGAACCTAAAAGAAGTTCAAAGTGGTTGGAGCCTGGGTAGTCGTGGCAATAAAATAGTGACCAGTTGGGTTCATCAAGGAGTATTTAATACAGGGAAGCCATATTAAAGAACTTGAACTTTAATCCAAAGATTAGAGAAGCTAGTGAGTAGACTGACAAATGGCCATGGCCTGTTCATTTACACACTTTGGATAAACAACTCTCTGCTGTGAGTGTGGACTGGAGGACAAGGCTGGAGGGAGGAGTATTAAGTTGAGGGTCTTTTCCAGAAATCCAGTGAAGTGTTTATGCTGGTCCCAGCTAGGGCAGTGGCAAGGGGCATCAAGAGATGTGGATGAGTGCAAAAGAGATGTTTTAGGAAGAACTGCTAATGCTTATCAATCAACTGAATTTGAGAGTAAACATAATGAAGGTACCAACCATAATGAACACCTGGATAGATGATGGTGTACTTCATTTAGGTAGGAAACACAAAAGGAGAACCGCTGCAGAGAATGGAAGAGAAAAACGGATTTCATTGCAGCATTTAAGGTTTAAAATATGTTTCTAGATTTTAGTGGTGTGTGGATCACGTGTTCAGAGGGAAATTCGGATTAGACATAATGATTTGGGAGTCATCAACTTAAATTTGATAGCTGAAATTACGAGGGGCTGGATGAATTGCCCCTTCCCCCAAGCCCCTCTCCCGAGAATGCAGAGAAGATGTAATTGCAGAGACCACCAAAGAAAATAACATTTTAAGCAAAAGGACAGAAGTAGGTGTCTATAAAGACACTGTAAACGTGTTTGTGCATGCATGGTGGTTGGGATGGGCCGTGGAGATAGAATTAAAATAGGAGTTCACACAGCAAAGGCTAAAGTAAAGAATCAGTGCACATTTCCCTATTCAGCCTTCTTGCTTGTTTCCCAAAGCTGCCGTTCCAGCCTCTTCCCTCTTTAAGTCTCCCACTCTGCCACCTCTTCTCCTCAGATAAAGATGACTGTTTCAGGTAAGAGAGTTTAGTTAAATTCTATCAAGTAGTATGATTAATGAGAAGTGCTTTTGGAATTAACTACAAAGAGATTTCCAGTGACACTGCTGAAAGGAGCTAATGCAGATTCCAGGAGCTGGAATCAGCCTGCGGTACACAGAAGCAGAAAATCAGGAAGTACATGCATCAGGTCTGGCTGTTAAGAGGAGAAAGACAGGACAGTACTAAAAGGGTGTGTGACACAGAGTGACATTGTCTTCGCTTTATATCTTGCTCCCCGTACTCCTCCAAAAGTGGGAGAAATCTGAGCAAGTTCAAATATTGATGTGAAGGATGGATCAGAGAGGAAGAGACTGAAAATAAGTGAAATGAGAAAAGATCAATGTGAAATTCCTAAGAAAACACTGTGGTCTATAGTCTGGAGAGAACATCCCTATGTATCCTAAAGCTAGGGACATTTTTTCCACAGTCACATGAGGCAAATAGAGAACTGAGAAATAAATGCAGATACTTTTTCTGATTTTATGGTACGAAGTCTTGGCTCTCCCAATATGAAAATACTATGCTTTCAGTGAAGAATGAGGCCCGGCTCTCCACTGATAAGAGAAGGGGTGGCAAGGGAGATTTGAGGAGACAAGAGAAGAGTGGAGAAAGCAGCTTTAGAAAATGGGAGAAAGTGCTGAGTGGGAAATCACAGAGAGATTCTTTACTAGTAGTTTTGGCTTCATTGTGCCAGTTTTTATTTTTAACTTACACAAGATCGCTTCCCTTGAGGTGACACAACTAAGCAATATTTACCTTCTGATGGCACAGTCTGAAATAAGGTGTCAGCTCCCAGTATTACAAACAAAACAATAGCAACACAGATCAACAGTAAAAGCCTTGAGCTAAAGAAATATTTCTCACATCATACACATTTCAATAATTGAAAATCCAGGTAGGTTCAACAGAACTTTTTTTTTTAATATAATGCAAAAGACTTAAGCTTTTAGAGTTTAAAGTCTTTCGTCCATTCATAGGACCAATAATTGATCAAATCAATTCCCACTTGAAATGTTTCTTTAGGAAAATTTAAAGGAAAAAGCGGAGGAGTGTGGGCTCTGAGCAGAAAAAAGGATGGAAGAGGGGGGCAAAGTGATAAAGTAGTTTGTATTTCTACCCTTTCTTGAATAGTATCCCCTTGGCGTCTCTGATGCCTATCTTTCCCTCCATATTTCATATATTAGGACTCAAGAAAGAAAGAAAAAAATGGAAGTTTCCATAGAAGTTAAGAGGGGGAAAGAATCCTACTATATAGTTGTTGTTAATCTGACACCCTTCTGTTAGGCTACCTTAAAAAATGATAAGATTCACTCAGCTAGGGAATGAAAGCATTTTCATCTCCCCTACCACCTAATTTTCTAGTTTTCCATTCCTCTGTCTTTGCAGCCTGTTCTTTTCTCCTAAGCACTAGGAGTGAGAGAGCACTTCCTTTGTCAAGCTCTCTACTCCAGTCTCAAACAGCATCATTTGGAAGCAACCAGACAATAACATTAAAATTCAAGTTATATAAAATAATAAAATAAAATATTCAACCCTGAAGACATTTTTAGATAATCTTTTTTAGAAGTTCAGACTCAATGACATAATTTATAAGACAGCTTTTATCCCTTGAGGACAAAATTCACATTGAGAAATCAACACCATGTGGAGAGAACAGCACAAAAAATATGAGGGGAAAGGTCCAGATAACAGCATTGGTGCTGACTGCACATGCTGGGAAGAACTAAACTCTCTGTTAAAATCCAGTTTGCTCTCACAGGTAGGGCTATAAGAGCCCTTGGTTCAAGTTACAAAAAACTTTTGAACTAATAAGTGCTATTTTATTTCCATATCGGCTACTAAAAGTAAATAAATAAATTTTAAAAATTAAAGAAAAAGAAGTTAAAGATGCTTCTTTGAACATTTTTTAAAGCCTTATAAGAATGCAAATTTGGGGGGCACCTGGGTGGCTCAGTCCGTTGAGTGCCCAACTCTAGATTTCAGCTCAGGTCATGATCTCAGGGTCTTGAGATGGAGCCCCACATTGGTTCCACACTCAGCAGGGAGTCTGGTTGAAGACTCTCTCCCTCTGCCCCTCCCTACCTCACTCGTGCACATGCATGTGCTCTCTTTCTCAAATAAATAAATAAACATTTAAAAAGAAGAATGAAATTTTTTTTTTCTAAACCCTCATGATGGGTCTATGAAAGAAATGGTATAGGAACATACTTTTCCTTTTTTATCCTATCTCAGTTCTCTAGAATTCTAACAGATAATAATAGCTAACACTTTAAAATTGCTTGCTATGTTTTCCAAACATTTTATGAACATTAATCTATTTAACCCACATATTGATTCAACCAAGTAGGCACTGTTTTTTATACCCATCTTATAAATGGCAAATCTAAGACACAGAAAAGATAAGCAGCTTGTCCAAAGTGACACAGGCAGCAAATAATAGAGCTGGAACTGAAACCAGGCAGCCTGGCTCTAGTATCCAAACCCTTAACCACTGTGCATATTTCGTTTCATAGTTGAATTAATATGTAACTCTATGGTCCAGGATATCCAATGTATTTACATTATATGGAGTAAATTATAGATAGTCCAACACTTCAATACTGGTAGAATAATCACTGTAATATCTTAACAAATTTTTGAAAAAGAAAAGTCTCTTCACTTTTGCAATACAGGATAGTAATCTTCCATATACCATGGATTTGCTGTGACTATTTAAGAACAGCTCAACACGGTGTCTGGCACATAGTAAGAAACTATAAATAAATGTTAATATATTGCCTTTAATTATTACTTTTATTGTTTTTATCATAATGACTTTATTACTTTTATTATTCATATATTATCTTGGGATTCTTGGCAACTTAATACTACTATCTCCTTATCTCTGTAATTAATATTTACAGGGAAGGGTCACTTCCCTCATTCTACTACCTATACATAACCAATTGCTTTTTTCCTTTGCTCTGCATATCTGTTCATTGTCTGCATTTATTTTGACAGATACATTGCTGTCTTACTGACCAGGCGGCGGCATGGTTTCTTGAAATCCCCATTCTGTATTATTGTCTTCAATCTTTATGATAGGATTTTATATACTATGATAAACATCTAATTACCTATGTATCTAGATATTATAGATATCTATCTATATTATATGGTTTCACACTTTGCAGAACATTTCACAAATGTTCAATCATCTCTCCAAATTAGTAAGATAGTTGCATAAGAAAAATCTCAGACCTCTCTGCCAAACTATAACAAGCACAGGCTCTGTATTTACCTTTCATATCGTAACAACCTTTTCTGTTTCTCTCCTGCTTTTTTTCGTCTACCTTCATTTTCCTTGGGGACTAGCCTTCACGCATTAGCCTTCTTTTGGCTTCTCTTGTCTCCTACCTACCAGGACCCCACATTCAGCTGTTTATTTCAATGCTAGCCCCACCATTACTTGTTATCTATCTTATAAGATATTTTAGTTGTATGTTTAATCTTACCACTTAACCATATACAATTTTGTTTATACCTCTATGACTGTGTGTAACTTCAATCAAGAGCATATCAGAGACTAATTATCAAACCCAGTCACTTTTTCAAAGTTCTCACTTGCCTTAAACTATGTAGCTGTTAACACTGTTCATCATTTTTTTTCTTTTTTATGAATCCACAGTGCAGAGACTCAAATTTTGTCTTTGAGCCTTACTTAACTGTGAATTGAGTTATTCAGAAGAAACCATCTCAATGAATTGTTGGAGGATTAAATCAGTAATTGTGCAGAAAGCACTTAGGGTCACATAAATATCACACAATAACTGACGTTTTCTCTACTTCTTCTAAACTGTAAATAATTAGAACACGTATTTCTCATGAAACAATTTAATCCATCCCTATATTATGGGTGTGTGCCTGCCTTCTCTTAATGAGCAGATTGTAAGCTAATTGAAAACAGATTTATCTCTTAATCACTTATTTGCCACGGGGTGTAGCACAGTATTGTATGGTACACATACCCAATAAACATCTATATTAGCAATAATAAAGAAATTAATAGTGATGTTTCATATATTTTATTATACCTTTACTGGGTTTGCCCAATATTAAGCTTACTCACTACCTTCAGTGAATATTCTAAAAACTGAGAAAAAGGTAGCAATGCTATTTGTTTAGCTTCCCTTAATTATTTACTATGCACCAGGCAATTTACATATATTAATCCAATTAGTTCTCTCTGCTATCCTTTTATGAGAGAATATCGGTGTTAACATATGAAGATCTGAGGTTCAAAGATGTTAAGTGACTTGCCCGAGATGATATATTTTGGTAAGTGGTGAGCCCAATGTCGGAACCTGAAGTATCTGCCCTTCCCTCAGCTTAATCCCAACACTGTCTAATTCTGATAAGAAGATGCAGCTCAACATTCTCTCCCTAAAAGAATGAAGCCCTGTCTAATGAGTCCAGAGACCATACCATTCTCTCTCTTTTCTAAAGGTCCATGATACACACAGAAAATTCTACCATTCAGTGCTTGTTTTTTGTTTGTTTGTTTGTTTGTTTCATGAATAACAATTTTACCTCACCAATTCACTATTTAGAAAATTAAGAACAGGCACATGCAATATGCTTTTTTGTGTATCCCCTAACTCCACTGAGGGGAATAGTAACTCTGTACAAAGTAGCTTCATGATTTTAATAGTTCCTATTCTGCTTTTTAACTTTTTTTCTTCAAAATAATCACTCTCTCTCATGACCAAGATTTAAACAACAAAAGTAGTTCTCAGATTCTTGTTTGTAATTAATGTAGCAAAAAAAAAAAAAAAAAATGCCTATATGTGAGGCATGGGCTTTATTTGTTATGGGAAATGAAAGTGGTCACTACAAAGAAGCATTACTTTTTAAAAAAAATCTCTATTAAAAGCTTCATTTTTTAAATAACTTTGAATGCACTATACCAAAAAAATCATTTTTTGCAATAAATTAGATAAAAAATAAAATTAACAACCTGTCCTTAAGCATTGGACCAAAAAATTACAAAGAAAAAGCCCTTTCATTTTCTAGACCCTATTTATTTGTTTATTGAAAAGTCCCTCCCTTCCAGATTTAACACATCAGTGACAATCCTCTACCATATTCACTGTTGTGCTGTGCTCTCCTGACACAGTCCTGCAAAGAGAAACCATCTGTAAATATTTATTAAACAAACACTAATTTCCTTGTTAATGGCAATGATTGTTTATAAATGCTTATACCATAATAACAATCTATATTCATTAACCCTTATTATATGCTGTTCAAGATACTAAGCATTTATTTTGTCCTCACTGTAACATTACAAGAAAAGTATTATCCCCATTTGACTTAAGAGAAAACTGATTTGGGGAAGATCAATGACTTGCTAAATGTCACAAAGTGTTAAGTGCAGGATCCAGAATTTGAACCCTGATAATTTGGTTCCAGAGCCTACATCCTTACATACTAAAAGAGAACAAAACAGAATGGAAATTCTGATATTTCTCTTATAATTAAGTTCAGCTGGATTCTTTTGCTGAGGTGACATGCCAAAAATAAGGAAAAAGGAAAGCCCCCCTCACTCAAACTTGGGGTGGCAGCCCTGACAATGTGGTCATTTTTATTATGATAAAATAGTTCACAATGATTTATAATAAAATTCCGTCTCTTGCTTTCTAGACTTCAAGTACTGAAAATAACATTCCATGAGTAATTGAGCAATAAATTTAAAATTAGCCTTCTCAGCCGTCATTGAGACACTACCACTCCTTGCAAAAGAGAGCTGATAGCCACCACCACATTGATGGCAACCACAACTGCGTTGATTCTATTACCAGAAAACAAACAAATCACCCTATTTATAATCTGTGCAAGTCTAACAGGCTAAATCCTTGCTATGAGTCTCACGCTTGCTAAATAGATGTAAGTACTTCTAGAGACAGATGCATCTTCTTTATCTCTCTCCATACTTTCCTAGAGTTATACTGATAACATTTAAATGATGCTTCAGGCTCAGATGACTAACAGCCTCTTTGTGGATTCAAAGCAATGGAAAAAGTGTAAAGTTATAAAAGTAAAAAAAAAAAAAAATGTACAAAATGAAACAGTTGGGTGGATTTATTTTTTCTTTATAAGTGAGAACATGCATGTGGATGTATGTATGTGTGTTGTTAAATGAATACGTGAAATGAATACTTTGACAGTACTGCTAATCCAGTCCACACTTTTCCCCATTATGCTAGAAGTAGGAAAGTTGAAGAAAACATTCATGCAATTTGCCCTTAACCCTAAATATACCTTTCTGGCCACCTAGTTAGAGTTTGGTAGTAACAAACACCAGCATATCAGTGAGGAAGAATGGTGGTAATTGTGTTCTTGAATGTTTGTGGATGCCCTGTCTCTTCTTTTCAACCTTTAAATAAACCCAGTATATATGTGTGTGTGTATTCCTGCCTGTCTAAATATAAATTGTCAGTGGCACAAACATTTTTTATTTTTCTTTTTTGTTGTCCATTCAAGAATCACAACTACATTTTGAGAGAATTTAGGAATTGTTAGCTTTATGGTGTGACAGGTGGAGGTCATATGGAGAGCGAGTATCTAGTTTATGAGTGTGTCTTTTACTATCATCCTGAGAACCTCCTATTTCTTGGTACATTTGGACATTTGATTCTATAATGGTACTTCGTCAACACATGTAAATGTTAAGGAAAGAGAAGAACGATGTGGTCATGTCAGATGGTTTTAAGAATGAAAGTATCCAGTGCTCACCTCTTCATCATAAGCAAGCCAAGCAAATGAGAAATGAGTGACTGCTGAGACAAAGCACAACCACATCTGATTCTATATCCCACTTACACTGCCTAACTTCTTTTCCTCATTTAATTTGTATCCCCTCCTTTAAGGTTATTCTTGATGTACCTTAGCTGACTTTCACCTGTACAAAAGTGTTACAAGGGGAGACAGAGTTGCAAACTTCCCTAAAGGCTATCATGGCTACTCCTGACAGAACTTAAAAAAAAAACAAAAAACCCTCAATTCTCTTCTCTATACCACTTAAAGCACCCAAACTTCCTTACCCTTTTCCCTACATATTCCGTCTTGACTTGGTTTCTTTTACAGATTAAAAAATATATAGGAGGTTAATTGATTCAGCACAGCTTATCCAACACAGCAATGAAGAGGAGAAAAACCTATCTAATTTTTTTACCAGATTGTGAACAGAAGACTGTGTTTCACACAGTCTCCCAGGAGGCAAGGTGATGAACTAATCATGTTGCGATCTACGAGGTCACAGCAAATAATTAAGACACTTGTTACAGTGGTCTGTGTGGTGTGATCCTGTAGCGAGTCAGAATGGATTTTCCATAAATTCAAGAAAAGGTCCTTTAAAATCCTAATTTAAAACCTACATTTTAGCTAATTAAGAACAGTATGGCTCAAACTAATGCATCATTTCACATCTAGTGTATTGATAATCCTGAGTGCAGGAAGAGAGAAAACCTTATTTTTTTCTCCTGCTCTTAGCTCTTCCAATATCTAAGGTGTTTGCTGGAAAAGAAACACAGACACACTGTACTGCTTTAGTGATCAGCATGACAAAGAAAAGCATAAGACAGTTTGCATATACTCAGTACCAATTATCTGACATCTTCACATCATAAAACAGGTTTAAAATGCCACAGGGGAAAAATGTTCTTAGCCAAAAGAAAGAATCCCCCCAAAGTGTGGTTAACATTTAGAAGAGCTGGTCAAAGATGCTGAGAAATCTTTCAGAAGATTATTTTTTTTTAAATGAAGGTGAAGCCCCACATCTGTCATGTACAGCTTACATATGGATCTGACTAAAAACAAAATATTACTACACAATACTTTCCATACCCAAGATGTGATTTCAGAACTTTATGTACCTTATGTGGCAACGATGATTAGCCCTATTTCATCAATAAAACTTCCTAAGTACAAAGAAATAAGAAGGTACTACAATTTAAAAGTGACATGAGTATCTAGTTTTGGGTTTTTAATGTGGTACAAAAATCCAGGCCAAACACAAGTTTCTAAAATCATTCTGAATAATTGTGAAAATGTCTGATTTAAAATTCTGGAAATTTGACTCTACTTCTTTCATTTCAAAAAATGATTTGCAAAAATATTGCAAGATCTTCTTCATATTCTGAATATTCTTGTATTATTTCTGCAAGTCATATTATTTGCAACTTTGTTGCCAAAACTACAGCTACATTTTTTATTAAGCTTTTCAATGTATTTAGGAAAACAAAGTGTTTTGGGGGTAGTTTTTATTTACCTATTCTTGTGTGAATAATTAGGAAGAAAGGTATAATAATGCTGAGTGAAGTAGTTTTGCTCTAAAATATTGTTTTGTTCTAATTGTCACCCTAATGCCTGTTTAATTAAGATCTAAATACATAATGTTAATTTAAATGCAGCTGAAAGCAGAGAAGAACAGCAATTCAAATTTTAAGAGAAAAATGAGAAGAATTATTACACAATAATCATACAGTAATGATTCTCAGCTAAATATCATATTCATTATCAATAGACTATTTTATAATATATGTATACATTTCTAAACAAAACAACGGGGATAATTATATCATCCCCATAAAAGCAAAAAAGTGACAAAATTAATTCAACTGAAAATAACATATGACAATTATGATTGATAACATATAAACCAAAACTATAAAATATCTTCAAATTTTTCTAAAACATTAAAAATCTCAAAAGCTTAAAAATTATTTAAGTAACTGGATTCCAACCTTGCAGAGCCCAAACAATAAAATACACACTTTAATTATTGCATTATTAAATTTTTTCAATCCCCTTTGGTTGTGTGAGAGAAAAGAAAAAAAAAAAAAACTTTTAGATGAATAATTTGGGAATTTTTATTTTTTTTCTTTTCTGCATCATAAATGGGCAAATATTATAATATGGGAATTGTCATAAAATTATTCTTAATATGAAATGACAATAAATACAATTAACTTGTAATAGTATAAAAATGAGAAAAAATGTGCAAAATACTAAACAGCATGAAAATTAACGTATAGTTTCTATCAGTGTTTTCTGTTTACCCTCACTTTGTTTCAGATTATATAATAAATACTGTTGATACTGAACAGTGGATAGACAAACTATTAGTGATGTGCTCTGATAAAATACAAATTAGGAGAACTTAAAGAGTATTAGCCATTCTATGATTTTGAATCTCCATAAATTAAAGTATTTCCCTACAGCCCATTGTAATAATTAAACTATTTAAAATGGTGAAGGTTTTCGATTCCTGTGACCACCACCACATCACACATGCTGTTTTACACATAACTGCTGTAAAAATAGACCGCTCATACGACCACGTGACTTGTTTTGAACAGCTTCAGTACTTACCGCTGTCAATGCCTCAATCAGCACATTATCCTTACCCTCACGATTTTACAACTTAGGGATAAATATAGTAAAAGATGGCTTTTGAAGAACATTTTAGCAATTAACCATGAAATAGTCTTTTTAGAACAAACTGCTAAATTTAAATAACACATTACCCAATAGTCAAATTACATGCTTCAATTGGAAACCTGTGTGTTTAGCTGACTTACTAACATTGATTTATAGATACATTAGCAAACTATTATATCACAATATTGAGCATGTTTAATTCATCACTGAAAGTCACTTTTTATTTGGTCAAGTGTATATATATATATATATATTTATAATACATATATAACTTAACTCTTACTTATCCAATACTTGTATAATGTCAACTATCCTAATTATCTTTCCAATTATATTTAACAGTGGAATAAAACCCAAAAAAGCTTATCTTTTCCTGTTTTACAATGAATTCTATCTTTCGGTAAGTGACAATTTCTACCTTTTTAACTTTATTTTGTTTCTGTAAGAATTAGTTTTAAAACTATTATTTAGGTTAAAAACTACTAAAGTATGTGATCGACATTCATTTTATGGCATATTAGTGCCCGACTTTACTCTTGGTTTCAAAACTGTTACATAGGATTATTAAACTGGAATGTCACAAGATCTCCATCAGTTATTTACTCAACAGTGTATGAAACTTTGAGAAACACCTCCTTATCTTGCCACCGCATGCCTTTCATAATGGTTAATTTATTACCTAATATTAAGTATCACTGGTACTACAAAAGAACCAGAACAAGGAAACTCTTTTGCAGATTACAGTAAGTCAGAAAGTTGATTTGCCATATTTCATTTTTTTAATACCATTATACAAACAAATTTCTCATTAAGAGTCAAAATCAGTAAGACCCAGTGTGAAAGTTGTAAAGATCTCATTAATAAGATTAATTAGTGTTTTACGTAGCTATACAACAAATACTTCAGACGGTTATGGTTATTTGAATTAACAAAACTCAAGGAAAAGTCATTTTGCTTTTGTTAACTATTTTGAAATAGAAATTTTACATAATAACATTAGTATTAACTACTAATGTTAACAAAATTTTGTTTCTTAACAAGGATGGAGAAATGAGTGATCTAAATAGGAAAAAAAAGTTTCACATTCAAAGTGCCCATCTTCCTTTTTTTCACTGGAATGACAAAACAATATACTTCAAATCAAAGTTATATCCCTATTAGAAAGGATGGTAGAGATCAACAACTAAATAAAAACATGTCAACATTTTTCCTCAAAATTCCAATCCACCAAAAATCCATAAGCAGCTAGTTATCTTTAAAGTTTACAGACTGGTAACCATCACTTCTCAAAATGAAAAAGCAGATTACCTCCATGTATTTCACATGTATACCACTCACTGTATAAAGAGATTAAACTTTGTTAAGTATAAGAACAAATATTTAATTACCTTTGATATATATTCCTGTTGTCCACAAATGGACTTTTATTTAAACACATAATATGTGTGGAAGGTACACAGTGTACATGGGTGATGACCCTTGAAATTAAGAATATTAATATTCTGAGGTGATGCACAGGACTAGTTAAAAAAAAAAAAAAGTGTTACATCAATACCACAAAGAAGGCTGCATTCTATTGTTAAAAGTTTAATTACAGAAGCTGTCTTACTTACTAATAAACAAGAAATTCAACAATATTACTTCTCAGGAACACTTCGTGAAGGATTTTTTGCATTATTACTCACTAAGAAAGCGTCATTTTGATCTATGTTAGGTCATGAGTGTTGCACATACTAACAGATTGCATATACGTGAAAACAAAACATACCACACTACGCAGTGTTTCAAATATGAAGGAAAGCCTTTAGCAACGAACTATTATCACCAGACTGTGAAACTGAACAGACATCCTCGATAACTGCCTGTATGCCCCACCACACCACCTTAGCAACAGGAGAGAAAAAACAGAGACTTTAAGTTTCCACAGAGTAAAAAGCTGTTGCTAAGCAAAAATTACAACCAAAAATATAGAAAGCTGTGGCTTGCTTTTTGAGAACTACTTCACAAGTTTAATGATTTAATTGGCCCAGTTCACTTTTATGTAGATACCCAAACCGGATGAAAAGCAAAAACAAATCCCCGTGACTAAACTTGTACCAAACCCACTTCCATATCCCACAAATTAGCAGTTACCTTTCATACACCTCAAGTTAAAATCAACCTAAAGACCAACTGAGAGAGATTGTCTTCTCTTCCTCTTGACCTCTCTTATCCTTCTTTTCTAGTTTATTTTACATTTCACCCATGTCATTAGTTGAGATCTTAAAACAAGGACTTTCTTAAACCCCAAAGTCTCGAGTCTTGTAATATGTGCCCTGCAAATACTTGGGAGAAAACCCAAGGCTGCCACACTTGCTTCCTTGTGTCCCCGCGAGTTGCATGTCTTACCAATCCTGTGAGCTTTCTCCGGATGGCACTTACCTGCTGCTCCCCGGGTTCTGTAGATTTCACCAAGTGCTTATCCTTGTACAGAGACCAGAGACCAACATTGGGCAGGAAAATTAAAGCCACCATGAATAACAAAGTCATCTGCAGAAATCTCTTCTGTTTCCTCTTCATTGCAAATGATAACAGAGAAGAAAAGTTAAAGGAGATGGCTCCCTGACTGCTTCTTGTGTTTAATGCCAAAGTCCTTTCCTCTCCCCTGCGAAGCACCAGAAACTGAGGAGAAGCTAAAAACTTTTGTTGCGTGCTCAGCACCAATCTGCAGGATTCAGAGGGAGTTGGGCATCTGCAGAACAAACGCACAGTTACTTTCCCCCCAGAAAACTATGACGAAGGCATTATCTATTGGCTTAGAAGTAAATGACTTGACTGAGGAAATCATTAAGCCTCTCTTAATACAAAGCAATGGAGTAAATATGGTCATTTGACACATAATCATAAGTTATGAAAGTCTATAGCATTCTAGATACGTAAGAACACAGCAGTGGTGGTGTTTTCCCCCCTTAGTGGGGGAGGGTTGGGTTGGGGAGGAGCGGGTCAGTAGGGGGAACGACGTGGGAGGAAGCGGCTCAGCCCCAGCAAGTGTCAGGAAGAAAAGCGTCCGCTTTTGACATTGGAACATCACCTTCCTCGTCTTCCCTGAACGTCTGTCTCCTCCTGTGCTCCCCCTGGGATAACCCACCTGAACTCAAGTTCAACTCCCTCTGAAGCCAGCGTGCTGGCGGGCTCCACACGGATCCAGGGACACGGGCACCGGAGCACAACTCCTGTTTGGATGGAGGTCCACAAACTCCTGGATGCTCACGCGCTGTCTAAACTCTCCTCCGCAGGCAGCGGCTCGCGAGCGGGGAACCTGCTGGAAGGGAGGCTACAGATGTCAGCGGAGTCCAGCCAGGAAGTGGAGGCTCCGCGCCGTTTCGCCTCGCGCAGCCCTCGGAACGTGATCTTCCGCGAAGTAAGCGCTCTGCCCATCAATCTCTTCCCCTTTCCCCGTGACGCTCTCACGCTCCGCTGTTCATGTTACCATTCTTTTCCGGCAATTGAGCGAACCCAGAGAAACATCACGAGCACCTGAAGGGCGGTGTGTTCAACCTCGCCTGCCGCGAAGGGGATGGAGGGAGGTGAAGCCGAGTCTGCGCCGGGCTGGGCAAGGGGCGAGGGCGCCGGGGAGGGCGAGCAGTACGCGGAGCTGCGCCGCGCTAGCTCCCGGCCGCCCGCTCCTCGTTCGCTGTCGTCTGCCTTCCGCCGAGAGGCTGCTGGTGCCGACCACGTGCGGGAGCCCGAGCCCGGGAGGGGAGGGCGGGCCGCCTGGAGGGGGTGGGCAATTCCTCCCAGCTTCCAGACCCTATATAAACAAACCCCGATGCGAGGAAGAAGGGGAGGGCGAAGACGCTGCAGGACGTGGATTTGCAGCTGCCAGCCTCCGCCGAGCCTCTCTTTCTCGGCCAGGGCTTCTCGGGGCAACCTCAGACCGGCATAGATACCCGCTCCCCCACTCATCTCACCCAAAAGGCGCCAGGCCAGAGACTCCGGAGAAAAAGTCGCCGGCGCTCGCGGGTTTACCCCGATTCCTCCATGGTGCCGGCGGGAGCGTAGCGAGCCCGGACGCGGCGGCGGCCGCGGGAGACGGAGGAGGACCGAGGATGGGCCCGTCCCGCCGAGAGGGGCTTCCCGGGCACGGGTCCCGCCGCTCAGGCCAGGTACGTGGTGGGGGAGGAGGAAGAGGATCCCGAAGCGAGGCAGGGCTGAGGCTCGGGGTTCTCAGGCAGCAGCTTCTGGGGCGACTCCCGCGGAGACCCAGGGCGCTATACTTGGGTCTGCAAACACCCGGGGCCCCGTTAAGATTTGGCAGTGCCGCCGCGCTCCTCCCCCGCCCTGCTCGTCCGCACTCCGCACTCTTTCACGGCAAGGGCTACCTGTCCCTCCGACCTCGCACACTCCTCCCATGATACCCGGAAAATGTGGGGATCGAGACTTATCTCTGGCAGAAGGGACTCCTCCCTCTCCCTGACATATAGATGCACCAACGCCCCTGAGCGCACACGCACGAACCTGGGCAGCCTCTCCAAGAGACCTGCGTGCCTAGCAACGTGCATTGGGTACTCTTGGGATCCAGAGCTCATAACTCCTGAAGGAATGGGGACTTAAATGAGGCGACAGACATGCATGCAGTGCCCCTTGTATCAGCCCTGTCTAGAACCAAAAAGAAGCGCCATGGCCATCTCTTTGTTACAGGCTAGATGTGATGCCCACATACTTGGGATAGATGAGACTGTGGGCCCCAGAACGGTATTTTGGTATTTTCCCTCTCCCTTCTTTCCTTCCTCTCTTCTTCATCTCTCGCTCGCTGGCTCCGTATTCTCCTCCCCCTCCCTCTGCCACCCACTTCTACTCTTTATCCGTGGCTCACTTGAGAAAGACACAGATGTGAGTGTTAAAGAGTTATTATGCCTTCAACTCCTCACATTATGATTTTAAAATGTATTTGAACAATATATATTGGCTGTATGACTGCATGAATAAAGCTTTGTGCTGCAATATTTGTCTTTGTGAATCACTTGCATTTCAAAAAAGTATATAAACACGTTTCATAAATGTTTTTAAATATGTCCTTTATGTAAAGACCAATTACCCTTCAAATTTTCACAAATGCAAGAATCCAGAGAGCAAGAGACTTAATTCCTCACCACCCTTACACACACACACACACACACACACTGCCTTTTGTATTCTGCATTATTTTCTGATCTTTTTCTCTCTCAGCAAGTGCAGTTCTGAAACATAGAAATATGAATTCTGAGAAGAAACAGCATGGAGAGATTTTGCTGGGAGGCTTGGTCCTCAAGGAAAGGTTTTGGGGAATTATTTAAGTATATTGGACATTTTCTGCCTTATAGATGTTATTAACAATTAAGAAATAAAAGTACTCAAAAGTAAACTTGGAATTAAAAAAATTAAAAATTCTTCACGTTTTAAATAATGGTTTCTTCATACCCTCCCCCCCCCCAAAAAAAAAGCCCTGGATCCCAAATAGACATATTGTCATATTGTCATTCTGTTTGCTGAATCCAGGATTCTGACATGAATTATGCTTCATAATTGTTACACTACTAAATGGTCTTGCAAACAGTACCCATTCCCAGAACATTGTTAGTTTCAGTGACTGGGTATAATAACCATTACTTCCCAAATCAAGTACATGCAGAATATATGGTAGAAACTAGAGGGAGAAAATTATTATGTTCACCCTTTTTACTGTGTAGCTCCAAACAATCACTTTTGCTTTTTTCCTCCATTTACTTATTTATCTCTTTATTTATTTGAATCAGATCATAATTTCCACTCAATCTGGTCTTCTTTTACAATTCCATATATAAATTTCCAATAGATGACAATGCTTCTAACTAAACTTAATTATGTTAAGTTCAGTTTACAAACAAACAAAAACACATAAAATGACAGTTAATTCCTTTGTTCAGATAATACAGATTAAATGGAAAGACACATTCTTTTACATTAGTTATTAATATTGGTTTAATAAAAATCCTGTCTTTAAAAATTTGTTTTATATCCAAAGGCCCCTTTTTACCTCTGTTTGCTTCTCCATTTTGTTATTTATGATTCAACTGGGAACCTCAGGTAATCAGAGTCCCATGTGTCTAGCAATGTGTTAATAGCTACAGGGACACATGGGAGGCAAATAGAGCCGTATCTGTGACCATGAATAATTTACAGTCTAGTTGAAAAAGTCATATAAACGCAACTGGAATAAAAGAAAGAAAGAAGCAGGATATTGCTTTAGTTATAGCTCTACTCCAAAATTTGATGACTTAAAACAACTATCTCACTATCTCTCCTGATTCTTTGCATTTGAATGGTCTCAGCTAGGCAGTTCTGCTTGGAGTGATAAAGGCTGGGTCTTGGGGCTTAGATCTTGCTGGGCCAGGATGATTCCCTTACATGGGTAACAGTTGGTACTGTCAGCTGGAAGATCATCTGGGGCAGTCAGTTGGAGCCTCTCAATTCTCTACATGGCCCCTCCACATAGCCTGAGCTTCTCACAACCTGGTAGCCAAGATCCAAAAGGGAACATCCCAAGAATCTGTGTTCCAAGAGGGAGAAAACAAAAACTGCTGAGTCCTCTTAAAGGCCCAGAATTGGCACCACCTCACTTTTGCAGTAGTCACAGGACAAGCCCGGATTCTCTGGAGGGGGTGGTGGTGAAAGTATGGCGTTCAAACTGACATCTCAGTGAGAGATTTGATGAAGAGTATTATGGCCATCTTTAACCCACCATAGATATTCAAAGGCACATAGGTAGGAATTCCTAAGGAAGGCCTAACCAGATTAGACAGTGGATGATGAGGTGTAATGGGGAAAAGTTTTCATAGGTTGGATTGATGCAAATTTTTCAATTTCTACAGACAGTGAATTAACTTTTAGTTTAAAAATGGGTTTATTACAGGGCACCTGAGTGGCTCAGTCGGTTAAGAGTCTGACTCTTGATTTTGGCTCAGGTCATATCAGGGTCATGAGATTGCCCTGCAGTGGGCTCCATGCTCAGCTTAGAGTCTGCTTCTCTCCTTTCCCCTCTGTCTCTCTCTCTCTGCACCCCCCCCCATGATTCAATCTCTCTCTCTCTCAAATAAATAAATCAATATTTATAAAAAAATAAGCTTATTACTTCACTTTCCAGTTATAAATACTAGGGATGTCATGTATACCATGATGACTAAAGTTAACATTGCTGTGTGATATATAGGAGAGTTGTTAAAAGACTAGATCCTAAGGGTTCTCATCACAAGGAGAATTTTTTTTATTTTCTTTTACTGTATCTATGTGAGAAGATGAATATTAACTAAACCTATTGTAATCCTTTCATAATATATGTATAAGTCAAACCATCATGCTGTACACCTTAAACAGTGATGCATGTCAATTCTCAACAAACCTGGGAAAATAAGTTTATTATCTTATTTAAAAGACTGTGACATGATTGGAACTTAGTTGGAAAGAGAACGTTCACCTTGGATCTTAATATGGTGGGGTTTATTTTCACTGACATGAGTTTTTTCCAAGGTTTTATCAGAAGGAAGAGACACTAGAGCATAAAGATAATGTGTCTAGAAATGGAGGTATAGGGGCGCCTGTGTGGTTCAGTCTGTTAAGCGTCTGCCTTCGGCTCAGGTCTTGATCCTGGAGTCCCGGGATGGAGTCCTGCATCAGGCTCCCTGCTCAGCGGGGAGTCTATTTCTCCCTCTGACCTTCCCCCCTCTCATGCTTTCTCTCTCATTCTTTCTCTCTCAAATAAATAAATAAAATCTTTTAAAAAAGTGGAGGCATATTCCAATCTTCTTTTATCCAATGATGATGTCTGGAATATGAAAAATCTTGAAAGTTTCCACTCTGAATAAACTACTAGGATATTTTGTTATTAGTGTACCTTTATCTAAGTTATCTCAGTTTTTAAAGAAAAATGAGTCTACAGTGAAAATCGGGAATGTATTAAATAGCAATTTTAATGAAAGTATATTTAAATTACACAATTCATTTTTGTGGAATTAAATCAAGACATATGTTATAGGAATCTTCTTCATTTTTTTCTCTGGAATTTCAATGTTTTCCACTACACAATAGAAGGAAATAAGAGCCAACTTAAATATCAAAATATGATAATACTCAATCTCTATCATTGTTGAAATTCTTCACCAAAAGAGCCCTGAGTCAATTTCTTTATATATGCAAGTGCTGTTGGGCAGAGGATACAAAGATGAAGATTCTTGCAGAATTTTCAGCACCACAAGGGAATTAAAGGTGTTTGCAGTTAAATGTGGTGCAAATTAAAAAGTGACAAATGCTAAAAGAAAAAGAAGGTTGTTTTTTCTTGGCCTAAATATTTTCTAACTAGACAAGAACTTCACTTTCTGGTGTTTAAACTCTTAATAGTCAAATTTACCTCTCAATATGTTTTTTTTTTTTCTTTTACCAGTAGAATATACCTTGATTTGAATATAAATATATAAATATAAATATATTGAATATATTTTTCTTTCCCTATGTATTTAGCTATCAAACATTCTTTAGCACTTACTACATGCCAGGAATTTATATAAGCATTTCTTAGGCATAAGTCATTTAATTTTATAAATAATCTTATTATGTAGGTTCTATTACTATCTCCATTTAAGAGCTTAGAAAACTATGGCAAGGAAATGGTAAGCATCTTGGTCAAGTAAGTGTAGTAAGTGCTAGGGCAGGAATTTAAACCCAGGCATTTTGCTCCCGATTCCACAATCTTAATCACTGCATTGTATTTCCTAAAAATTTTCTGACAAAAATGTTAATTCTCTCTATATATATCTATCTATCTATATAGATAGATATATATATCTTTTATTTCATTTTTACCTTTGTGAGAAGTTTAAAGGAGCTAAGCAAAAGAGTTGAATTTGGGGGAGATGATAGTCCAGTTTCATAACCTTGAAGCTTCTTTGTTCTTTTTCTTTTTTTTCCTTTCTATTTTTTTTATTAGGAGTGTAAAAACGAAGGTTATGCTGAACATAATATTACCCAATAAACTATTCCTTGATATTTTACATAATATATAAATATATTTTTAGTTTGCATGATTATAATTATAAATAGATCACATATTAGATTTCTAGCTTAGCCTTGACCTTTATTTTATCATATACAGCCTTTTACAAAGAAATTTAACCCATACTATGCCTGTAAAATATTTGTGGTGAACAAATAAAGTACATCCATTTATTTCAGTGAAAAGTCTAAATATTGTTTGAATGATGAAATCAAGTGGTAATAAAATTAATTTTAAATTTGAATGCAATACAAAATATCAAAAATGTAAATTTTTTTTTTAAAAGATACAATTAATGTAAGTGAAGCCAGTAAAACATGCTTAAGAAGCCACTGAATGGCATATGGCATGTTCCACTTTTTTTTTTTTTGAGAAAGAGAAAATAAAGATGTCAGACACACATTATGTATTGAATATTAAATTTTTTCTGACAATATTTATGGGCATGAAATAAATTTTAAAAATATAAACTTCTTATTATAATTTGAGATATACTCATATCAATTAACAGACATTTACTAATACTTTAATAACAACCCAGACACTGGAGACACAAGTAAGTGTAGTAAGTGCTAAAGAATGTTTGATAGTTTGAACACCACGGACAGCCTTCAGACATTTAACTACAGAAACAAGTTAAGTGTAGATTACGAATTAGAACAAGTCATGGTTAAAAATTAAGATGTGGAGAAAAATAAGTTAGGGAAGAAGAATAGAGCATGCCAGGAGGGGAAGTGGTATAATTTCAAATAAAGCATTAGCGAAAGTCCTCACTGAGTTGAAACAAATATCTGAAGGAAGCAAGGAAGTGAACTTGGATTCCAAGAAGATGGAATTCCAAGTAGGGGAAGCAGGAAGCAGAAGACTCTTTGGTGGGTTTATCCGGGATGTGAGAGAACAGCAAAGAAAGTGCTCCTGGAACAAAGGGCTGTGAAGGAGGAGATGGGGGAGTGGGGTGAGGAATGAGGTGGGGAGCCAGGTCAGATATTACAATCTAGTGTAGACAGAGATTTAAACCTATAGGAGAAATCTGACTTTTAGTCTGAGTGAGATGGGAAGCCACTAAAAGGATGTGAGTAGAGATTAATACAATCTGAGTTACTTTTTAATAAGATCATCCTGGCTGCTGTGTTGAAAATAGATTACAGGATAGATAGGAAAGAAGTTGGCGTTAATCCAAAGGAGATGTTGTCTCTCTTAGGGTGATAGCAGTGGAGATGAAGAAAAATAGACTTGAAAAAATCTCACTATAAAACTGCACTGAATAGTAGCTGGAACGAATATGGGGTGTGTGAGAGAAAGAGAGAGCCCAAGATACTCCAAGTTTTTGGTCCATGCTCTTGCAAGCCTGGATTTGTCTTTTACTAAAATAAGAAGACATTGGGAGAAACAGGCTTGACGGAGAAGATCAGGTGTTTGACTGGACTTACTGAGATGGCATAGCTAATGGTAGAAATGTTGAGTGAGTGTTTGGATATAAGACTCTGGAATTAACAGAGGTAGAGGGATGTGGAATCTAAGTTGAGGATATAACTCTAGGAGTCCTTTGAGTACTTAAAGCCATAAATGTTATGAGATTATCAAGAGACTGAGTGCAGGTAGATAATGGAACAATCAAAGGTGTTCCAACAATAAAAGCTTAGGGAGATGAAGAGAAACCAGCAAAAGACCTTGAGAGGTAGTACTCAGTGTGGTTTGTGGAAAACTATGAGAGTCAAATGAAGAGACTGTCTCAAAGAGGGGGGAGTGATCGGATCCATCACTACTGATAAACTGATAAGTCAAAAAAGATGAAGTTGAAAAAATCACCACTGGATTTAGCAATTGTAAAATTTCCTTCTCTCATTAGGGAGTAGGAAGGTAGCAGCATCAAGTATAGCCAAAAGTAACAGTTTAGATACAAGAAAGGATGATCTCTATAGAAACTCTGATAACAAAGTTTTAATTAGCATAATTATGTTAAGCATTTAATGACCAAAGCAAGGAATGTATTTAATTTTGTGCTATACAAGTGCATTTATCTCTGAAAGCAATTATCAAAAGAAAATGAAAAGATTCTGAACATCACCAGTTTATGAGAATTTAAATTATTTTCTTCCTTACTGTGAAACTAAGACACAATGATTTTAAAATTACTGCATATAAGCCTCTCAAACTTTTAATGGTAACATTAAAAAAAGACTAAAATTCACTGGGTTAGCCATTCTTGCCTTCTGACCCTGTCTGATCAATTTGAAGGTTGAAAATAGATTACAGGATAGATAGGTACTCATTAATGTGCTCAGCAAATTTTATTGAGAAATTACTTTTCCAGAAACCTGTTTTGGACCAATTTCTCATCATCCAAACAAATTCAAGTCTTGCAAGATTTCAGGTCTCATGCATGCATTTCTGCCCCCTTATCCTCTGGAAGTTCTTGAGGATCTAATTTAACCAGATATCCAGATACACACACACACATAGAATTTCTATCAGCATGACTATGGAGCAAAAAAATTAATATGTTCTTATACCCTTAAAATAACATTTTATTAATAAAAGACAGAGGTATTATTGCACATGGACGATATATTGAAGTATTGGTGAGGAGAGATAGAGAGAGATGGAGAGAGGGGGGAGAAAGATACTAACTAGGGACAAATGCAAATTAAAAAGCAGTGCATCTTAAACCTTTACATCTTTTATAAAATCATCATGGTATA
The DNA here is from genome assembly GCF_004348235.1 of Phoca vitulina. Taxonomy (NCBI): domain Eukaryota; kingdom Metazoa; phylum Chordata; class Mammalia; order Carnivora; family Phocidae; genus Phoca; species Phoca vitulina. The sequence goes on along the minus strand of NW_022589717.1, from coordinate 46,048,655 downwards.
TCACTATCAAATTCTATTCAGGAGCTACTCTTCACTTTTTCCCTATTCATTATGTGATTCTGTCTGAACATTTCAGTTCTGATTCTATCAACTACCTATCTATCATGTATCTAACTCAGAAAAAAAAAAAAAAAAGCAGAGACCCTTCAAAGTAAAAGATGACTCATGTTAATTATGTCTGATGTGCTTACAGATTACATCAACAATTCTAGTACCCTAAATTATTTTGTAACTACACTGATTGGAATCTGTGGTTTCACCTCCAGACAAGTAAATATATCTTTTGAGATCCCCTTTTGAGAAGCTCTAGGAGATATATTGCTGGTAATAAAAAGAGCAAAGAGGAGAAGGAAAGTCTGTGTTCAAACCCCACCTGCATTACTCACCATTCCACATGACCTGCAAAGACATTTAGTTATACTGGGTGTCTTCTTATAAAACCGTGAAATTGGAAAATTATACCTATTTCAAGAGTTACTGTGATGACCAAAACAGACGTTTTCTGAAATGCTAGGAGTTTCCCTAAATAAAGTTCCATTTATATAGGCAGAATAGAATCAAAATAAGCACACAGATAATGGGACCTCACTCATTAGTTAATTCCTAATCATGATGTTTCTCTTTCATAGTAAATAACAGTGAGAATTGCATTTAAGTTTATCCCTCAAGATAGAGGAAAAGAATCCTCTCAAATCAAATCTGCTGGTGACATCTGCTTTAGGCTATACTTCACAGTGTCTTGGTTAAAACAAAAGACTTTTTAGTACACTAAGTATATACACTACTAAGTAGTAAATAATTAAAGTTTTAGTAAAAATAATTTAGTAAATAAAATTTAGTAAAAAAATTTAGTAAAATAATTTAGTAAAAAATAATTTAGTAAAAAAATTAGTAATAATTATTATTACTACTAATAATGTAGCATTAGTTATGCTATCAATAATCCTGTTTGGTAAGTGCTTTTTTTTTTTCTCAATGTGTCAGGCACATTGTTAAGCATATATTACGTTTTTAATCTAATTCAGTATTTACAAAACCTTTGTTTCATCTCTACCTTTCGTTAGAATTATCCCCATTTTATATATAAGGTAACAAAAAAACAGGAAGATAAGGGAATTCAGAAAAAATCACCCAGCTAATAATACAATCTGGAACTGAATAGATGTCTCTCTGATTCTAACATCTGAGCTCACCCTATTAAAACAAAAGCGTAAGTATTTTGCTAAAATTTCTTGATTGATTTTAACCTTTTATAAAATAGATATGATTTGGTTAAATTTAAAATCCTAGGTTATATCCTTTTTAAAATAATATATTTTTTTCTGTAATATGATGAGGCGAGCTTGCAAATAAATGTTTTCCCATTCGTTAATGAAAACTTCATAAGTAGTTTCAGTAGAAAAACTTTGTACAATATAATTATTGAACAAGGCTCATAAATGTACCAACATCATAAATGTTGAAGGTTTTAAGAACTAGTTTTTTGTCTGTGACTTCATTGGGAAATGCTTTCAAGTATTCAGACACTGGATTTGTCTATTGCTCTTTTCACTACCAATTTCATTAACCAGTTTTTCACTGCTATCCAAACTTTAAAAAGTTTTATTTTATATAAAATTCAATCCTTTTATCTCATGTCAAGAAATTGAAATATATATTTAAAAATATTAATTTGTATGTATGCCTGAATGCAAACATTTCTACATATGAACATTAAAACAATTAGAAAAGTCTCATTGGTGCTTGAAAATATGATGCATTTCCCAAATAGTGGATGCTTTTCTACCATAGTCATTCAAGGAAAGAAAGCCAAGAAAATGTCTCATCCCTAACATACCGTAAGGGCTTAATACAAAATATTATAATGAACGAACATACAAATGAATGAATATTTGAACATTATCATCCTGTAGAGAATATATTAGACTTCAATAATCTCAGTGTTAGGAGTATCCTTGAAAGTCACTTACCCAAAATATTACTCTGCAACTTGCACCACAACTACATGTTCAAAGAGGTTGTCAAACCCTTGTTAGAAGACTTGTAATATCAGGGAATGATCTACCTCCCAACTACTCATCTTATCCTGTACAACTGAGCTACAAAATCATTCCTTGTATTGAAATAAAACTCATTTCCTTGTATATCGGTCCTGGTTCTACACCTTGTGCTCACCAGTTTCAGTCCCATCCCTTTTCCACATGACAATATTTTCCATATTTGATGATATTCTATTTAATAAAGATCATACATACTGCCTATGTAACTTATGTGATAACATTTCAGTATATTTTAATATCATTTGAGAGGAAATTAATTATCTTATTTTTCATTAATATATCAAAAGAACTTTTCTAGAGTAGACAAATATGCCCTCAGGTACATAATATGTGACCATCAATCTGGTGAATTCATTGTTCCATCCTCATCAGGAAAAATGGAGCAGAAGTTCTATTCACAAAGGGAGCAGAATAGTATGCATTTATGTTCTTTTAGGGCTGTGTTGTCTCCCGTGCTCTGTGATAATATAGTCCAAAGCAACCTGTGCCATCTAGATTCCCTCAGTACATTCTACTGGTCCACTTGACTATAGCAGTAACTTCATGCTAATTAACATGAGCGAGCAAGTGACTAACTTGCTGAAGACATTATAAAACAAATGTGCTTCAGAAGATGGGAGAAAAAAAAAATCTTATGAAAGTTCAAGGGCCCACCATATTAGTAATACTTTTCAGTTTTTTATAGGATTCAGTTTTCCAGGAATGTCAGGGTAAAGAACTAATTATTATATCTCACACCCTCAAAGTAATGAACAAATTATTAGATCTCACATCTTTTAGACTAAAAATGAAGCACTGTCTCATAGGCCTTACTAGATTTTAGAGATAGTATATCTCACTTAATAATATTGGTCCAACTATTACTGATTTTTTTTTTAAGATTTTATTTATTTATTTGACAGAGAGAGACACAGCGAGAGAGGGAACACAAGCAGGGGGAGTGGGAGAGGGAGAAGCAGGCCTCCTGCAGAGCAGGGAGCTCGATGCAGGGCTCGATCCCAGGACCCTGGGATCATGACCTGAGCCAAAGGCAGACGCTTAACGACTGAGCCACCCAGGCGCCCACCAACTATTACTGATTGACAAGGAAGTCTGACAGCTTTGAGTGGGAACCAGAGAAGGATCAGGCTCTGCAGCAGGTCTGGCCAGTGTGCAAGCAGTCTTAATGTTTGAGCCACATAATCTGGTGGATTCTATAGTATAAGGAGTATCCCTAATGGGAAAAATGATGACTGATATTCATGACAATCCCTGATAGAAGAATCACAACATAGCCCCTACACTTCTAGATCAAGACCATGCAATCTGAAGCAGAAAATCATATTCCTCTTGAAAAAAATTCCTGGTGGCTAGTTAGTCTTGGCAGAGACAATGCTTGGACACAGGACAGTAAGTGACCAGGCTGCCAGAGCTTCCCAGTGTCAGCTGGAGTTTGTCCAGTCTATCCGATCACAGGGTTAGGTGACGTGAGTGGCAATCCTTCATAGCCTGTATGCTCTGCATCTGAGATAGGACACACGTAAGGCCAGGGTCAAAGACACAAGGGAACTCCACAAACAAACGGTCAAGACATCCATGTCTTCCACCACTGTTGCAATAGTACCTTTATATTATATTACCTATGGCCACAGCTATCTGATGGATGAGAAAAAGTTCAAGGTTGGTTTTTGAATGACCTATTTTGGTATGGGTGTGACAGCTAAAATTGGACTACTGATGCACAACTCAGGGGCAATTCTAAAATTCAGCAATGAGGAGAAATACTCTCAATCAGCATAACTTCATGTAGGACAACTGGTCATCTAATGTATGTCGGAAGACGAGTAGTCCGAAGTAAGAATATATATGTATACAGACAAACACAACATCAGTGGAAAATAGCTTGACTGATAGGGGCCCAGACAGGGAAATATCAGAACATGAAGACAGGGTACTCTAGAGAAGAGACATATGTATGGACAGATAAGAATGGGAATAAATTGTGAATATACTTATATAGCATATCAACACCCATCAGAAAGCATCCACTATGGAATGGGCACAAGCAGATCAAAGACTTGACCAGCCGATGTCACCCAGAGGCTGTCCTGGGTTATCCCAGAACTGGCATAACGTGCTTATTAATGGAAGTAGCTATGATGACAGGTATGGAGTTTGTGCATGACTGTAAATGCTTGAGTTTCCTTCCAATAATCCTGAACTACCTCCCGTCATTGTCAAATGTCCAAGCTACCAGCAGCAAGGACTTAGAAGTAAGTTACTTACATTGGATCCCATCTACCCTAGAAGGAGCAGCATTTCATTTTGACTGGAATTGATCCAAGTATGGGTTTGCCTTTCTGGCTCTTGACACCTCAAGCAGCACCACTATCAGAGGGTTTACAGAGTAGCCACATTAAGAAGTTGGCCAATAACACATTATCCTATATAACATCCTGTTGGTCCTAGAGATCCACTTTAGACAGGAGAGTGGCAATGGCCACATGACCATGGGACCCACAGAGCCTGTTATCTAGTTATCTAGAAGCTACCGGCCCAGGAGAGCAATAGAACAAATTTTAGAGAGAAATTTGAGAGAAACCATCTTGGAGATGATATACCCAACATGAGGGTTGGACACAAATTAAAATAATTAGAATGCATGAGTCTAAAAAACAAATGGTAAAGCAGGAGTGACCCATTTGAGGAATTTGTGATTCTTTATCCCTGCATTTCCAGTCTCTGTGCTTTAGAAGTCCTGGTTCTCAGAAGGAAACATTTCCACCAGAACATACATGAAATTCTATTCAACTTCAAGCTATTGCTGCTATCCAACAACATTGTACTATTCAGCTAAGAAACCAGCAGTCAAGGAAAGGGTTAACTATCTTTTAAGTAATTGACCCTGATTATCAGAAGCAGGAAAAATAGTTTTCACACCCTGATAATCCACAGAAGCATTTATTTTTTTTAATTTTATTATGTTATGTTAATCACCATACATTACATCATTAGTTTTTGATGTAGTGTTCCATGATTCATTGTTTGCATATAACACCCAGTGCTCCATTCAATATGTGCCCTCTTTAATACCCATCACCAGGCTAACCCATCCCTCCCTCCCCTCTAGAACCCTCAGTTTGTTTCTCAGAGTCCATAGTCCCTCATGGTTCATCTCCCTCTCCTATTTCCCCCCTTCATTTTACCCTTCCTACTATCTTCTTTTTTTTTTTTAACATATAATGTATTATTTGTTTCAGAGGTACAGGTCTGTGACTCAACAGTCTTACACAGAAGTATTTCTTAATATTCTTCTGTCCAATCATGACAAAGAATGGACAAAGGCACAAGTCACAGCCTGAAAAGTACCTATGACCAGGGCTCCAGACCTCTTAAGGATGAGGTCTATGTAACTCCTCCAAGCTAACAACTTAGATGAGCAAGGGTGCTAGCAAGGGTGAGGGGAGTCCCAAATAGGTAGTAAAGGAGCAAGCTAACAAGTGCTAAGTTATGGCCTAAAACTACCAGTAGCATCATGGGGTCCCACTAACTTTCCTCTTCTAAGTTTTTCCTAGAAGAGGTGCCAACCAGAAGGATGGGCGAGATGTTTGCAGATGGATGAACTCATTGTTTGAAGCAATAGGTGGACTGCAGTAGATGCTTTGCTGTGCCTCCCAGATCCCTCTTTGGACTGAGACTCTCATTTCCCCTGCTGTCAGGAGTGTCGCTGCTGTTGGCATACAGCTAAGTCCCTCTCTGGGAATTGCCCTTGGCCAAAGGAGGCTGTCTTCTGTAAGGTTATGCACCATTAACCAAAATGCCACCCTCCTGGGTGGTAACCTACAACCAGTGGTTGAATGTTGAAAGAATACAAAGGCTTGGCTCCTTTGCCTCAATAAGGACAACCCAGAAGAATACTATCAGTTCCACAACTGCTCACAGGAAGAGTTGAAATCTCTGTTGCAACTTCATCAGATTCCAACTTTGCCTTCTGCCCAATCCTCCTTCCCCTATAACTTACTAATGTAGTTTCCTATAACAGTCCCTGTTAGAACTCCTGTTTGCAAGATGCATTGTCTAGATCTGCTTTTAACTATGATATATTTTCAACTTGGAATGTGTAGAATCATTTGCTCTGTACTCCTTTGTTATATTCTACAGAAGCTATGGTATTTTCTTCAGATTACAAGCATATATTAAGTGACATTATAAAACCACTTTGAAGACATTTTCTAAAAATGACTTAAGGACTTTTTATGGTCCCTGTTTAATTAAGGTTGATAACATACTTTATAGAAAAGATTACTTGGGGAGGAATAAAAACAATATATTCAACAGCTATAATGACTGCTTTTAATGCCAAAACATTGAAATAAAATCCCCTTAATATTAAGTCTATAGTATTAAAACCTCATATAGTACCATTAAATCAGCAGTGGAATGATTGGCCTTTTCCCCAATATTCATTTGGATAATCTGGCAAGGACAGTTTTAATGATTAAAATAAAATTGTGCAGTTCAGATTCACAGTACATGTAAGTAACATCAATTAAAAAATAATAATATTCTTATTCTCTTATTTTTCCTTTTAATTTGACTTTTTGCTAGCTAAGCTCTACCTTGTCAAGATAATGGCCCACTCTCTGTCACTCATCTATCATGTTACAGGGTGGACTTAAGAAAACTGACAGTTTCCATGAATAACAATAACACATCCAAAGATGTCTCCAGAAAAGGGAATTTTATAGATGTAAAAGGGACAAGAGCTTTTTACTTTTTCCCTTTGCTTTGCCCACATGCAAAGTGCAGGATAGATGAGATTATGTTCACCTTCACCTACCTTCCTCACTGTGTCAGAGGGTATCAAATCAGACTAGAGACCGATGAGTCCTTGTGTGAATATTATCTGGAACAGATTCTAGATTTTACTATTTCCTCAAAAACAAAAATTCCAAACATTTGCTAACAAAAAGATGTACCTTTATATGGCAATGATTTATTATTATAATTATTTTTATTTATCAACTACATCTTCAGCCTCAGTTTTCCTCATATAACTATACATTAATTTCAAAACACTCTGTGTAAGTGTAAAGGTCTATTTATATGTCATACTCTACTCCTAAAGGTCTCTAGAGATCAATCAAGATCCCTACATATACTGTGGGAGATTAATAAATGATCTTTTTATTTAAATAACTAAAGATGTCTATCTCAACTAAAATATTATTTTATTCATTTTTCATACAATTCTTAAGCTTTTACTATGTGTAAGCCCATTTGTTAGGCAATGTGAATACAGCAGTAAACAAAACAAAGTTCTCTGTTATCATGGATCTTGCAGTCTAGCGTGGGGAGAGAGAAAATAATTTAAATGATAAATAGTAAACTACATAGTATAATAGAAAGTTACTAGCACAGTAAAGGAAAAAAAAAACATGTGCAAGGAATTGGAGGATGAGCACTAGGAGCACTACATTCAGAAATAGAATGGATGGTCAAGGCTTCATTGAGAAGATGACAACTAGGTAGACTCAAAGGAGAAGAGATAACCAGGAAAACATGTAGGGAAAAGCATATCAAGCAAAGGGAACAGCAAGTGCAAATGTCTTGAGGTAAAATAGTACCTAATTATCTAGGAATATCACTCTTCCATTAGATGAGTTATTTTTTTTTCCTTCTTTCACAAATGAATACCTTACTTTTAATTACTTCATTATTTTCAGTTAAATAATAACTGTGGCAAGATATAGAATAATTGAAAATTGTTATCTCTGGTGGCAAAAGCAATTTCTCTATACAGATACCTTTTTTACATTTAGATATATATATATATATATATATATATATATATATATATATATATATATCTGTATCTGTATCTATGTATCTGTGTATGTAAATGCCTGCTCTTATTTACATAGTGGCGAGAAATATTGTGTGAAACACATTTTTCTTTATTTTCTTCTCAAAGTGGTAGATAGCAGAGGCTTCAGAGGTATCATAAAAACATGGTAATGATGATAATAACAGAATACTTTTTTTTAAAGCTTGCCATGTGTCAGGTTCCTCAAGTGATTTACACATAGTTACACACTTAGTTTTTACAATGACCTTATTAGCCTCATTTTGACAATTAGGACAGTCACAGGAAGGTTAAGCAACTACATAACATAGGAAGTTACTAAGTGACTTAGCTGGGAAAATAGTGAGTATTCTATCCATTTGCCTGAGTAATGCATATCATTTTTTCAAATCATAAACTATCTTGTCTAAATAGATACATCCATATATGTTCCATCTGAGAATAGTGAGAGGATAGATTCTACTCTGTTGAAACTATTTCTAAATCTACTCTGTATGTGCTGCAAGTCCCCATTTCTACCCCTGTTGCAGACATCACTAATCAATCACTGCACTCTTGCCAGGTAATTTTGAAAACGAGTCTCACAATTAGTTTCCACAGGGCACTCCAGGTTAAGCCTGACTGTGGACTGGAGTTGGCAGTTCTTATGGAAGCTATCTGCTATCCTGCAAGTAGGCAATAGTGAGCCATCTAAAGCCCCTAGGAAGGGATTGACACATAAAATGATGTATTTTGGAGAATTCTTTTGTGGGCATATGGAGTATGGATTGCCTTGTGAAAACTAAAAATAAGGATACCAATCAGGAAGCTATTGATTAATTCAGTTTTAAGATGATGAGGTCCTGGGGTAAGATGCTAGCAGTGGGAATGGGAAAGAGGGAACAGAGAATGGACACATAAAGGAGGAGTCAAGCTTTGGTAACAACTGGGTATTATGGAGGGAGAGGAGTTGAGTAATCATGTCCTTGCCTTATCCTTCCAGCTTAGCCTCAGCTTTGGTCCCACAGTATACAAGTTACACACTGCAGTTCAGTCAATTTCATCTTTAGGAAAAAGGGACCATTAGCAGTGTAGGCAGAAAACAGATTAGACAAACACACAAAGAAAAATCATTCCTGACTAAAATCACTACTTGGAATTGGAAATTAAATTCCTACTGTCTAAGTAGAGAGCTGTTTTGCATTTTATTTTTAGAGCATGGCTTGATGGACAAGTAGTTTTCAGAGGGAGTGATGTAGTCCCAGGGCCAGAATTTCACGAAGCGTGTATAAAAAAAAAAAAGGAAAAGTAAACAAGCGAGTTTGAGGATACCTCTCTTTTCTCTAGCTAAATAAATACATACAACCTAAAGTTGAAAAGAAAAACTTTTAAAAAAATTTCTTTCAATAATATTAAATCTATACTCTCAACTAATAATTTTATTAACAGAATTATATGTAAGTTTTATATTCAACTGTTAACACACTTGAGCTATCATTTGTCCAGCACATACTAAATAAGATGTTAGGTGTATATTAAGAAAAAGAGAGAAAAAAAAAAGCAAACACTAAGTCATATTTATCCATTTTTTGTAGTTCCAGAAACAATCCATAAAGATAAATGTTGAATTAAAATTCTATAAAATCAGTTGAGCCCAGTTGAATTGAATATGCTAAGTGGTAAAGTCATGGACATCATGGTTTCTGATTCCCAGTTGGAATTCTGTGCTGCTTCAGAATGGAAAGGGCAGTCTGGAAGTTGTGGTTTACATTATACATAGAATTTTTATGACTTTTTTTGTAATATGAATTATTTCAGATTTACAAAATCTGTAATTTTGGCTGTCTTGCCACTGGGTTAAGTTAGTAACTGAGTTCTTAATATTGTCAAAACCCTCTATGTCATGTGTTATTTCTGAAGTTGCTGGCATACTGGGTATGCTTACATTTTTTAAATTAGCACTGCCTATGAAACATTAAGACACATGTTTGTTGTAACTGTAATCATAAAAATATTTACAATTCTGCCCTTGTCTCATAACACATTGCTATTATGCAAATTTGCAGTGCTGAATTACTTATTAACTGGAGCTATATGGAAACAATATTCATATTGATTAAAAGTACTATAGATGTAAACAATGCATCTTGTTATTTACTTAGCTAACATATTTTGTACATGTTGAATGTTTGAAGGTGATAATGATGATAATGTTGGTGATCATTGCTGACTTTGATGAATAATTAAGCCTCCTTGTTTCTCTCATTTAAATTCAACAATATTTATTGAGTGTCTCTTATAAGTCACATACTGATAGATGCAGAAAAATATGAATCATAATAACATCAATAATATCAATGTACAGTCATTTTAACAATGCATGTCCCTGTGCCAGGCACTATACTAAGATTTTACATACATTCACCCATTTAATTTTAGTCAAATTCCTGTTTGCTGATGAGGCAGATGTTATATATTTTGCTCCAAGTCACAGAGCTAGTAAGCACAAGAGCCAGGACTCCACCACCAACTAGAGAGCTAGCTAAATAAGCCACTATTCTTTTCTTTAGAGGAAGTCTCAATAGAATGTACACACAAAAATAAAATAATCTAGACAAATAATCAGTAGCAGCATGCACAAAATATGGAGCATTTATCTTCTGGGATGAGGCAACCGACTTTCAGGATGGAGCTGTATGATGTTAATGCATATATTTGGCCATGTCATAGCACTTAAGAAAAAGGTAAAAATTTCTAAGTGTTGGGGACAGTTAAAAAGACATGGAACAGTTTCAAATGGAGGGATTATATGATCTGATTGATTTAGAGATGACCCACTGGGGTAGCCATGTGCACTTATGGGTGAGCAGTGGAGGATAGGCTATAAACCACGGAGGGAAGAGCCAAAGAAAAAATGTAATAAAGTATGAACTAAGTTAGGATGCAAGAGGAACTGAGGTAGCAGATATGAGAAATATCTGGAACTTAGAATGGGTGGGAGTGGGTGATTAGTTGAAAATGTGATAGGTTGAAAGAATAGGTAAGAACTGTATAACTGAGTATATTTTGTATTCTTAATTATGGAGGGATTTATAGCAGAAGCAGTTTGTGAAGGGAAAGTCATTCAGATTTTTGAACTCAAAAAAAATGAAGAGTCTCCATGGTTAACTAAGTCCCAATTTTGGCCTCTATGATATTAGTCAAGATTTAACTTGTTTTTATCATTATTTATTACCATTATTATTATTATTATTAAATGCCTAAGGGATGTCATTATATCTTAATTATCATTTTTCTTTTTGAGTCTTGTAAGATGTAGGCATCTGTTTCTTAAATTCTCTAGAGATGGAGAGAACTAAGGGACTATCTCTATGTGATGTCAGAATTCAGAATAAAGAATAAAAAATAAAATCAAATAAGAACTTATTTAAAAAATTTTTGGACCATATAATTGAATAATATAAAATACCTTGATGACTGGCCTAAATACATATGAAGTTAACCGTTGAGCATATATGATGCTAACCAAAATAGTACTTTTCAACCATCATAAGAAGCAGCTATGAATTAGTAAGTTGGAGTTGAGGGTACAAGCTTTAGTTATGAGATGAAAATGTTCTGGAGACCTACTGTACAGCATGGTGATTATAATTAATAATAACATACTTGAAATTCACTAAGAGAGCAAATCTCAAGTGTTTTCATAAAAAAATCTATGTGAGGTGATGGATGTTTAATTAGCTTGATTGTGGTGATTTTCTCACAGTGTATGTATATATCAAAATTTCATGTTGTGTACCTTAAATATATACAATCTTTATTTGTCAGTCACTCCTCAATAAAATGGGGGGAGGCTCAGAGCACACTGCAGTTTACTCCTATAAAGTAGGTTGACTAGTTTTAAAGTTACTTTTGTATCAGCAAATAGAAACTTTAGCCACCTAAAAAAAAGTCATTCATATTGAGAATTAAGATCAGTTAAGAGGGGCGCCTGGGTGGCTCAGTCGTTAAGCGTCTGCCTTCGGCTCAGGTCATGATCCCAGGGTCCTGGGATCGAGCCCCGCATCGAGCCCCGCATCGAGCCCCACATCGGGCTCCCTGCTCGGCGGGAAGCCTGCTTCTCCCTCTCCCACTCCCCCTGCTTGTGTTCCCTCTCTCGCTGTGTCTCTCTCTGTCAAATAAATAAATAAAATCTTAAAAAAAAAAAAAAAAAAGATCAGTTAAGAGCTTCTTTTTTAAGGATTCAAATTTATAAAATCAGGAATTCATGTCTTTTCATCTTTAATCTTTCTTTAAGTGCTTATAATAATATAATAAATGATGGATAAATGTAAGAAAACTCAATCTAGTTTAGAAGTTAATAGTAAATTTTCATTTTGCTAAGTCATAGAGTTATTCATTTTGTTGATTTTGCAGTTATAGTCAGAGAATTATTTCTTTTTATGTAAGTTGCATTAAAAATAAGGGTGCTTTACATAGTTTAGTAACACTGTTTAGATTCAATGGTATGAAACTTCACTGTCCCTTGTGAGGCATATGTAAGAAATGTTATTTGGTAGAGTAAAAACTCAGTACAGAATAATTCTTTGAAAATTAAATGATGTATTTTGTAAACAGAAATGAGTTCATAGAAATGTGCTTTCCAAACAGCTTTTTAGAAAATCCAATTTTAAAACACAGAAATAGCTCTGTATTATTCTTTCAAGCCATCCCTCCTGTTTTATGTGTGCTTTTGAAATAAAAAATCTAAAAACTAATTAATTTCCAAATGGCTTGACTTTTGAAGGGATACATGCTTGTTATCCCTGCCTATTATATTGTTATAAATATTGTACTACATATGTAATGGGGATAAAAAAATTATAAATTAGGCCATTCTTTTTGATTGGATTCATATCTAAGACTTCAATTCTAAAGCTTGCAGTTACTTGTCCCAGCTCCATGGTGGAGCCAAAAGCATGATCTTCACATTTTCCCCTGAACTGAAAGCAGGATCTATATAAATCTTGAGAATTTACACTGAGTTATAACAGTTCATATTTCATAAAATGTTTACAAATGATGCATTCTTTCTGCAAATCTATTAGTAATGAAGTGACAATTAAAAGGGTCATAATTTAATTCACCACTTTATTAATGCCATCAGTTGTATTACAATGATGCTGTGAATAACATGGATTGGGAAATAGGAGAAACAAGAAGAAAATATACTCAGGGAAAATGTTTTCATGAACTTTTAGGTTGCAGTATTTGTAAAAAAAAAAAAAAGAGAGAAAAGAGTGGTTTGTTGCAAACATTTTAAAAGCAGCCTACAAATGGGCACAAAAGAGATTTCTCAAGAAAAATAAAAAACAGGACGTGTAATTTAGTATTTTGTTCAAAGAGTTGCTAAGAGTTTATAAAGTAAAAAAAAAATTGCTGAATCTGGCATTCGCTGATTAATAGTACTTTGCATTTAAATGGGACCTTTCACATTGAAAGTACTTTTCAAGTATAAACTAATTAAGTCTCAGAACACTTCAGAGAGGCCAATCAATCCTCTTTTCGGGAATAGAGAAACTGAGGCTGGCTGGTTGAACAGTCAGGGAATTTTACATGGTACTTTTTCAAAATCAGGGAAAAATAATAATTTTGTTGTGTTTTTCCATATACTGGGACTCATTTCTCTGTGTAATATTTGATACTTTAAGAATATTAAAGTATTTTTTTAAACTTCTTGTTATGGGAATTTTTCCATTAGCAAGAATTTGGTCAGTTTAAAGGAGAGTTTAGGTTCTAAATTAGAGAATTAACCAAATAAGAAGGAAATGGAAGATACCATTCAGTGAGCTTCATTAGCAATTACATAATTTACATAATATTTAAGTACGCCTGGTTTTGTTTTGCAAGATAAGACAATGTGTGATCATTTACAAAGGCTGGTTTTGAGGACTATGTTTCATGCATGACTAAAGCCATTTTTATACAAAGAGTAAAGAGATCAAGCCCCTTCCTCTAGAGAAGTTAGTTAGGGAGATAGACTGAATAGAAGTTAAGAAGGATGATAATGAACTCCCAGTTTCTAAAAGCCATTATATTAAGTTTGATTTAGCTACTAAAAGGTATTGTAAGGGAGAAGAATATATTTCCTCTACCCATCTTCAGTTCTCAGCCGGGTTTCTGTAACAAAGACAGATTAACAGGAGAAAAGCATATAAATGTATTTAATTATAAGTTTTTCATGACACGGAGCCTCCATAAGGAAATGAAGACCCCCCAAAAGATGGTTAAATATGAGTGTTTTTATATTAGGTTTGATAGAGAGTGGAGAGTCATGGAAAAATGTGATAGGACCATAAGGGATATGAGCTAAGAGTAGTAACTGAGGTTAACTTGGCAAGACCTGCTTATTCAGATTCTTGATGTCCTTCAATCTCTGAAAATAAGGATGTTCCTTTCCTCTGGGTATACAGAGGGTCCTTCTCACATGGGGGTCTTACGACGTGCTTCAGGGAAAGATCAGAAAGTCCTTCCTAGTCCTGCCATTTCTCAAGCAACGTCAACTTAAAATAGTCAATGTGCCCAGGTGCCATGTTCTGCAGTAGTGGTAGTCATAAACCCCAACAACATCATGTAAAATAAGTTTATTTATAAATGCTGTGTGTTTGTGTGTGTGCATATATACACATACACACACAGTCATGTGTATTTGTGAGCATCTAGTTTCTAAGTCATTGTGTAAAATTTGTTTTAGTTACTAAAAGCTATTATGTAAAATCAGTTTATTTATAGGTACTGTGTGTGTACAAGCACACACACATGTATACACATGTGTATGTGTTTGCATGTTAATTATTTGGTTATTTTGATGCTGAGTATTTTCTATGTGTTAAGCATAATGCTATGTACCTGGGGTTTAAGGGCTAGAAGCACAAGATTGAGTAAAATGTAAACTGGAGTCCCCAAGAACTGAAGGGGAAAGAAATACAATAGGAATTATCTAATGGATATACAAATGATCTGGCATATCATATAATGGAATTTCTAGCTGTATTTCACTTCTCATACAAAGTAAGTGCAGAAATACAAGTAAATAAAATAAGAAAGGGACAGTAAAACAAAAATAATTCATATGGGATTTAGAAAAACTGGAAAAAAATCCAGAGATTATTCACTCTTCCCAGGAATATTTTTTCTCACGTATGCTTAAGAATCATACCTTCAAATACTAAGTGATTATTCCTCAAGTGTTCTTGTCTTTTTCTTATTCTCTTGTCTTTTTTCTCCGTGCTCCCATTTATCCAGCCTATCAAGTGACTTAAGTATTTGAATATATCAAAACAAGTGCTGTGATGTGTAGCAGCTCTCTTTGGTCAGGAGTGATTTCTAGATAGTTCTGTGTTTACATAACCTATGCTGCTCATAGATTACAAGAAGAAATGAACTCAGCAACTCAAGAACATTATTATAGAATATTTAAATAGTTGCCATTGCTACTGTGTGAAACGGAAAATAAAGCATAGGAGATAAGACAGACATAAAAAAAAGAAAGCTTTCTCTAAAGTATAATCTGTTTAACTTACTTTAAAAGTAGCAGTATACTAGGAAGATCACAGTGATGTTTTTATTCAGCTTTGCACTCTCTTAATGGTCAAAGGTGTTTTTCAAAACTAAATTTTATCAAAGTGATGTAGGTTTATAAGTTGGGAAGTGAATCAATAATAGAATCAGAATTTTAATAAAATGCTTGCAGATTAGTCAAAAATTTATTCTATGTAATCCCTTACAGATAGACAGGTTGAAGATTTTCATTAAGTGTGAAACGGTCTTCAATTCTACATCCAATTTTCACTCATGTATTCATTCATTCAACAAAACTATATCTAGTACCTCTTATATACTCATCCCCATTTAGCACTGCAGAAATTGTCCACCTTCAAGGAGATTATCTAGGGAAACATATTTTTGCAGTTAATGCGATGCAAGTTGCAACACAATGATAGTACATATGCAAAACACCCTATAGGAATAAACTTGAAGAAAATAGCTCTTTTAGGAAGAAACCAGCTCTTTTTATGGGAGAACAAATATGGGCTTTACAGTAAAGAGTGCAAAACATTTTAACAAGCAGGAAATATGGTTGCTGGGCAGTGCATTAAAGCCAGGAGGAAGCATATGCCAGATGCAAAGTCACAAGAGGGTGAGGATGGACAGCAGATAAAATCTTGTAATTATTATTTTTCTTGTATGTGCAATTTTGCAGTACTAATAAGTGGTATTAAAAACCATGCTATTTTTCCCCTCAAATTTAGTACCAGGAGGGAGAATAAGTAAGGAATTCTTAAGAGGACTCCAGAGCACTCCCAGAGCTATTCTTTTTTTTTTTTTAAGATTTTATTTATTTTTCAACAGAGAGAAAGAGACAGTGAGAGAGGGAACACAGGCAGGGGGAGTGGGAGAGGGAGAAGCAGGCTTCCCGCTAAACAGGGAGCCCGATGTGGGACTCGATCCCAGGACCCTGGGATCATGACCTGAGCTGAAGGCAGACGCTTAACGACTGAGCCACCCAGGTGCCCACCCAGAGCTATTCTTGTTCATGGAATTGTTGATCTTTTTTGGGCGGACAGAGGCAAGGATTTCCTACTCTGCCATCTTGGTGATGTGATAAGTAAGAAATACCATACATAGTCGCTTTTACTTCAAGGGATGAGAATTCCTATCATTACTGCAATAGACTTCATCATGGGTGCCAATTATTCATAGTAAATATGATGAGTTAGTATATAACAGTGGTGGTTTTCATCTGATGAAAAAATAAAAATATATATATATATATTTTAAGATTTTATTTATTTGACAGAGAGAGACACAGTGAGAGAGGGAACACAAGCAGGGGGAGTGGGAGAGGGAGAAGCAGTCTTCCCGCTGAGCAGAGAGCCCGATGCGGGGCTCAATCCCAGGACCCTGGGACCATGACCTGAGCTGAAGGCAGACGCTTAATGACTGAGCCACCCAGGTGCCCCAAAATAAAAATATTTTTATACAAAATATTTTATAAATGTAAAATGCATACACAAATGCACATACATACAATAGGCTCATTTAAAGAATCCATTCATTACTCTAATGCCTATCTTTGGACTTTATTCAAGTTCTCCTGATTCAGAATACATTTAGGAAATCACTTAGTAAAACATAAGAAAAGGAGAGAAGGAGGAAATGAATACTTGTATCAGAAAATGTGCTGGGGACTTTATATGGATTAATTTATTTAATCTCTTCAAAATTTGAATGAGAAAAACTGAGTGATGATTAGATTAAGTAACGTCTTTGCGATCAAAGAAGTGTAAGACAGAGCTCATATTTGAACCCTATTCTATTTATTCTAAAGCCCATGTTCTTCCCAATGCTACTAGCATGATTATTTTCAGAGGCCTTTAATAGTTCAGTATTTTAAGTATTTTCCGTTTAACAGATTGCAAATTCATTTATAGAAATTTTAAGTCCTTAGTATCTGGTTGGAACTTACAAATGACATGCTGACAAGTTGTCTATGTGGTTTACAAACAACCAGTTGAATCTTAATTATTTAAATGTCCACTTATATTTATCAAAATTAAAATTCTAATTTATTTTATGGATTGGAATCCTTATTCTTCCTCCAAAATTCTTAATTTTATCAACAAAATTGAACAAATATAAAACAACCAAACAAAAAATAGGCAAAATATTTAGGCATTATTTCTTTAAAATATTGCCATATTTTTCAATTTACATTGTCAATGGATAGCTCTCTAGTTCTCTTTAATATAATTATTTAGATGTTTTCTATTAAAAAAAAAAAACCTGTAAATGCAGAGACCCACTATAAAGTCATCTAAGTAGGTTTGTATATGTTTAACATAATTTAAAAAAATACCATTGATGTGCTTAGAAGTTCCTTTTGGCTATTTCTTAGAACTTAATCTTCAACTAGTATAGAAATTTCATCAAAAGTTAATAGAAGAATTTTATATATTCTTACACTGATAGTTCTAAGCTTTTATTTTCCTTATAAAAACTTTTTTATTCTGGAGTGATGTCACCAAGATGGCAGAGTAGGAGATCCCAGCCTCTATCCCTCAAGTCCAACAATTCCATGAAGGAAAACAGCTCTAGGAGAACCCTGCAGTCACTTAAAAAACTTCAGCAATACAGTGGGAAAAAAAAACTTTGAGAATAACCACACATAAAGGGAAGAAAGAATAGCTTCATTTTGCTGTATCATCCAAACCCCCAAGCTGGCACTGATCAGCACCAAGAGGGAACTCCTTGGCTGGGAAGAGGTTCTCTCACTGAGAAAGGAGGAACAAGGTGAACAACCAGCTTCCCCAGCCTTTCAGTGCATTGCATGAAGGACCTGGCTTAGTTTCACCCCAACCAGAGACTGTCAAAGCTGAGATATATAGAGGTAGCTAGGAATAAGAGAAAAGCAGGGGTTACTGGTATCAATTAGCCATGCAGAGGGAGTGAGAGTGGTTCTCAATGACCTGCTCTGCAGATGACCCCAGCACGTTTTACCAATGAAGAAACCAACAGCCAGCACAGCTGCCATGTACCCCCTGCAGATTTTGTCAGCTTTCCCGCAACAGGTATTAGCTTCCCTGACACAAACCACCTGAGTTTCTCTCTACTCTTCCACCCCTCCCCCCTTGGGATTAGCACCAGCAGCCAGTCCATGCATCTGAAGCTGTACACGTGCAAGATGCCAGTTTAGACCACCACAGCTGTCACTTGGGGCTAAGCCCTCCAGCTGTGCACTTGCACATCATTGGTCTGATGCTTGAAACTTGCCTCCATTCCCTCCTGTATACCCACAGCAGAATCCTGCAGTCACAGAAGTGTACACCAATAGCCAAAGCCACAAAAGTAGCTTATGGGGCCAGATTAGCCCAATCTCCTGTCACTGGCTTGTACCACTAGGCTTACCTGCAATTAGTCCCCCCAGCTGTCCACCTGCACAACACACCCTTGGCCCTTCTCCTATCACTGGCCTCCACTGCCATGCACCAAACTGTGGGGAGATGTGCAACCACAGGAATGCACACTAACTGCCAGGACTTCCCTGCTGTTTGTGGACCTGGATCTGGCCCTATCTCCTGTCAGTTGCTTATACTATTGGGCTTACCTGCAGCTGCCCCCCTCCTACAGTGCACCCTCCTACACATACTTGGACTATCTCCAAATCAGTCTCCACTGCTGTGCACTTGTGGTGAGAACCAACAGACATGATAGTACATGCCAGAAACCCCGTGGCTGCCAGTATGCCCACAATTGGCCCCAACATTTGCTGCTTGCCCTAGTCCTCATCACTACATGTGTGCATGCAACCACCCCCTGACATTACATAGGCAACTGTAGCTAGCCCCTGTAATTAAATGTGTGCATACCACTGACGGGTGACCACTGCCACCTGCACTAATATTTAGCAGCTGGGCTGGGAGGTGCCACTGAGAACCCAAGTTAAAGAGAAGGAAATCAATATATCATATAATAATGGAAAATCATCAGAAAAAGAGGAAGACAAGAAAAAAAAAAAAAAAGAAACTACATAAGAGCCATAAAACAATTAGCAAGATGGCAATTGGTAAGTCCTTACCTATCAATAATTACTTTAACTATAAATGGATTGGGGCAGCTGTGTGGCTCAGTCAGTTAAGCATCTGCCTTCAGCTCAGGTCTTGATCCCAGGGTCCGGGGATCGAGCCCCATGTTGGGCTCCCTGCTCAGTGGGGAGCCTGCTTCTCCCTCATCCTCTGCTGCTTTCCCTGCTTGTGCTCTCTTGCTCTCTCTCTCACTTGATCTATTTCAAATAAATAAATAAAATCTTAAAATAAATAATAAATATAAATGGATTAAATTATTCAATCAAAAAGCACAGACTGTGTGGCTCCTGGGTGGCTGAGTCAGTTAAGTATCTGACTCTTGAATTTGGCTTATGTCATGATCTCAAGGTCAAGGGATCAAGTCCTGCATTGGGCGCTGGGCTAAGTCAGAGTCTGCTTGAGATTATCTCTGTCCTTCTCCCTCCCCACTCCAAAATAAATAAATAAATAAATAAATAAATAAAATCTTAAAAAAAAGAAAGCAGCACAGAGTGGCTGAATGGACCCAAATATATGCTGTCTATAAGAGATACACTTTAGCTTCAAGACACACATAGGCTCAAAATAAAGGGATAGGAAAAGATATTCCACACAAGTGGGGAAAAAAAAAAGAAAGCAGGGGTAGCTACTCTTAGACAAAATAGACTTTAAGTAAGAAACTATAACAAGAGACAAAGAAGGTTATTATATAATGATAAAGGGGTCATTTTATCAAGAGGATATAACAATTGTAAATATATCCACACCCAACATTGTAGCACCTAAATATATTAAGTAAAAACTAGCAGATCTGAAAGGAAAAGTAAAAAAAAAAAAAGAAACAATAAATAATAGTATTGGAGATTTCGGTAGTATAGGGCTTCAATAACCAACTTTCAACAATGGACAGGTAATCCAATCAGAAAATCAACAAGGATAGCTTGGACTTGTACTACACATTAGACCAAAAGGACCTAACAGAAATTTATAGAATATTCCATTCAATTGCTCCAGAATACACATTCCTCTCAAATGCATATGGACAATTCTCTAGTATAAGTAATACATTAGGTCAAAAAACAAGTTTCAGCAAAATTAAAAAGATTTGAATTGTACCAAGTATCTTTTCTGACCACAGTGATATGAAATTAGAAATCAATAATAGGAGGAAACTAGAAAATTCACTAATATGTGTAAATAAAGCAACACACCCCTGAACAACTAGTGAGTTAAACAGGAACTCAACAGGGAAATAAAAAAAAAAAAATCTTGAAATAAAGGAAAATGGAAACAAAACATACCAACATTTATGAGATGTAAAAAGCAATTCCAAGAGGAACGTTTACATGAATAATGCCTACATTACAAAAAATAAAGATCTCAAATAAGCTAATTTACAGCTCAAGAAAATAGAAAAGAACAAACCAAATCCTAAGTTAGCCAAAGGAGGGAAATAACAAAAAACAGAGCAGAAATAAATGCAATAGATAACAGAAAAATAACAGGAAAGATCCATGAAACTGAGTTAGTCTGTTGACAAGATAAACACAATTGACAAACATTTAGCTAGATTTATCAAGAAAAAAGTAACTAGACTCAAATAAATAAAATTACAAATAAAAAAGGAGAAATTATCAATGATACTATAGAGATACAAAGGATCATAAGAGACTACTATGAACAAATATGTCCTAACAAATTGTACAACCTAGAAAAAAATAAATAAATTCTTAAAAACATGTAACCTACCAAGACTGAATCATGAAGAAATAGAAAATCTGAACAGCCCACTAAGAGTAAGGACATTGAATCAGTAATCAAAAAGCTCCCAAGAAGAAACACTCAGAGCCAGATAGATTCATGTTTGAATTCTACCAAACATTTAAAGAAGAATTAATGCCAATTCTTCTCAAACTCTTCCAAAAATTGAAGAGGAAGAAACATTCCTAAACTCATTTCATGAGGCCGGTTTTACTATGATATCAAAGCCAGAGAAGGACACTACAAACAAACAAACAAGCAAAAACAACATAAATATATGCCAATATCCTTGATGAATATAAATGCAAAAATTCTCAACAAAATACAAGCAGTCCAAATTCAACAGTGTTTTAAAAGGGTCATATGCCATAATTAAATTGGATTTATCCCTGAGATAAAAGCATGGTTCAATATACACAAATCAAAAATGTGATACACCACATCAGTTGAATGCAAAACAAAAAAATCATAAGCTCATTTTAATGAGTGCAGAAAAAGCAGTTGACAAATTCAACATATTTTCATGATAAAACTGTTAACAAATTGGGTATAGAAGAAATATATCTCAAAATAATAAGGGCCTATATGAAAAGCTCTCAGTTAATATTATACTTAATGTTGAAATATGGAAAGTTTTTCCTCTAACGTCAAGAACAAGGCAAAGACAGGAGATAGTCCAAGATGGTGGAGGAGTAGGAGACCTTATTTTCATCTGGTCCCAGGAATTCAACTAGATAGCTGTCAAATCATTCTGAACACTCAGCTGGAGAATTCAGAAAAGAATAGCTGCAACTCTATAAATAGAAAAGCGAATACTTTCTGCAAGAATGACAAGACGGAAAAACCTCAAAAAAGAGAACAAGAGGCAGGACTGACTGCCAGGGACTTAATCAGTATGGATATAAGTAAGATGTCGGAACTAGAGTTCAGAATAACAATTATAAAGATACCAGCTGGGCTTGAAAAAAGCACAGAAGACACTAGAGAATACCCTTTCTGGAGAAATAAAAGAACTAAAATCTAATCAAGTTGAAATAAAAAAGGCTATTAATGAGATGCAATAAAAAATTGAGGCTCTAACTGCTAGGATAAATGAAGCAGTAGAGAGAATTAGTGATATAGAAGACCAAATAATGGAGAATGAAGAAGCTGAGAAAAAGAGACATAAATAACTATTGGATCATGAAGGGAGAATTCGAGAGATAGGTGATGTCATAAAGTGAAATAATATTAGAATAATTGGTATCCCAGAAGAAGAGGCAAAAGGGGGGGGCAGAAAGCATATTGGGGCAAATTATAGCAGAGAACTTCCCCAATCTGGGGAAGGAAACAGGCATTCAAGTCCAAGAAGCACAGAGTACCCCCTTCAAAATCAATAAAAATAGGTCAACACTCTGACATGTAATAGTGAAACTTGCAAATCTCAGAGACCAAGAGAAAATCCTGAAAGCAGCTTGGGACAAGAGGTCTGTAACCTACGAGGGTAGAAATATTAGACTGGCAGCAGACCTATCCACAGAGACCTGGCAGGCAGAAAGGGCTGGTATGACATATTCAGGGTGCTAAATGAGAAAAATATGCAGTCAAGAATACATTAGCCTTCTAGGCTCTTATTTAAAATAGAAGGAGAGTTAAAAAGCTTCCAGGACAAACAGAAACTAAAAGAATTTGTGATCATTAAACCACCCTGCAAGAATTATTAAAAGGGTTCCTTTAAGAGAAGAGAGAGTCCAAAAGTAACATAGACCAGAAAGGAACAGAGAAAATATACAGAAAGAGTGACTTTAAAGGAAATACAATGACACTAAATTCATATCTTTCAATAGTTACTCTGAACGTAAATGGGCTAAATGCCCCAATCAAAAGACACAGGGTATCAGATTGGATAAAAAAGCAAGACCCATTGATATGCTGTCTGCACTAGACTCATTTTAGACCCAAAGACACCTCCAGATTAAAAGTGAGGGTGTGGTGAACAATTTATCATGCTAATGGACATCAAAAGAAACCTGAGATAGCAATCCTCATATCAGACAAATTAGATATTAAACCAAAGACTGTAGTAAGGAATGAAGAGGGACACTATATCAAACTTAAAGGGTCTATCCAACATACTTTCAGCCATCAAAAAAATGAAATCTTGCCATTTGAAATGATGTGGATGTAACTAGAGGGTATTATGCTAAGCAAAATAAGTCAGTCAGAGAAAGACAGTTATCATATGATCTCACTGATGTGTGGAATTTAAGAAACAAAACAGGATCATAGGGGAAGAGAGGAAAAAATAAAACAAGACAAAATCAGAGAGGGAGACAAACTGTAAGAGACTCTCAATCATAGGAAACAAACTGAGGGTTGCTGGAGGGGAGGGAGGTGGATAGAGTAACTGGGTGATGGAAATTAAGGAGGGCATGTGATGTAATGAGCACTGGGTATTATATAAGACTGATGAATCACTGACCTCTACCTATGAAACTAAAAAAAAAAAAAAAAAAAACCAAAATACAAACAAAAAGCCCCCAAAAAAACCCAAAAAACAAGGCAAAGAAGCTCACTCTCACCACTCCTACTCACCACACTATTGGAAGTCCTAGCTGAGCAATTAAGCAAGAAAAAGAAATAAAAGGCATCCGAATCAGAATGGAAGTAGTAAAACTGTCTCTGCTGATGATGTGATCTTGTATAAAAAAAATCCTAACGACTCCACCAAACCATTGTTAGACCTAATAAACAAATTCAGTTAAGTTTCATAACACATAAACAACATACATAAATCAGTTCTATTTCTATAAACATACAATGAACTATCTGAAAAAGAAATTTTAAAAATTATCCTATTTATATTAGCATCAAAAACAGTAATTTTGATAGGGATTGCATTAAATGTATAGATTTCTTTGGGTAGTATAGACATTTTAACAATATTTGTTCTTCCAATCCATGAGCATGAAATGTTTTTCCATTTCTTTGTGTCATCTTCAAAATAGTAGGAATAAATTCAACTAAGAATATGAAAGATCTATACACTGAATGCTATAAGGTATTGATAAAAGGATTTAAAGAGACACAAATAAATGAAAAGATGGATTTTTAGAATTATCCATATATCCAAATCAATCTACAGATTTAATGCAATTCTCACCAAAACCCCAATGGTATTTTTCAGAGAAATAGAAAAGAAACTAAAATTTGTATGGAACCATATAAGACCCTGAATACTCAAAGCAATCTTGAGAAAGAACAAAGCTGGAGGTTTCATACTTCCTGGTTTCAAACTATATTATAAAGTTATAGTAATCAAAACAGTATTATATTGACATAAAAACAGACACATAGACCATTGGGACACAATTAAGAGTACAGAAGTAAACTTACACATATATGGTGAAATAATATTGGACAAGGGAACCATGAATACACAATGGGGAAAAGATTGTCTTCAATAAATGGTCCTGGGAACACTGGACAGCCACATGCAGAAAAATAAAATTGAACCCCTATCTTACACTGCTCAAAAAATTAACTTGAAATGGGTTAAGTACTTAAATGCATGACCTAAAACCATAAAACTCCTAGAAGAAAACAAAGGGAGAAGTGTCTTAACATCAGTCTTGGCAACAATTTTTGGATATGAGACTAAAATCACAAGCCACAAAAGCAAAATTATACAAGGGGGACTACATCCAACTAAAAAAAACTTTTGCACAGCAAAAGAAACAATAAAATGAAAGGCAACTTATGAAATGGAAGAAAATATCTGTAAACTATACATTTGATACAGGGTTACTATTCAAAATATATAAGTAAGTCATGCAACTCAATAGCAAAAAACCAAACAATTTGATTAAAAAATGGGCAGAGGACTTGAATAGACATTTTCTAAAGGAGACATACAGATGATCAACAAGTTCACAAAAAGGTACTCAACATCACTCATCAGGGAAATGTAAATCAAAACCATAGTAAGGTATCACCTCACATCTGTCAGAATGACTTATCAAAAAAAAAAAAATGTGGCAAAGATGTAGGGAAATGGGAACCTTGGTGCTTTATTGTTGAGAATGTAAATAGGTACAGCCACTATGAAAAAACAGTGTAAAATTTCCTCAAAAAACTAAAAATAGAACTACCATATAATTCAGCAATCTTACTTCTAGCTATATATCAGAAAGAAAAGAAATCACTATCTTGAAGATATATCTGCAGTCCATATTCACTGCAGCTCTATTTACAATAGCTAAGAGATGGGAACCTAAGTGTCCATCAATGGGTGAAGGGATAAAGAAAATGTGAGATAGATATATATATATGTATATATATACAGATAAATAGATGGATAGATAGATATAGATGTGCACACACAGACACACACAATGAAATATTAATCAAATGTAAAAAAAGTGAAATCCTGACATTTATGACAATATGGATAGACTTTGAGGGCATTATGCTAAGTGAAATAAGTCAGACAGGAAAAGACAAATACTTTATATGGAATCTAAAAATATCTAATTAATAGAAACAGAGAGTGGAAAGATGGTTACCAGTGGCCTAGGGGTGGGAGAAATGGGGAGATATTGGCCAGCAGGTACACATTTTCAGCTATAAGAAGAATAAATTCCAGGGTTCTCATGTACAGCATGGTGACTAAAGTTAACAGTAAATAATTGTATTTGTGAAAGTTGTTATGTATTAGGTCTTTAATGTTCTTACCATAACAGCAACAAAATGGTAGTTATGTGACATGAAAGATATGTTAACTAATCTTATTGTGGTAAACATTTTGCAGTATATATATGTGTGTCATGTCACATTGTAGACCTTAAATTCACACATTGTTATATGTTAATTGTATCTCAATAAAGCTGGAAAAATATATTTTCCTATTACTGGAAATATGGTCTAACTCAGGAAACTGGAAAGGATTCCTATTTTTTCCTCACTTTTTGGCCTTTTATATCTATAGTACATTCTCCTTAATCAGTTATGAGTCCACAGTTGATTTATTGGTTTATCTTCCACATTTATGCATACGTTATAAAAATACTCTTCAGATTAAACCTTACCTACTTAATAAACATAATTAACAACATGTTTGCATCACTTCCACTTCAATTCCCCCATCTAGCAACTTATTTATTCTACAAAGAGATAGCAATTTATGCACTTTACAAAATTTATTTACTTATATACCTGTGCAGTTTATACATATATTTTTAAAAGATACACAATAAGTAATGGGGAAGATCTGTGTTAAATAGGATCTGTATATCTGTTTCCCATATTTCTCCATTTCTATTTGCAAAAGGGGAAATACAAAATCTTTTAGCAAAATAGGGTTTTGCTCATGTGATGAAGAGTTTAGAAATCTACTTCTAAGTTGTTTGATTAGAAAATCTAGAATTTAAGGGGCGCCTGGGTGGCTCAGTTGGTTAAGCAACTGCCTTCGGCTCAGGTCATGATCCTGGAGTCCCGGGATCGAGTCCCGCATCGGGCTCCCTGCTCAGCAGGGAGTCTGCTTCTCCCTCTCCCGCTCCCCCCTCTTGTGCTCTCTCTCTCTCTCAAATAAATAAATAAAATCTTTAAAAAAAAAAAAAAAGAAAAGAAAATCTAGAATTTAAGACTCTAGAATACCAGGAAACAACTGGGTACTAAGACTGTACCAGCAATCTTTCACAGCTGGGAAACTGAGATAGCAAAAATTAAGGATTGGCTGCAAGGTCAATTTTAAGAACCATAAAAATTGGCTCAGAAATTTTATATTTATTCCTCTTATTCTAGGGGTGGGATTGGTTTTAGCAACTAGAATCTACCAACCTGATTTTAATGGAGGGTCAATTCAGCCCAGCCTGAATACAGGAGGTGGGAGAGTCAAGGAATACAGCAGTTATTCCAATAGAGATGGTCATGAGGATTCGACAAAGGTGTTTTCTTCATTTATTGCATCCCTGACTCATCAAATAATCTGGCCATATAGTTATAGATTAATAATGTGTTACATAATCAGTCATTAATTTACTCTTGCATTGTAATCATTTAGTGGTCACATTATATGTAGTGACAGACCATATGATGTAATTGAATAGACTCTGGTCAAATTCAGCAGTTATTATTATGCTTAGTGCTATGTTCAAAAGAAAATATGAGTAAATATACGGACTTAAATATATATAATTATTCTAAGTGTATTTACTTCTGTTTAAAAGAAAATGGGGGAGACGAATCATGAGAGACTATGGACTCTGAGAAACAAACTGAGGGTTCTAGAGGGGAGGGGGTGGGGGGATGAGTTGGCCTGGTGATGGGTATTAAAGAGGGCACGTATTGAATGCATGCTTTTTTGCATTTTTGTGAAATACTGTTTCTTTGATAATGAAGTTGTAATTCGTTGTATGCCAACTATCTCATGAATATTTTATACAGAAAATTGTCTTGAAAAATCTTACTTGCATCACTCTTAATCCCTAGAATTGTACAGCATGCAGTTGACACAATATAACTTCTGGTGGCAAATGTGTAGAGCAGGAAAAGCACCACAGTGGTGTAGAGATGTACATTTTGTAGTATTCTAATATGATTGATCTCTTGACCATGTAATAAGGCTAGACCTTTGTAAATAGGGCATGAGGTTTTCTCTGAAGGAGGCAGAGTTTTGAGTTTTGGCATATGCTATACTGAGCATCAGTAATCCTAAGCGAAAGTGAATTTTCAGAGACAATGACAGTTTAGAAAGGAAATAAAGATGCTTCTTTATGAGCAACCATTTCTTAACTATACACTCCAGAGACAATAGCTGACTGAGTCTCAACTCCAAAAGTGATAGTGTACAGAACTTAGAGGGAGAACAGGAGGTAGGATGAGATTCAGAGAGAAAATCATATTAGTTGATCAGATTTCCTAGTTTTATGTTACCTTCTGTATTTCTATACATTTACTTTTTGTTATTCCTTTCCACTAGTTATTGTTTAAATGATTCAGTACTATTCATCTGTACCATGGAGAATTAATGAAAGAATCATATCTTTACCTTTGTGTATTAAAAGAAGAGCAATCCACGGGGTAGCTGGGTGGCTCAGGGAGTTAAGCATCTGCCTTTGGCGCAGATTATGATCCCAGGGTCTTGGGATCAAGTCTCCCATTGGGCTCCTTGCTCATCAGGGAGCCTGCTTCTCCCTCGGCCTGTGGTTCCCCCTGCTTGTGCCCTCTTTCTCTCTGTGTCAAATAAATAAATAAAATATTAAAAAAATGAAAGAAGAGCAACCCTACTCTTGGCCATTGAGGTGTTTATAATGGAAATTTGTGATGGTTGAAAGGAGTCTCTTTTTTCCACATGGAGGGTCTGCATTATTACCCATTATTATTCTTAGATAACCACACTTGATTTTTTTCATGACAAAGAATAGATTCTTCTGGCAGAGCAATTTAAGGACTGGATGATCTAAAGAGCTTGCTTGAAAGTTTAATGATGGCATAGGACAATGATGTGCTCTATGTTATAACTCACTTCATTAGGGTTTTGAATGGACATAAGATGTAAATGTGTTTTTGTGTCCATCCAAACACAGAATTCAAGCACTATCAGAGCCTTGATCTGAAAGAATTGTAGTGTAGCTATACAGGGGATAAGTGAGTGTAAGATTTTTGTCTTATCAATGGAAAGATGCAGTTAATTCTTGAATAAAGAAGCTGAACCAAGATTGATCAAATCTCCAAGAAATTAAACAATAAGATTGTTAATTCCCAAAAGTGTTGTGTAAGTCCATGTAGAAATAGCTAAAGCCTCCATAAGATGAGAAGCTCAGACATCTTAGATAGGATTCAAATTAGATATATATGTGAATGTCAGATAAACTTTACAGAATGATTTCAGTGATCTTTGTTTTGACTCTTCTGTTGGTGCCAGGTTTTTTACTCTCATGAGGCCCTCCCTAATTTAAGAGTTGACCCCTCTCCCCCAAATCATTCCACTCTTCTTTCAATTCTATCCACATTTGAAATGCCACTCCTGAGAATATTGGTGGTTCATGTAGAACTGTGCTTCTCAGTGACATGGGTCCAATTTTAATTACGGGGGCCACATATGCTCCAGGTATGTGACTGTGGCAAGTGCCTGGCTTGTCAGGTGGTTTTTATGACAATACGCGATCGTTTGTAACTACACTGTAAGTCAGGGTAGCTCTTGAGGTGGTGCAGAAAAGCATTATATTACAACAGCCATACAAAGATACTGTGGTCGCTTAATTCAGAAAGAAGATTTTAAGAATATATTATAATAGTTATGAAGAAAACAAAATAAACTGTCTCCATTCAAGACAGAAGTTGCGGTATGGGAATTAAGGAAAGATAAGTAACAATAAAGATATTACTTTATCAGCCAATAATATCTTTGCAATGAAAGAACCATTACTGTGTACATAGAATCTTTCTAACATCCACTGTTCTGTGCAATGTATTGGTCATGAATATTAACTTGGGAAGCATAGGTATGTGAAGCTGAGGGATTTTCCAATTTTAAAGATATTTACTTCTGTCAAGATTGCTTATAGTACAATCTAATTTTTTTTTAAAGATTTTATTTATTTATTTGACAGAGAGAGACACAGCAAGAGAGGGAACACAAACAGGGGGAGTGGGAGAGGGAGAAGCAGGCTTCCCGCTGAGCAGGGAGCCCGATGCGGGGCTCGATCCCAGGACCCTGGGATCTTGACCTGAGCTGAAGGCAGACACTTAATGACTGAGCCACCCAGGTGCCCCTACAATCTAATTTTTAAGCCAAAGACTAAATGATTATATGTAGCCATATGTAAAGTTCACATGTAGTGATTCTACTCATAATCATTATTAAAATTTCTATATGTGAATTTACATCAGAGTTTGGTACATATAAGCTTCTCTCATTTAGAGTGCATTCAAATAAACAGAATACAAATACAGAGGGCAATACAAATAAACAGAAACAAAATAAGCCATGTAAACTGCATAGAGATGTTAATTATCCCTTTTCCTGTATTTTTTCTATTCTTTTATTTGCAATCATTACCAATAAATTAATGTAATGTTTTTGTTTTTTTTTTAAAGATTTTATTTATTTATTTGACAGAGAGAGACAAAGTGAGAGAGGGAACACAAGCAGGGGGAGTGGGAGAGGGAGAAGCAGGCTTCCCGGCGAGCAGGGAGCCCGATGCGGGGCTCGATCCCAGGACCCTGGGATCATGACCTGAGCCGAAGGCAGACGCTTAACGACTGAGCCACCCAGGCGCCCCTGTAATGTTTTTGAAAATAGGAAAAGATACGCAAAGTTGTGTCTGTATGTAGAAATGAAAAAAAAATTGGAGAGTTTCAGTTGAAGAAAAATTTTAATTACCATGCTGCTTACTATAAATCTATGATAATTTATTTTTAAATCCTTATTAATTTGATTGTTCTTAAATTTCATTACCCATTATGGACACCAGTGGGGTTTCCATTATCTTCCAATGATAAATTCAATTATGTTAGAATGTGATGATATATAAAAACCAAGTTTAAAATAAATAACAGTATAAATAAATGGAAAGTGAGATAATGTGTACAATGGTTTAAGCTAGCACAATATTAAATGTGGGTATGTACTGAAACAAAGAAGCAAAAAATATAAAATTGAAAGAAAAACAAACAAAAAAGCACTAAGACAATTCTTTGTCAACATGCGGCTGTTTTTCTAATGTTTCCAAATGTTTCTAATGTTTTCAAAATCAACCGATTTAACCTTCATATATTACTACATATATTACTAGGATAAAGACACACTAAAAATCAGATTCTAACTCTCTTATATGATGGAGAACCAGTTCAGTCAAATCTGGGGGGCACAGGGCACTGCTTTTGGAATATTTAATAGAAACATATCAAGAACCATGTGATAGATATGATTCTTACCTGAATAATATTAGAATAATAAATCTTATTATAAAATTATATATACGCAGTCAAATTTAGGGACAGAAATGAACTCTTGGGGATATTTTCCTTTTCAGATTTGTCTTGTACATTTTGCCTTGCAAATCTTACTACCTCACTGAAACATGACTGTAATTTTCTTATTGTTCCAAAGTATTTGACAGAGTCCAGAATTTCAATAATTTATAATTTGGGGAGGATTACCACATGTAATAAATATAGAATTATACACATACCTAAAATTATATTGATATCTAAGACACCAGTATATCAGATACTTATATATCAGAATTGTAATGATATCTAAGAGGCTAAAAAATGATCATGAGAAAGAGCCACTCTTAAATAAAAGCTGATTACTACAAATATCAGAAATTTCCTAGCATATTAGTTGCTGACTCACAGAACAATGTAATCATCAGTACATACCACAGGCCAGGCACTGTGCTAAAAGTCACCAGCCTCACTGATCTTACAATTTAATTGAGGTATGCTGTTAAATAAGAGGTATTGATGAGTGTCTTAGGGCTCAAAGCAAAAAAAAATATTAGATAAGAGTTGGAATTTTTAGACAGTTTTATAAAGATGATTGAATGTGAGACAAGCTTTGAAAATAGGTCAGAATTTATTTACACAGGGGGCTTGCAGATCACTGATATAAGTCCACCAGAAAGAAAGCATTAATTTCTTTCTGCAGTGACTTCTGACAACAGCTACCTGAAGTTAGACCAAACTTGACAGATGAAAAGCACAGTTCTCCAGAATATTGCCCTGACTTCAAACACCAGCTCCAAGTTCAGAGGTCCCCAGACCACCCTCACTTATGATCAGCTGGCTACATACTCAGGGGTTCCCAATGTTCAAAACTCTGCTAGAACAATTCACAATACTCAGGAGAGCACTATACCTAAAATGACAATTTTATTATAGCAAGAAGATACAAGTCAGAACCAGACAAAGGGAGAGAATATAGAGTGATGTCTGGGAACCAAAGGCAAAGTGTCTATTTTCCTATCCCAGTGGATTCAGGATGCATTACCCTCTTGATAACTTTGATATGTGACCTTATATTGGGTATTACCAACCTAGGAAGCTCACCTGAACTTTGGTGTCGTACTTCTTATTGGGGCTTATTTATAAAGACATGGTTGATTAAATCATCAACCATGTGACTCAATATCTAGGCCCCCTTCCATCCCTGGAGTTCAGGCTAATATTACCATCATATCACTCAAATTTCCACCTCTGTAATGATATGGTTTGTCTTTCTGGCTTGACCAGCCTCATCCTGAGTCATCTCATTAGCATATATTATCTAAGAGGCCTACCATGAGTCACCTGTTGGTATAAACTATCAAGTGTGGTGGTGGTGATAGGTGGGAAAGCACGATGAATAACAAAGACATGCCTATCACTTAGAAAATTCCAAGGGTTTGGAAAGTTATCTCTCAGGAACTGCGGACAATAGACAGTAAAAAAAAAAAAATTGTTTTTAAATACATTCATTCTCTGTACTGTTTTCTGTTTCCTTTGTACCAGGTTTTCAAAATTCACAATTCTGTTAAAGACAGATTTTTGTTTGTTCATTTCTTTTGCTCTTTGGAGCAAGTCTTCAGTTCTGCTATAGTAATAGTGGTAGGAATCAGGTCTAATCATTTGCCTGCATGGAATGATTAGGGGACACCATAGGGCTGGGAATGGAGTGAGATGAGAGATGCCATAGCCTTGGTTGTGAAATTTTAGAGGGTGCCAGAAAATAAATCATAGTTACTATGATATTTTAAAATCAAAATTTATGCAAATAAATCTTGGCTAAGCAAAATAGTAAAATTTTTAAATAAAGGCAGTATCAGCATTACTGTTTTGTTTTGCTTTTTTTTTCTTTTGCTTCTGGCTTGATATGGCTTGGCATGGCACTGGGAACCTAGTTGCTTAGGAAGAATGCAAGTCCTCAGGGCAGTCAATTCAGACGTTATATGTCACATAGAACAGTAAAATAATGCCAGACTTGACCAAATAAAAAGACAGGGCTCCTAACACATCTGTTATCTTGGCCATGACTGGCCACGACCCGGGCAGGTGAGCCTTTGGGCTTTGGTCCCCATGTCTACAGGAGATTTAACTAGGGAAGATAGGTTTTTCTAAGAAGAGTGATGTGTTTTATCAGAAGATGGGACCTGTTGGGTGAATATTAAACCAAATCTCCTAAAACAACTTTCTCCCTCTGGGTTCTGAGAAGAACTGTTGGTGATAGTAAGCTTTTCTATTCCAGCCCCTCAAAATCCCTTCACTATCCAGAATTTCTCCTTCTAATGTTTTTACCATTAATTATCCTGTCTTTTCTTTTTTCTCGCTTCTTTCTTTTATTGGTTTTTTAATTATTCCTCACTCCTTTTCCCTGGTCCATTTTTTCCCCTACTATTTTATTTATCATAAATCTTATTATAATTCTTCTTCCAGTTCAATACTTATCACTTCAGTTCTTTCTCTGTTCTCCCTCTCTTTTGTATGCTTGTGTTTCTGCCTCAGTTTCCCTTCCTTTCTCCTAGTCAGTAACACATTTTTCTTTCTGGTGCAAATTGTTAATGTAGGCAAGCATATATATGCAGATGTTTGCTAGATTTTTCCCAGTTTATGTTAGAAAGCATGGGCAAAATATATCTTTTGATTCATCATTTATTCTTTTTTGTTTTGTTTTGTTTTGTTTTTTATTATGTTATGTTAATCACCATACATTACATCATTAGTTTTTGATGTAGTGTTCCATGATTCATTGTTTGCCTATAACACCCAGTGCTCCATGCAGAACGTGCCCTCTTTAATACCCATCACCAGGCTAACCCATCCTCCCACCCCCCTCCCCTCTAGAACCCTCAGTTTGTTTCTCAGAGTCCATAGTCTCTCATGGTTCATCTCCCCCTCCGATTCCCCCCCTTCATTCTTCCCCTCCTGCTATCTTCTTCTTCTTCTTCTTTTTTTTTTAACATATAATATATTATTTGCTTCAGAGGTACAGATCTGTGATTCAAAGTCTTGCACAATTCACAGCGCTCACCATAACACATACCCTCCCCAATGTCTATCACCCAGTCACCCCATCCCTCCCACCCCCCCACCACTCCAGCAACCCTCAGTTTGTTTCCTGAGATTAAGAATTCCTCAAATCAGTGAGGTCATATGATACATGTCTTTCTCTGATTGACTAATTTCGCTCAGCATAATACCCTCCAGTTCCATCCACGTCGTTGCAAA